>NC_092411.1:240752286-241059918 GCF_040894005.1 Engystomops pustulosus
TGAAGTTAACGTTTTAAGCAAGAATGGCATACAAATTATTACTATACTGTAAGGGCCTTGCATATGGTAGGAGAATCTAGGAGATTTAGGAATAGTGTGTAAGATAAGACAGTCTTATGCTGCACAGAATTCACAAGAGTCTGATGCTGGATGATAACTCTGTTGTAGTGCAAGACTGTCTAGTTTTACTTTTCCACCATATTAGTTACACCTGAAAACTGGAATAACATGCGGTCTGGTTAGCATTATTTTTGGTGCACTGCTTTTTGGTCTAAAGCCAAGCCATCTTTTCATAGGCCATGCCCATTTGTCCTACTTGTCGTAAAAGTGCCTGAAAACCCATTATAAATATGGCATAGACAGTTATTTTAGTGCAAATTCAGTTCAGTAGACAATTTAATAAATCTCCCTCTGCTGACAGAGGGACAGAACAGGAAGAAAAATTTAACTTGTGTTCAGGGGTCAAAGTCAAATCACAAATTAGAAGCACAGTAAGGCTGGGTGCACATGAACAAGTTTGAGTCCTAGAAATTGATCCGTATGCTGGTCTATGACCATGGACGGAACACATTGAGGCACATTTACTTACCCAGCCCCTCGGAGTTCCCGAAAGTGCATTGTCCGACGACAATGCCTGTGCCGCGATTCACAAAGATTGTGCGCCCAATATTCTGCATGTGTCGCTTCCCCGCTTCACCAACTTCTTCCCTGTGTATGTAAGTGCATTGGATGTGACACAAGTTGTATATTAAATCCCGCGCTCAGTCCGAATCAGTTGGATGGTCCGATGCCCCGCCCCCCCCCCGATTTCTGTCGCATGAAAGCCACACTGCTGCACCACAATCCAATCATGTGCGACACAATCCCATGCTAAATCCCCGTCACAGCGGTGCAAATCCCGAAAATATGGGGAAGACCGCCGGAAATGCGATCCGCAGACCCTTAGTAAATAAGCCCCATTGTAGTAGATGGGAGTCTTTGAATCATACAGACATATGATGCAAGGTCTCCCTGTCTGTCGGGTGAACAGTGCTACTGTTTGCCTGGAGGACAGGGAATCCATAGTCCATGAGTCCATAGGGCCATATGCCACAGGGCTTACACTTCATGATGTATCTGCCGGACGTGCTGTGCTGGCAGCCAATACTACGTCTGGTCCAACCATGTGTAGTTTTGCTTAAAAACCTGCAAATGTTTACAGGTTTTTAGAAAGTGTGCAGGCACAGGGCAGGAAGGCCTCGACCGCATCCTGAATGGAGTGTAGTGTAGTCACATAATTAATTGCAGTTTCTTGCTATTATTTTAGTGCTTCTACGCCAGAAAACTGATGTAGAAGCTCTAAGTAATGTCTCCCATTTACTGTGTACATGTAGCCTAACACTAATTTTGCAGACGATGATAAAGTAAAAATAATTATCAGGTAAAAATAATTGACCTTTATAAAAAGGCCTTTATACCGTGTGTCTACAGTGTTGTAGGCAGAAGATGGGAGCACACGCCATATTACCATATTCTCTAATAGTAGCCACGTGTTGTCCTTGTGTCAAGGAAATGGATGAAATAACATAATGTAGAATTGCTGGCTAACCATTAAGCTCATTCAAAGCATGTAGATATCTTTTATGGACTAGAGTGCACAGGCAAGAGCTGTCTAGTAATAAATAGCCATTGGAGCAAAATAAATGCTTAGTAAGTGCCTCATGATTTCTCATAACAATTGCCGTAATGGCCTAACTATAGCATGCTGTAATACTCAAATAAATTGAAAAACAATAAAAAAAAAGGACTCTTCTGACACAGACCAAGACACAATAACTGTTAACAGCACAAATTAGTTCTCTAAATCTTCCTACCTGTTAGTGGGAAAAGCGTTTGGAATAAATGCACTTTTCTTCAGTTCTTCGCTCATATGGTAAATAATGGAAAATAATGCAGAAGTTTTCTCTGAATAGCAATTAAAAGACTTTTAGGAGCTAATGTTATCTTCAGCAACATAAAAATGATTTTTACAACAGTTAACCATTTTCTGCGATTCACCTTATGGAGTGAGACTAAAAGGAAAAAAAATTACGCTGAACGCGAATCCATCAAAACTGAAAGAACTTTACAGCGTTCACCCTTCACCTTATAACTGGTGCAAAATATGTGACCAGGCAAGTCTGGCATAATTCCTGATTTCTGCACAAGACATAACAAATGGTTTGTTACATTTCACGGACCTCTACGTACAATATAATACTTTTATTACTAAAGGTGCCAGCACAGGTCTAGAGGGTGTCGGAGCCCGCTCACAAAATGGGATATATGAAAGGAGAGGAAGAATATGAAGAAAAACACTTCTGTAATACAAGTGAGAAAGTCTTCCTTACATACATATTGGGGCACATTTACTTACCTGGTCCCTGCACGATCCCCGAAGTGCGTTGTCCGACGAGGATGAAGTCTGCCGCGATTCAACAAGATTGTGCGCCCGAGATCCTGCATGTGTCGCTTCCCCGATCAGGTCCGCCGGAGTTCACCTTCTTCTTCCCGGTGTATGTGAGTCCATGGCTTGCGACACAATTTTAAATCCCGTGCTCAGTCCGACTGCCATGATTTGCGTTGCATGAAAGTCGCATTGCGCCAAAATCCCTGTTAAATGCGTTGCAAAAAGGAAATAGTCGGGAAACCCGACGGAAATGTGGTCCGCGGACCCTTAGTAAATGTGCCCCATTGTTTGTAGGTGAGAGATAACATAAGAAATCCTTTCTTCCTGGTGAATGTGATTTGTATTTTATATTAGTTTTATTTGCGGCATAAATCATTTACTTTTATATTTATGTTCAGATTTTTGGGCTGTACGGACATATACTTTGATACTATTCCCCCAATATGTATTGCAGGTGAACTGTCATGTTAATAGATGCTTATTGTACACACCACATGATCATAACTTTTTCCACTAACTTTGTCCTGCCCAAGCCACTTCTCTCCCAAACACAGGGTAGGAGGTAACTGTCAGATTCCCAGCAGCCTGCCCCAGTCATCTGATATTTATTCTCTATCCTGTAGATTTTATTACAGAACTATATTTTCATTAACCCTTCACTGCACTGTGCCTAAAGTGTGATAGAACTGTGAACTGTGACATCACTATGTGAAATAACCCTGTACTTGGACAACCCTGTGTGTATTATCCTTGCACTGTAACATCATTGTGTGTATGATTCCTGCACTGTGACATAACCATGTGTATAATTCTGCACCGTGACATCACAGGGTCTATTACCCCCGCACTAGGACATCACTGTACAGTATTGATTATTTATCTACCATGAGATCGCTGCATTGACTATCTCTGAATTTACTTCAGTGATTATATATGCATGGTTACATCGCTGTGTGTATTAACTCTATACTGTTACATCACTGGCCTTTTAAAATGTCACACTGAAAGTAGCTTTTTGTTGTGGGACCCCATTTTAACTTGTTATGCGGAACCATGATTTTTAGTTAATACCCTGATCATCAGGGATATTTTAATCAACTAGTTCACCAATCACATATACCGTTAACCCTAAAAGAACAAAATATTTTGTAATGTGTACAAATGAAAATTACATGGCATTAGAAATACACGTCTCAGAGCCCTCTGAATGGGATTAGGTTTCAGGCTTCTATGCTTGACAACTACTCCTAGGGCTGCTATTGATTGACAGTTCCTTTTCAGGATCTGTCAATCAGGGAAAGCTGGGTTTGTCATTTTGAGTTCAGTTTTTGTTCAGCTGTTGATTAAGTGATGGGCGGCCAAGCTAGTATTCTGCAGGGGCGGCGTCCAGGAACTCTTACATTATATATCATACTTCTGACACTTGTTGTCTATGACCTTTGAGCAACATCCCCCATCGGGGCCTTGCATTTTCTTGGTGGCTTTGGGCACGCTGTGGTCATGGTGCTTGGAATGGACACCAGAGGGTTGACCTACAGCCTGGCATGTCTGCAGCAGGTGGTGTGTGCAAGAAATATGGAGGGAGAGGCTTATGCAATGGTTTCTTCCTGGAACAACCCCTGAGGTGTTTGTAGGATGAGTCCCTGGGTGATGGATGGGGAAGCTCACAGTGACGGAGGCAACATTCTGCAAATCAACTTGCAGTTCAACGTGCAGTTCTTTATTGAATGGCAGGCAACGGACAAATGATTAACAGCTGATTCTTAAGCTAGAAGAGTCATGGAGAGCTGGTCCACAGGAAGGTTACACATAGCCTGAGAGTAGATGCAGGATGGGCTGGTGCAGGTGGAACTGAGACCTGAGTCTGAGCTGCAGTTCTGGGCTTAAGTCTCCGGACTTGCCCTGGGTGCTAGGCAGTAAGCCTGAGGCACTGGAAGTTCCTGAAGTCATGTCGCTGGCTGCGGCAGACAGACCTCGAGGCTTGGTTCTGTCTGCAGACTCTAGCAAGAGACTGACTTCAAAATGGAGTCTCTCAGCCTGACTGAACCATGTGCTTCCGCCCAGGAGGGGTTTATATATTCCCTGGTCAGGTGGTAGCACCTCTCCAATCATCTTCCAGCTTGTGTAACAGAAACATCATTGGACAATTACACATTTCAATTAACTGTTGCCTTGACAGGCAGTAGCTACAGCTGCAATTACACAATATGCCAATTCTAGAGACTTCCTAGAGCTCCTGACATGGGGAGGGTGCCTTTCGCACCTACCTCCCTTTCTATACATTGGCAGGGGTGTTGCATTTGCTATTACTATTCGTGTCTGACCACAGCTAAGTTTACTCAACTTTCTCTTGCCTCTCAAATTTGTACTTCACCACCATCTAGGTTTTGGCCTGGTTCTGCTTGACATCGCACGTCTGTCTTCTCTGTTTTTTCATTTCTCTGTCTCTTGTCACCTTTCCTGTGCACCTATTCAGTGTATGGATTGTCTAAACACAAACAAAATAGAAAAGTGAGGGCACCTTCCCTTTTCCACCAATTTCTGACCCTTTAAGAGAAGGAGATGACCCTTTAAGAGACGGCCATGCAGACAGGGAGAGGTAGGACATGTTCTATCTTTTCCCTGTGTATGGAGTGGTACAGTTGCACATGTGTGCCGCACCGTATTGCTCCGTGCCCCTATTTCCATCTGAAGGGGGGGGGGGGGGTATGTACGACAGCAAGCTTGCAGGTGTATATACGTCCCCCATATGTCCATGTGAATGTAGCCTTAGTCTGAGAAATGGCAAATGAGGTCTAATATTGCATGCATGGTTTTTCATGTAAGAATATAACTTCCACAAGTATTTCATAGTTCTATTCCATTTACTCTGCTGGTATTTCATTTTTTTTCATTTGTAGCCTTTTTCTATCCGACCAAGAAGTAAAGTAGTTTTTTGTTCTGGTATGGAAATATAAAGCAGTTAATGGCATTGAGAACATACAAACCTGTACTGAAAATGTCTGGTTTACCTAGGGACAGAAAGATAAAGAAAAAACGAACTTTCTCAGAGAAATCTTCAGCATGTGCAATGGATTCCTAATGGACAGGAACAAACATCAAATGAAAAATTATCCAGCAGCTTTGTGCTTATAGAAAAAAGTAGAAGGGCAATCTTTATTGAGAATTCTTGTCAATAAGGGTAAAAAATTAATTCTTAGAAAATCATCCAGTTTAAAAAAAAAACAATGCATTTTGAACTCCAGGCTGATTGTTTTACTCGTCCATGCTCATTACAAGCATCTTATAGGGAATCTACCACCAGGATGAAGGATTGTAAACCCTCCAGCAGGATCCACTCTTCTTTTAGCTTCTAATGACCTTGTTTTTATGAAAAAAAGGCTTTAAAATTATGTAAATGAGCCTGAGGATCTCTGAGCTTAATTAACACCTATGGAATCTGGAGCCTCTCAGACTCATATGCCTTATTTTGTAAAAACGAGGGCAAAGGAAGCTAAAAGAAGAGCATATCCTGCCACAAGGGGGCACACACCTGTATTTTAGCGTGGATGGTATCCATCATCCTGGTGGTAGTTTTCCTTTAAGTCTGGATGGACATTTGGTTCCATCTTAGTCACCAAGCAAGTATAAATAGCGACACACACACATAGTTCAACTTATGAGCCGGATTATGTTGCACTTTGAACCTAGTAAAGTCTCACCTCCAGCATAATCCATATATGTGATAGATGTATGATTATGTATAATGAAATATTATTTCATATTGATGATTAAGAGCATGAGGCCACCTTGTATTCAAATGAATAATCTAGAAGGCCTCACATTGAAGCACGCTACCTGTATATCTAAACTCCCTCTTGGTGGTACACATATTTGTTCTTTGACAAATAGTCAAATTTGGCAGGGATAGATGTTGTTCTCTTGCTCTGTGTATTGTTTTTGCTGTTTTTAGTGTTCCAGAAGCGTTTTCTTGTATAACCTCTTAATTTAATTGCATGACCTCCGATATGTGATAGTAGTGCTATACCTCATGGCTCTGCTCATTTCTCCTAAGGAATAGGCGTAATGGTGTGTTTTGAATGGGGACTATGTGCATGTAGTATAGTGTTATCTGCAATGCTCTTTCTCTATGTAGTGGTCCTTATATGATGTCCTGTTTCAGCCTGCAGTATAAGATCCAAGAACACTTGGAACTCTTGAATATGAAAAATAAGTAAACATAATATTGTATGTATTAGAGCTTTGGTACTGTAGATACATATACACCCCAATCACCCAATAAGTATGTTGTTGATGTATCTGCCATACCAGCAGAGACAATTATCATATGGGTTATTGATGGAATAAATAAACTGTTCCTCCCACCAGACTAAGTCTGCAATGGATGAGAAGTATTTTGCTCCCATAGATATACCTGAAACTTGCAAATAATAGGTGAAAATCTTCAGTCATCAAATGCCATTTGGTTTCCTTACAATTTTATGATCATAGCTAGCATTGCAGTTCGATCCACGGCTTGAATTTTAATAGTAACCATATTTAGGCGGCAGGATCTTGGGGGGGGGGAGAGATTCTGTCCAATCCTTCTTGTATTTTATTTATTAACATACTAATACATTGCATCCATCCTATATAAAGAAGCTAAATCTCTGTATAACTAAGCCATGTATATTTTAGTGACCAAATAACCTTCTTTATCTTGAGGATAGCCAAGTGTACATCTTACCCCACTATTTCAGCATATTTGATTCACACTCCAGTACTTTGTCTTGAGAGATAAATTAGAGCAAATTTTCTCTGAAGAAAGTCTTTTAGTTTGAATTTATTTACTTCTATGTGTAGAAAACCTTTAGGGGATCATAAATAGCACAAGAACTCATTGGATCATGATGACTGTGCACCTTGGTGACGTCAAGCCGTTTTAATACATTGGCTCACATGAGATTGGTGTATCGGCAGCTAATTTATATCATGCCAGGGGCATTAAAGCAGAGATGCACAAAGCTGGATCTGTTCCTTCCTTTACTAATGCTGTATGTTTTATTAACAACATAAATTAGATTTTCAAAACCACATACAAGTGCTACATACATTACAATACAATGGAATGCAGATGCTATTAAGTCTTTAAGAAGTTTACTTTCATGTGAGAGAAGGGCAGACATGGACACATAGACTAACAACCGAAAAATCTTTAACTGCAGGAATAAATCACTATCTAGTCAAATATCTCCACTCAAAAGAGTAGGAAGACCCCAGAAACATCAAAATAACCCCTATCAAGCTTCCATAGAAGAGCACAAATATGCCTCAATCAATAAATAAATCAGAATCTTTATTGTAATTTCAATCGACAGTTTATTACAGCAAATACATAAATACTAAAAAAAAAAAAACCATTAAAAAAGGACATCTAAGAACAAACGCAAATACGGACAGTGTGGGAAAACTGGAGGGGTAGACTATTACATGTATATACAACGCTGGTGTTGGCCAAACATTATCCAGGCCAATGTAACATTATATATGCCAGGTATTGCTATTGCAACATGCCCAATACAGAAAAGTAATATTGTACAATGTATTAACACATATTCAGACATATGTCACAAACACAAAAGTATAAACCAGTACCCACCAGACGCCATGACAGCCCTACCAGTACACATTGTCAGACAACCCAACGCACGTTTCGCACCCTGCTTCGTCAGGGGGTGTGTGGTCCATGTGTAACACTCAACCTTAAATCTAAAGTGGACAGGTGAACTACATACCGCAATTAGTGCTAAGTGCATGTGCAGAGACCACGGCTGTCCCGCCTCCGGCGTCAGCGTCACGGAATCCGCGACTCCAGGAGGGTATTGCGAGGACCTAATTGACACCCGCCGGAAGCGGAAGGGACCACAGGACTCCAGACATGCGCACAGCACCTTGCGGCGGCCATTTTTTAGAAGTCCATTCAATTGTACAGAATCTTGGATGGGGCCAAATCCATCATTCGACACATCTAGATCACATAAATGGTACCAGCTGATGGCAAATATATACTAAGGATATATGTGGTAATTTCAGATACATGATTACATGATATTAGTACATAGTACATCAATTAGTTTATAAATACATCAAATAAGAAATGAATACAAAAATCAATGAAAAATGAAAATTGGAATAAAGTGACCATAAAAAAAAAAAAATTGTGGGAGGAGATATCCCGAGAGTTAGGGCGGAAACCCTAAATCTCGATATCATTGAAAATGTGCTAAACAATAAATGAAAATGATGCAAAAATTTATTGTGCCAAAAAATATATCCTTTTTCCAGACTTTTTCATCCTTATTTATATGAAATTGTGGCAAGTGTAAATGATTGGAAAGTGAAGAAAGAAATGAAAAAAAGGGGGGAAGAGTTTTGAATTATACAAACCAAATAAAGTGCTAGCGCCAAAAGTGCAAAAAGTGCCAAGAAAATGTGTAATTTTTTTTTTGTATGCACAGTGTGAAATGTATTGTAAATCTTTGAAAAAATAAAAAGAAATTTTAAAATATGAAAAATATCGCAAAAAATATCGCATACTTACCATACAATAATTACCCGAGTATGAAGATACCATAAAAATCGCTGTACCAAAACCACATATCAGAGTACTAAATGCTACCCAGTTATATATATCACAATACATCAAAGCAAAAAACTACCAATACAGAAAGTATCGTCTGCATCATCAAACTCCAATATCTATTGGCCCCAAAATGTCCCTTATGGAATCTGAATGCATCTCCCAAGAGGATCACTGTTGTATTAAAAAAAATTTTTCTCTTAAGTCCGTATAGAATCCTATCCACTGCTTCTAATCATCCACATCTTGTTCATAGTGACCTGTAAAACATATGTCAAAAACATCAAAACATTAACAAAGGTCGAATACACACCAACTAAATGTACTACAGTGCCAGTCAAAATTGCAATCTACCCCAAAAAGGGAGCAAAGGACGTTGCCTCATTTTGACCCCTTGGTGTTACCGTCCGCAACACAGTGATCCACTTTAGCTCTCGCTGGGCTAAGATTCTCTTAAGGTCACCTCCTCGACATCCCAGGGACACTTTATCAATGCCCCGGAATCTGAGAAGTCTCCAATTTCCATTATGGAATTCCAAGAAATGTCCTGGTATAGTTTTCAATTTGCTCAGTTCCTCAGAGTCCATTGCGGTGTTGGCATTTTTAATGTCCCTAATGTGCTCCAATATCCTGACTGTCAATTCTCAAGAAGTCAGCCCGATGTAAATAAGTCCACAAGGACACTGTGCATAATACACCACATTAGATGTTCTGCAAGTGATGTGATGTACAATCTTATATTCATTTTGTCCCGAGGAATCAGAGAAGTAGTTGCTTTTCTCCATAAGGGAACATGCACTACAATCCCCACACTGAAAAGAGCCCCATCGTGGACCCTTAGAGTTGAAAATATATTGTGAGGTATTGGATACATAGTGACTTTTAACAAGCTGATCTCTTAAATTGGATGATCTACGGGGAGTGACTGAATTGTTGTTAGCAACAAAGTTGCTAATCTCCTTATCTGTATGTAGCAAGGGCCAGAATCTAGTTATAAGCCTTACCTGATCATCCCTAGGCTTCTTAGGTTTTGTTAATGTTTTTTTTTTAGTATTTATGTATTTGCTGTAATATACTGTCGATTGAAATTACAATAAAGATTCTGATTTATTTATCGATTGAGGCATATTTGTGCTCTTCTATGGAAGCTTGATAGAGGTTATTTTTATATGGACACATAGACTGTAGGAGCTGCGCTAGCTCACTCTGTGTCCTGCGTTGTCAGTACTTCTCTGTTATTATATACATGATAATTCTGAATGCACAAGAGAAAAGAAAAAAAAGAAAAAAAAAATATCCAGTTTTCTTGTTCTTTATATGGAGGATATCATAGCAGCTAGTCTCCACTCACTAACTCATAAAATAAATTTGTAAATACATTTTCCAGGGTGGAAACAGTAAAAATTTGCCTCTGTGCTGCCTTTTAGGGAAGCTCCTTGACACCAAGTATGACCAAGTTTTGTTTCTGACTTGCATCTACAGCCTCTCACCTAGCAAACCAGTTACCTACACTGTGCTGATGATATGTGTGATGAACCCTCACTCTCCAATTCAGTCATGGGGTACACTTACACTAGGGAGCATCCCAATTTACAACGTAAATCCCCCCAAACTATCCAAAATGGTGTATTTACAATTAATCTACTTCCTAGTGCTCTCAGCAATCACAAGAAAGCTGTCACCACACACAATTTACTTATACTAAGAAGGCTGTAGGCACATCACTGAGACTTATTGGGGCACATTTACTTACCCGGTCCAGCGAGTTCCCCAAAAGTGCATTGTCCGACGATAATGCACTGTGCCACGATTCACTAAGATCGTGCGTCCAATATCCTGCATGTGTCACTTCCACGCTCAGGTCCAACAGAGTTCACCTTCTACTTCCTGGTGTATGTAAGTGCATTGTCTTGTGACACAATTTGAAAGTTAAATCCCGCGCTCAGTCCAAAACAGTTGGATCATCCGACAGCCTGTCCCAGATTACTGCCGCATGATCGCGTGCAACACACATCCAGCGCAAATCCCTATTAAATACCTGTCAAAGCTGTGCAAATCCCGAAAACGGTTAACAGTCCGACAAAAGTGCGATCTGCAAGCCTTAGTAAATAAGCCCCATTAAGTTTTAAGATGTAATATACAAAAAGTACAGTGTGCATATAAAATATACACTTGACAGGTAAAAAAGTTTATAAAACAACATACATATGACACATATAGAAAGTTATAAAAGTAATACAGGATAAAAGTATGAAATGACCTTAACTGATTGAAGTAGATGTTGGCATGCTCTTTTGGAATCTAATCCTGCCGCCTTTGTGAAAGGGGCATATCTACACCTGTGCCAAGGTGTAAGCTTGAAGATATATTGGGGCACATTTACTTACCTGGCCAACAGAGTTCACCCAAAGTGCATTGCCCGACCGGAATGCACCGTGCCGCTATTCACTAAGATCTTGCGTCCGATATCCTACATGTGTCGCTTCCCCGCTCAGTTCAGACAGAGTTCACCTTCTTCTTCCTGGTACATGTCAGTGCATTGTCTTGCGACAAAAATTGAATGTTAAATCCCACTCTCAGTCCGAATCAGTTGGATCGTCCGACGGCCCGACCCCGATAAAAGCCGGTGCCACTGCGCCAAAATCCGATCCCACACAATCCCCTGCTAAATAGCTGTCACAGAGGCGCAAAACTGTTGAGAAGTCCTGACAGAAATGTGATCCGCAGACCCTTAGTAAATAAGCCCCATTATGTCATATCTTCTTCCATGGGCCTCCTCAGAAGAAGATATGCCCAGAACATTTCCCTAGCCATACAAAACACCACTGCGAAGTATTTATCCAATTATCTGATAATTATTTTGTTGGCTTCCCAACCACAAAATCCTTGGAAGACGGCACCCTAAAGGTATCTATATGATCATAAATTCATTATTGAAAGGAATTGAAATGTATGAGTTATGACCAGGCTGGCTTTGAAGTATAATTATGCATAATCTTAGCCACCAGTTTATGGACACGGAATATACTCACAGGACTCGGATTTGCAGCGTCAACATCAATTAAACTTTTCTATTCATAGGACAGAGCACACACAGAGGGGGAGCAGGATAAGCATTTGTCCTGACGTGTGAATGTTGGTACCTGGCAGCATATTTTGAAGTCTCTCTCTACCTGATTACCCCCTGGGGAGAGGCTGCACATGAGAGGAATGTTTATTGCATGTCTGTATATGTAAATTGGTGAAGTAATATATGAGAGGATGTGGACCACAAGTAACAAAAAAGAAAAAAAATGTAGAATGCAAGAATTTTAAACAGTGCTGTCCACAGATGGGGGTTTGTTTCTTTTGTGATGTAGCAGGGATAGTTTTTTCTTTCCCCACCCTGGAAAATGTATTTGAATGTTTACTTTCAATAATATCCAGCAGAGAAAACATGATCTTTATGGCCCCCGTATGCCTTCAAAGGTGGACTTTAAGGCCCCGTCTACACTCGCCAGTGTGATGCAATGAACTCGCATAACACACGCAACACGTGCTGCCTGGATCGCACGGGCCGAACGCTGCAAACCGGAACTGAACTCAGCATTTCTGGGCAGCACGTGTTGCGTGTGTGATGCGAGTTCATTGCATCACACTGGCGAGTGTAGAAGGGGCCTAATACCAAATTCTCCTTAAGGAGTTGAGTTTCTGCCCAGACTTCATTACAACCATGTCAATAGATATGGGGAGAACTGCTAAACATTACAGACAAATAAAATTGGACAATGTGACAGGGATATTTTATGCATATAGCATTGATGGGTCCCTGACCAATCAAATAGGAGAAAAGTATACAAAAGTATGTAGATAAATGATAGAGAACTAAAAGAAGAAGGTGCAGGAGAAGGGGAGTAAATTCCTTAACTCCTTCTTGCTCTGTGTCGTGCATGTTCGGTGTTCGGTGTTACTTCCTCAGCACCGTACTGATGCTGTTTCAGCTCATCGCTGCTACTGAAGCAGCATTGGGAAGCATAGGATTTAACAATCGCGTTCGGAGTAACCTGTTAAAATCTGACATTGAGTCCGTAGCATCTAAATGACTTAAGGGGTTTCCCCCTATGATTGTCCCCCCCCAGCAGGGTTTTCCCTTGGGTCTGATCAGGACCCCAGGGCTTTACAGAAGGAGAGTCTCACAGGCAGGATCTTACAGGCAGTGGCCCAGATTTATCAAACTGGCTGCAACAATTTTCTGGGGCACTTAATACAAACACATAAATACAAACTGCTTGCACAAGTATTTATGTAGTGTTTGTGCTAGTTTTGTATCTCCACCCCAACACAAAACTATGTACCTCAAGGGGCGTTCTCGTGCAGATTCACTTTTATGTTGGAAGTCTGACATAATAATGGCGCACACCCATGAAACTGACTACAACAGAAAATAATGGTGCACGCAGCTTAAATGCTATCAGCGCATGGAGGGTGCCCCAGAATATTGTAAAATGTGCGCCTAAGACTACATGCAGATTGTCTCACTAATGATAAATCTGGGCCAATTTGTTAGCCTCCGCATAGGTTGACAGTAATAATACCCTTCAATACAAAAGTATTGCAGGGTATTACATTAAATAAGCAACAAAACAATTGCTTGTTCCTGTCCCATAGTGGGGCTATTTTAAAAGTTTAAAAAAAAAAGTAAATAAAATATTTTTAAACTTAACTTCTTCAGGACATAGCCAATTTATACATTAAGGGTCGACCTCTAGCATATGTTGCATTATATGGTAATACCTTTTGAAAACTCTATAACTTACCAAAATGATTTTGAGATTGCTTGTTTTTTTGTGACACACTATATTTCATGTTAGTGGTAAATTTTGGTTGATATGTTTTACATTTATTTATAAAAAAAAAAACATTCTAAATTATCTGCTTTTGAGACTGATAGATTTACCACCCAAATGAGTTAGTTACTAACATTTCCCATATCTCAACTTTATGTTTTCATAATTTTTGAAGTCATTTTATTCTAATATGACATAAGACACCTTTCAAATCAGAGATTTTCATATTTTTCCCCGAAATAATCCCCCCGATCATATTTTTCCCGATCAATTTTTAAGTGAGTTTGAAATATAAATTGATAGAAAAGCCATTTTCAAAAGTACACCCCTCAAATTATAAAAAACTGCTTTAGTATGAGCACAGCGGCATAGTATGCACTATGCAGCATAGTAATTAAAAGAAAAAGAAGGTGAAATTTAGAATTGGCTAATTTTGTCGGTAATAAATTCATTTACCCCTAAAATTTACACATTCCCAAAAGATAAAAGGAGGAAACTGATCTTAACGTTTTTTATTTATTTTCTCCCGAGTAGGTAGACAACCCACATGGCTGTTACTTGCTGCATAGGTGCACAGCAGGGTGCAGATGGGAAGGAGCCAGTTTTATCTTGTAGAATGTTGCACATTTTAGTTTCCACATTGGCAACCTTTTGTAGGCTATAAAATTCTTGTTTTTCCATTATTGGGGCCATATTTTTTGCGTGATGAGTTGCCTTTTCCAGTGAAACCATTTTAGGGTGGCTATGCCACATTGTAATAAACATCGGTACGGTTACGGAGATATTATACTTTTGTTATGTCATGTGGTACTTTTCACGAGTATCATTCTGGTGTAGATATGTTTTTTTTCACTTTTTATTGCATTTTTTGTGGGATGAAACAGGTAAAACTAATAATTACTGGTGGGTTTTTAACAGTTTTACTGTGTTCATTGTGCAGGTTCAGTGATGGTTTATTTTTATACTATGGGTCATTATGGACGCATGTAGGGTTTGTGTTATGTCATTTTATAGGGATTATGCCCATTTTTTTCATTTATTTTTATTTAAGAACATTTTTTCTTCACATTTCCTAAAGTTTTTATTATTTCTACTATAAGACAACAACAAGCAATCATCTAATTGCTTGCTCATGATACTACCCTAACTGTGGCTAACTGTGACTGTAAGATCCAGACACAGATGCAATCTTTCAGGCACTGCCTATGGACCTCAGTTGTGCCACTGCAAAGATCTGCACCCCTCAAAAGCAGCGTGGAGGGGGGGAGGGTAAAGTTTACTGGTGGTAGAGTATCCTGATTAGACAGTCTATGGGATGGGGGGACCATTTTTAGCAAGTTTTCGGGCATCTTTTTAATAAAACATGAACTTGGTAAATCAGCCAGAGGCACTCAGGTAGACTGTGCCTCTCGGCTTGCCCGACCTCTAATTTATTAACGCACCCTGCTGCAAGCTGACTCCTGATGAATTTCCCCCCTATATGACCATTACCCTCCCTCAGCCTCAACCTCTGTGTGTAACACTCACTCACTGCTCAGTCTTTCTCTCTAATATGTGTAATAGTGACAGTAGCTAAAATACAAGATCTTATGATCTCTTTCTCATAGTCCCTATCACACGCTGGCACAATTTCCACAAGGATATTGTTGCGCAGTGTGGAAAATAAAATAATGATCATGTCTTTTCTTGTGTGTCTTTACAGATTTTTGCATGTGTTTTTTTTTATATTGAAGTCTATTGGAGAGTGAAAATCTGCATCAAATGTGCATTTTCATACAGAATTTCCTTAACCTAAAAGGATGGGAAAAACAAGGAAAAAACTTGTGAAAAACCCACATAAAAATACAACACTATATAGACAAATGCTTTAGGGGGTAGAGCTTTAAAGGAGTAGAGCGTTAGGTAAAAAGAAGGAGATAGAGACATGTGATACTGACTTGAAGAGTCATGCAAATTAACTCACCCAAAATAAAGACTTTATTGAAAACTATGTTTAAAGAGAACCCGTCATGCAAAATAACCCCCCTAAACTAAATATATTTTCATAAACTGCCATTAGAGAGCATTGCCTCTATCCCTTCATTGTTCCTCTACAAGCCTGTAAACCTAAGCAATGAGGTCCTAAAGCTGTATGCAAATGACCTGTGAAATGTCCAATGAAGCATTAGCATATTCAAGCTGTCCACTCTATTCATGAGTGGGAGGCACAGACACACCCCCAGTGCTTGACTGACAGCCTGTATAATGATGTGCTTCCTGGTGCTGGTGGCCACGCCCCCTGCAGCCTGTGTGTGCATGTGTGTGTGTTTAGGAGAGATACAGCAGCTCCAGGCAGCCATGTTACAGCAGAACATGTTAGATTCATGTGTCTGTGTCTCTGTGTATTAGGAGGATGCAGCATGTCAGCAGATGCAGCACAGATACCAGCAATGCTTTACTATACATTACACACAGACATGAGCAGGGGGAGGAGAGGGGAGGGGTAACAGGGGTGACATCACTGCCTCTGACCATGTGACCAGCTTCATTTACTTGATAAAAAATATGTGATTTTACAATGAATAATGTATGAAATAACTAGATAAAGGCTGGGATGGATCCTTGTGAGCTGCTCCAACAGGTAGTAGTGACAGGACAAGTGGCAGAGACCTGATGACAGGTGTCCTTTAAAAAGCATTGCCCTCATCCCTAAATGGTTCCTTTCTATGGCTGAGTTGTTACAAAATGTGTTTGTAAACTTATATGCAACTAATCTGATGTCCATTACACGTCCTGAGTCCCTGCATATTCATGAGTGACTTCTAACCCATGAGAGGAAAAGAGGAGACAAGGATGAGTATGGAGGCGCATGGGGGGCACTGTTCTGCCTTCTTATTCTTGATTGGCAGTTCTCAGGGCTTTGATATTCTGCTTTATGAAACATTTAGAGAGAGCTCATTGAGCTCTTATAGTCAAGTAACCAGGATGACATTATCTAAGGTCCTCTTACATCTGCAACATCTACCCCATATATTCATCTGATCACATGAAATCACAGCAGCCTACATGGAGGATGGGAAGGAGTAGAATTCCATGGAGGCTGCTGTGATTTCATATGATTAGATACATACATGGCGTACAATATGCTAATGTAAGGAAGCAAAAGGACCTATGTTGATGTCACTTTGGTCACATGAAATGCCATGTAGATGGGAGGGGCAGCACAACTTTTAGTAATACCAGGGAATATAATATAAAGTTGATTTATGTGGATGTGAAGGGAAACAATAGGGGGTCAGCTAGTTAATAGGGATCTATAGGAACCTGCAACTAGCTCTATATGTGAAAATGTGGGTATAGATTCTCTTAAACAGAAAATATAAAATGTAATATTAGCATTTCAGGGTTAATTTATTTAGAATGCATTTTTTTTAGCAATGAATAACCATCGCGAACAATCAAAGAGACGCTTGCTTTTTATATTTTATATTGCCTTTAAGACAACTTTATTTTATTCATTACCTAAGCAAACAAGGCACTAGGGATATTAACAAGAATCACAAAACACCTTCCCAGCTATGTATTTCATGCTCTTATTGGTTTTTAATGGTGTGCACATTTCCAGCCTACAGAGGTTTACATTTTAATATTTCCTGCCTATGCTATACTACAATATAAAGTGAAAGCTACTGTTATGGGCAGATTGAAAGCACCAGAGGAAAGTGGCATCATCTTTTTGACTTGTTTTTTTCCCATTTGCACCATCAGGCTAATAAATAACCCCCGCTGCACCTCAATTTCACAGCCCATTAGATGACAGATTTCTAGAGTGCATACACAAATGTATAACCGGGAGACAGCATCATGGGCTCTGTGCTACACTTTCGGCTCAGCCAGCAGAGAGCAGTAATACACTAAATTATCTTCCTCCATCAGCCACATGCTTTATTTTCCCATCAGATTGCCTTAGTGGACAAGACATATTTTAAAACAGTTCTCCACCGGCATTATATAATATATCGTCAGGTCAATGAAACTCTTTGTTACAATATATCTGCCGTGTTCAGATGACGGTGCAGAACTTAAAAAATATGTCTATTGCTCATTCCAAAAAAGATCCTTGGAGCTGATGAATTCTGCAGCCGTGGCTGTTAATTTAATTTGACTCTAACGGGATCCTATGTTATATTAAGCTTTAAAGCTCAATTTCCTGCTCGCAATCACATTATGTAATGAAATAAAAAGGCATTAAAATAGTTCATTAACATCCTGGAGTTTGTGTAAGCTCAACAAGAACATGAAATGTTCAGTTGTCTAGAAGAGTTTCCATGTGTCATTGTATAAGATTTGGAATCATACAATGGTGTTTCATTGTTGCACCTATCTCCTAAATAGGAAGTTCTGTAAGGATGTGTGTTTGGAAAGATTTTGTTCACTATGCTACAAGCCATAAATGCTTTCTTAGGTCCCATTCACCTCATTTTCTAAAATTGATGATGACTTCTCACCATCTTTAAATAGCGGGCGATTTGTTTTCTATGGCTACAGAGACGTCATTACTGCTTATTATCCAGTACAGCACCGCTCTAGCCTGTGTCCCTAGAGCAGTGTTGGTGAACCTTTTAGAGAGTGAGTGTCCAAAGTACATCCAAAAACCACTTATTTTCGCAAAGTGCCAACTCAATGCAATTTATTGCTCCCTGCTCTGTCACAGCTTTAATTCGTATTTGACGCCTTGGACACCAATGCAGTAGAAGGGAGGAGAAATTATCATATAATAATAATATTGCACGTATACAGATAAAATATTACAGTCATATGGAACAATAGGAGTAAGGGGTCCTGTTCGCAACAGCTTACAGTCTATGATTGTCTATGATTGAAGCTTCCCTCTAGGTTCCCCTGAACAATGATACTGTCCTCACCTTCTCCTGCAGTTACATGCAGCCAAAGATTACTCACTTTAAAATAATGCTGAACGCAGCACATCCTGGGCCGCATGCGACTGCAATGTCCTGTCTGGTGAACCCTGTGCTTGGATGATAGCATATGAGTGCACCTGTGCCATAGGATCACCTGAACTGCCCTCAAGGGTTATTTTCCCTGTAACCAGGGCTCCAACTTAAAGTCAAAAATGTGAAAAAAATCTAATTAAAAAAGGAATAAAATGCAGAGGTCTCCCAGGGGTCAAAATGACTTCATGGGGGACAGACAACAAAACTCCTAGTTGAGTCCATTGTCCATTGATTACTCATAGAAAAAAGTCTATGGGGATCATCATCAAAACATTTGCACCAAATGGATGAAAGGATAAGTCCTTAGCTACAGGGTTTCCCAGTCCCATAAAAGTGGAGATCTGCCGGCCACTGTTCTTTGGATCACTGGGGTGCCAGCAGTCACTCCCGGAGCAGCTAAAAACCTATAACCCTATCATGATGCCAGCCAGGACTATAGCATCAGCACTATAATAGTACAAATATAGTTTGATACATATAAAAAGGGTCATTCTGGTTTATATTTTTATATTATAGTAACAATGCATGCTACTTTAAAATGACTTTATTATTTTTGCTTCATTGCTGTAAGTGAATGGAAACATTTTTTAGGTCACTTGGACAGGATCGGAACAGTATGTAAATCTTTATTGGTTGTCAAAAAAATAAAAAAACAGTTCTTAAAAAAAGAAAATGAAACACAGTAGCGCCAATTTCATACAAGCTTTGTAATGGCATTCACTGGGCACTCTGTAAGATATTTCCCCTTTCTTCTATTGGTCAGTACGATCATGGTGATATAATATAAGATTATTTTTATACTACTTATTCTTGGTAAAATAGAAATAAGTTATTCTTGCACATACTTTCTGGTGAGGCCTTTGTTCAGACACAGTATTCAATCTGAGCTGGCTAGATGCAGTGTAAAAAGAAGGAGAATACACTTTTTCATCTGGCTTTCTACTGGAGAGCGGAGGTCTTAATAGCCGTTGGGGGACAGAACTGTGTGACACCCGCCTTCAACCTCCGCTGATTGCCCAAATATTTCCAGCTAAGTCACTCTGGAGACACCCAGAACATGGACAGCAGCAAATCATTGGGGTTCACCAAAAAAGCATTGTCTGACTATAATGCACTGTGCTGTGATCCACTAAGATTGTGCGCCCGATATTATGAATGTGTTGCTTCCCCGCTCAGGTGCGAAAGAGTGGTGCATCTTTAGTGGTGCATCTAAGTGCTTGGGCTTGCAACACAATTTGAAAGTAAAATCCCACGTTCAGTCCAAATCAGTCGGATTGTCCGACAGAAGGCCCGATAAATCGTGGCGCATGGAAGCTTGCGCAGCTGTGCCAAAAAAAGGATTGTGCAAGCCGTGTAATCCCCCAAAAAGGTGTACAGTCCAACGAAAGTGAGATGCTTGACCCTTAGCAAATGAGCCCCATTTTCTGCTGCAATGTTTGCTCCTTCTTCCTTTTTTTAGCTGTGCTGAGCTGTACCGGAGGATGTATCTCACAGTATGGGCATACATATATCCTTACAACAGAAAACTGTAACTAGCTTACAATCTAATTCAAATACATTGAGTATACATTTTGAGTATTACATTTTGTATCATTTCTATTCAAAAAAACATTGAGGCTCATTTTCGGCGGAGCTCATTTTCATCGGGTTTCCCGACGATTTCCGTTTTGCCCTGAATTGCCCCAGGATTGTAGCACTTGTGATCAGATTTTGGCGCATTGGCACCGGCTTGCACGCGACAGAAATTGGGGGGCGGGCCGTCGGACAACCCAACGGATTCGGACGACGTGCAGGATTTAACAATTAGAAATATGTCGCATGAACTCCGGCGGTCCTCGGCGCAGAAGCGACGGATGCAGGAACTAGGGCGCACAATCTTCGTGAATCGTGGCAGACCAAAATCCTTGTTGGGCAATGCACCGCGGGATTGCAACAGGACCGGGTAAGTAAATCTGCCCCATTATGTTTTATTTATTATTTCTTTATCAGTGGGGGAAAAACATCAAACAATTTAAAGGATTTGGGGGTTATCTATACATATCATTTATTCATTTTTACTTTCACCTTTGCGGCACAAGATGCAATTAATCTTCACTTTTGCTTTAGAGAAGCTATCATGGATATAACCCTCAATATTTTCACTGCTCTTACTAAGTCAATGTAATGTGTCTGAATATGTAACTGTCATAAAAACTCCTAATAAGAAAATGAATAGACTAAAAAGGTAGGAAACTCAACATCATTGAATTATTTTGGGATACTATGCTAGAAGAAAAAAAGTTAGCAAACTTTGTAAATGTAAGAAAAATATCCTTTCAGATTTAAGGAACTTAACACAAATCAGCCAACCTTTCAGAAAGGGAATCGATATTAGATCACTTGGGGTTTCATTTTCAGTTCCTCAGGAGATCAGATGTTTGAAGGTGTTGAGAACTGCTATACCTTCCATAAGCAAATATAGGATCTGCTTGTGTGACCCTGCATGCAATATAATGAAAACATTTAAAGGAAATCTATTATCATAATCAAGCCTGATAAACACTTACCCATAAATCCAGGTTCTGTGACTGTGGTTGTCTTACATTAGTTATCTATGTAATGAACTTAAATTATGCTAATGAGCGTTAGGCTGTCACATTGTGCATTGTGTGTCCTCTTCTAGCATTTATATGACCACATTTCTTTTGGTCCACATGTTAATTGTGTCTGAGTTTCCACTCCGCCAAAGCCACGCCCCTTTTCGGATAAGAGTCAGAGCAGACGGAAAAAGTCATTTTTTCTGGCTCTGACAGCTAAAAAATAGGTTGGAGAGCAGAACATGTGGTGAGAGCACCACAAAACTGGCGCCATAGTAAATGTCCCCCAATAAGCTCAGAAGTGAGCAGCCAAAATCCTGACATAGTATTCTGACAGTATCCCCTTTAAAGAAAGGCCACTGGATCCTCAACACAGGTTGAAAACCACCACAAAATTCTGAAAGCAAAAAAAAACCCATACCAGAGTGGGGAGTAGCTGGTTATTCCCTTATAGAAGGGAAAATAATGCATACCCTAACTTCACTCACAATCCCTGTAACCTACCTAACAAGCCTTGTATGAAGTAATTTCAGAGATTTCTGGTTGACATTTCCTACTCTAACTTTGGAGAACAGACATTGGATAAGGATGACACCAGAACATTGTTCAAAACAGGTGCGGTGTTCCAGAATCATCTAGGAGTACAGATGGAACCAAGAGACAGGTACACAAGAATCCAAACAGGATCAGAGTACACAGGGTTCTGAACAGGTATAGGGTACACAAGGCTCTGGATAGGTAACGGGTACACAGGGTTCTGGACTGGTAAAGGGTACACCGGGTTCTGGACAGGTACAGAGTACACAGGGTTCTGAACAGGTATAGGGTACACAAGGATCTGGACAGGTAAAGGGTACACAGAGTTCTGGATAGGTACAGGGTACACAAGGTTCTGGATAAGTACATGGTACACAGGGTTCTGGACAGGTATAGAGTACACAGGGTTCTGAACAGGTACAGGGTATACAGGGTCCTGGACTGGTGTAGGTTACACAGGGTTCCAGACTGGTGTTGGGATAAGAAGGGTTCTGGATAGGTACATTGTATACAGGGTTCTGGCCAGGTTCAGGGTACACAGGGTTCTGGACAGGTGTAGGGTACACAGGGTTCTGGACAGGTACAAGGTATACAGGGCTCTGGATAGGTACATTTTGATAAAATGTGAAAAAATGTCAAAATAGCATCAATGGAAATGTTACATCATCCCTTAAAGAATTACATGATTCTGTAGATGAAGTAAAGAGTTACGGTTGTCAGGACATGGCAAATTTTTGCAAATTTCTGTAAGTGGATTGTACAAAGAGGTGAGTGAAAACCAGAAATGCAAAAACCTGGAAAACATGCTACTGAAAGGGTTACATCTGACTAAATTATAGCTATCAACAAATTAAGCTTCAAAGAAGTTTCAAATGTGGTTGTCATGTGCTGATCCTTGGATAGATAAAGGCATGCATTATTGTCGGGTCATGAATCAGTCTGACACTACCTCTGCTCAATGAAATTACTGCCTATAGGTTGCTATTAAAGGAAATCTACCATCAGGATCATGGATTATAAACCAAGTACAGTTACATGCTGGTGTGTGCCCACTTTATCAGGATGTACTCTTCTTTTAATTCCTTATGCCCCTGATTTTTAAGAAAATATGCTTTAAAAACTTTGCAAATGAGCCTGATGGGCTCCAGGTTCCATTAAATTCTATGGAGCCTGGAGCCCCACAAGCTCATTTTGAATCCTTTTTTTGTAAAAAGAATGGCAATAAAAGCTTAAAGAAGAGCGGATCCTCACAAAGGGGGCACACACCAGCATGTAGGCATACTTTATAACCCTTAATCCTGATGGTAGATGTCCAATAAATTTGTCAGTATAGTGCATGGCACTATTATTGGACTAGCACTATTGGATAGAATAGCAGCCCTATTAAGGAGCTTTTTTTTTTTAAAGCAATTCTCTAATGCAGTAGCAAAAGTAGCTCCAAATCAGGTCTTTGGGAAATGGAGTAAAAGTGAAAGATATATGATTGAAGGTTGAGTTGCCCGAAAATCCCGCGACCATTGTACTATTCTGTAAAGTCCTTTGATTCCTCAGGGACAGAGGCACAATATTAAACAAGAGCACTGCTGTAATCATTTATATTTAAAGGCTAACATGAAATCTATTTTGGAAGAGCGCCTTGTTCCTTAACGTCTGCAAGTCACATTTGCTATTTTTTCCTAACTTGTCCTTTTCAGGTTATTTCAGGTTATTTCCATGTGCTTTGATAATGGCAACTGCTACAGTGAGGAAACCGAATTTGCTTGGGTCAACTAAATCATGCATAGTTCTCCTTTGATACTTCCTATCAAACAGTAACTTGTGGAAATAATATTAAAGCTCATAAATCTGCTCCTGTCCTAGAAATTATTTACTGGAGTTTTCTTAATAATGGTATTAGCATTTTATGGCTCGTGGTTGGTTTGAGAAATATGAAACATTTGACACATTAAATCAGACTGCTGACTTTACTGCAATATTATTTACTGCTGTCTCTAGTCCTTATCAGGCTCGCTCCTGTTTACAGTCTGTAACTTGTTCTTGGCATTGTTAAGGCAGATTAGTAGTGGTGCAATAAGGTTCGGCTTCAACTATTTTAAGAAAGTTGTTTCTGTACATAAACGATAATTAGAGCTAATACATATTGTACTTACAGGAAACTTTTATTTTACACTTTAATAATTTTTGTACCAGGGAAAAGTGTGATGTATTTCATTTTAATTGCATTAGTTATGTTTACAGGAATATTGTACCATTTTGTTAAACTTTGTAGGTGTTGATTTTCAATTTAAATCCTTTAAAGCACCCAGCAGTTTTTTCTTTACTTTTGTACTGAGTTCCAAGTCATAGCTTTCTAAATTTTCTTGATGCTTATCTGCAGGTGGGGTTGTTTTAGGATAAAATGAATTAAAAAATGTTTATTAGTTATAAATAGCAAATAAAATATAAAATGCACACTTCTATTTCAATGTAAAATGTCCATAACACCAAACATTTCTCCTAACCCTGGCTTTAGCCATTGAAGAAGCCGAAACAGGCTATATATTGATATATTTTAAAGCCTGTCTGTGAGTATTAAACTCCTTTTCCTCGTTAGGCAATTTTTCTATGTGATCTGCACAATGTATTGATCCAATTCCAATTAGGATTCATTTCCAATCAAATTCCAAAAGGCATACCCTGGAATAAAGGAATAAAGTGGATCCTTTTGAGTCAGAATACATACACAGTATGGACTGGTCCCAAATCACCTACTATAACCAATCCAGTTGACTGGTGAGACAAAGTTGTCCAAGACTTTAAAACAAAAAACATTGGTGGCCGGGAGAGGACTGCTTGAAAAAATAAACATGTGAGAATAAACATGTACTACCCTCTGCTGTCGCTCTGGGTTTCCCGCGCTGACCTCTTTCTGATCCGTGGCCAATGTAAACAAACAGGGGCCCAAAAGCCACGCTGTGCTCAGCTTCCCGCTTGCTGAAGTGGCATGACCTTTTGTGCGGCTTCCATGCCCCTGTTTGTTAACATGGGGCACGGACCGGAGAGATGGCAGCACGGGACGCCATAAGGGACTACGGAGGTGAATGCATGTTTATTTTTTTAAGCAGCCCCCTCCCGGTCACCAATGTTTTTGTTTTACGGTCTTGGACAAGCACTGATCGCTTTCTGCATTTTACTATTGTTCAAAGTAGGAGTATAGACTCTCTGGTCTATTTTTCCTACATTTGACTTTCATGAGGACTCATCACATTTAGCATTTTTGGCACAAACAGACTACCGGGCTCCTGCTCCAATAGCCGCCTTTATTAGTGTATACACTGATCGCACATGTATAACCACTAAGATGCATAGACACTCCTGCAGTGAGATTTCAGGGTGCCGACGTTATCATATTAGGTTGCTTGTCACTTAGGACCAAGTTTATAGTGCATGGTGTATTGAGTATACCCATACATTATAGAAGCAAAGAAAAAATTAAAAAATACACACCTTAGTAACAAAAATAAAAACCATGTTTTATTTAAAAATGTATGAATAAATGTATGAATATATCTATGGGGCGGCACGGTGGCTGAGTGAGTAGCACATCTGCCTTGCAGCACTGGGGTCCTGGGTTCGAATCCCACCCAGGTCAACATCTGCAAAGAGTTTGTATGTTCTCTCTGTGTTTGCGTGGGTTTCCTCCGGGTACTCCGGTTTCCTCCCACACTTCAAAAACATACTGTTAGGTTGTTTAGATTGTGAGCCCCATGGAGACAGGGACCAATTTGACATGCCTGTGCAGCGCTGCGTAATCTGTGTGCGCTATATAAATAAAGAATTATTATTATTTATTATACATGTTTGGTATTTGGAAGTCATGCTTCCCCTTTGTCACTATTAAGGAGTAGTTGTTGCTAACATAACTAATTCTGTATTCATCATTGTCACTTGACCTGTATAATGTAGGTCAAATCCGAATAACTGATTTAGCCTTATATTCATCTTTGCTTTTTTGTGACAGCGCTATGGTAATAAAAACGGTGTAGATACTTTTGTAGCAAAATGATGTACAGTAACAGACCTGCTTCCTTTATCTAACCATCTAAGTGGATAGCTGTGTATTTGCTGCCATTGTCACTGGTTAAATTGGTCATTCAAACCCGGCATACAACCACCCACTGGCAATGCCGACATTAGACTTGCATGACCCTTGCCCCTTTTCCATCGAGATATGATATACACATAATGCAACTGCAGTGTTTTCATTTTTACCTACGGTGTCCCTTTAAACATTTTCTTCTATGTTATTTACAATTCCATCAATTTGGATTTTCTTTGATATTTTACAAAGGATAAGTTCTGTGTTTGACATTGACAGATCAAATCGTGCGCTATAATTTTTCCAAACATCCCATTCTTCCACTTCAATAAGATCCAACTCGCATATTCCTAATGCATTTCAATAATAGGTCTTAGGTACCATTAAGCACAACAAAGGTGTAATAAATATTATTTTATTTTCTAAATATCCTTACTTTTCTTACACTTAAGACTCTTTCCGTTATTTTGATAACTGATTTCCTGAAGTTAAAATTCCTTATCTTTGCTATTTCTATGTTTTTCGGTGAAGTGACAGTACAAAGTATTATCATCAGGATATGTTCCCTCTTCTTCCTATATTTTATATTACTCTAGACATCTTTGCTCAAAGAAAAAAGGAAAGTCTAGGTGCTCTCACTGCATTATGTAACAATGGATATGTTTTTATTAGATATTTTCTATCAAGCTTTGAATCTGAAGAAGCCACATGCTCAAGTGGATTATGTGAAATGGCTTTGTGAAAGTAGGACATTTCTTGGTAGTTTGTGTCAACTAACAATTCCTTCTACTCTGCTGAATTTCTACCTCCAGCTGCTCTATAGAAATTTTATGGGAAAAGATTTAAAGCTTCAGTAACCTACCTATAAGAGGAGCTTAAAGTTACTTGTTATTCCCAAGCAGATCTC
Organism: Engystomops pustulosus; assembly: GCF_040894005.1. Lineage (NCBI taxonomy): Eukaryota > Metazoa > Chordata > Amphibia > Anura > Leptodactylidae > Engystomops > Engystomops pustulosus. The sequence goes on from NC_092411.1 coordinate 240,779,252, forward strand.
ACTTGTGGAGTGGATTGAGTGACTGAATTCAAACTCAATCAGCACATGATATTGATTTTCTTATTACCTTCTATTTACTTTGTAAATCGATACAGCAGATTACATAGAACTTAATGTAGCGCAGGATTTCACAGCATCTGCATATTTACTTAGTGGGAAAAAAAACACATAGCCTTTGTGTAAAGAGGAGCTTACTGTAGTAGAAGTAGATAGCGGTGTTACTAACAATAATGTTATTTAGAGATCAATATTACCAGCTGCTGCAAGTATGTTGTGTAATATATTGATCCGAAGCAATGGGGCTAGTTGTTAGTTTTTAATTGAGCCTCCTACCTTTGTCTTTATGTCTTCATTAAACATAAGGCCTACTGAGGAGATCACACCACTTGCAGAGTGCATACAACATCAAATACAATTACATTACGTTTACAGCTGTGAGATCCCAAGCACAAGGCATAGTAACTGGTATTACATGGAGTCCAACCATCAATATTTTATTATTCCTAGCCAAAATGTGGTTTACATTCTACCACAAACATGTGATGTCAGTATAAGAAGTCAATGGGGACATTTACTAAAGCCTGTGTCCAGTTTTCTGTCGGACTTTTCAGGTTCTTTTATGTGAAAAACTGCTTGCATGTATATTTGTGCCCCTTTTGTAGTTCAGCTGCACTATTCTTCACGCCCTGAAATGGGTTTTCCAGTGAACAGTCGGCCCGTGCGCCATATTTAACATGTAAAGTCAGACAGAAGTGTATACAAAAGACCCAACCCAACAACCAGTAAAACAAAAGAGAGAATAGCTCCTTCCTAGCTAAGTGAGAGGGGGATAGATGAGAGAAATCGAAAAAAAAATCATTAAACAGCCTTAAAAGTTAAAAGTGGGTTACATACCGACTTCCAGGACAATTGAAATAAGACAATGGATTTAGACTTGAATTAAAACGTCTAAAAAAAATCATCCTTGCATTTGTTTTTGTACATCTCTGCCATTTAAGCAGTGGTCTAGCTTGCAAACAAAAGATACAAAAGAAAAATGAAGAGAGGGAAGGGGAACTGTTTTGCATGTATGCATATTTGTATATATGAGTCTCCTGTAGGCTATGATATCATGAATACTCCAGCCTTTAAGTGAGAGGGTTAATTGCTTAAACCAAACACTTGATGCCTTAACAGGGTAATAAAAAAATATAATTTAAATATACACTGTCCCACCCACCGCTGCTTACCCCCCACTCTTATGTTTGATCACAGGGTACACTTACACTAGGGAGTCTTGCAATGTACAACATAAAACCCCACCCACCTACGCAAGATGGCGTCTTTAAGCTAAATCTACTCCTAAGTGCTCTAAGTGCAACCACACAACACACTGCCACCACCCAAAAATTACTTAAACTAAGAAGACTGTAGGCGCCTCATCCACACAGACAACACACGCTTGTAATTTACACCAAAAATGTAATCACTAGATGTGTTATGCTGTAAGAACCTGGTAACGTAAATATAGTCGTAAAAACTTAGTCCTCTAAGGCTACAATCAGAGGCTTCTTAGGGATAACTTTTATATACGGGGAAGTACAATGCACTCATAAAAATATAAAATCGTCAAATAAAAAGATTACAAACAATATACATACAATTCATGCAAACAGTTATGAAAATAAAAAGGGATAAAAAAAATGAAATAATCTCACTATGGAATAGTTAGAATTAATCTGGCTGGGGAACGCAGCAATGACAATTCGGGATGCCTTCCAGTGACAATGGGTGTCCAAAGACTAACAAAGGGTATTATCGACCTTAGCAAGATACACTCAATACATATTTACAGGCGGTCCCCTACTTATGAAAACCCGACTTACAGACAACCCCTAGTTACAAATGGACCTCTGGACATTGATAATTTACTGTATGTTAGCCCTGGAGTACATTAAACAGCTATAATAGTTATCAAAGGTGTCTGCAACTAAGCTTTATTGTTAATCCTGGTTCTTATGGCAATCCAACGTTTTTAAAATCCAATTGTCACAGAGACCCTAAAAAATTATGGCTGAGGTTACAATTATAAAATATACAGTTCCGACTTGCATACAAATTCAACTTAAGAACAAACCTACAGGACCTATCTTGTACGTAACCCGGGGACTGACTGTATTTGATTCTCATTCATTTAACGTTACTATTATGTGGTTACACTCTTATTATACTCTATAGTCAATGGACATCCTTAGCCTGCCCTTGTCAGATAGCAGTTGCACAATTGACTACGGGACCAAACTTAGATCCTTAGTGCATACCATACATAAAATTATACATTCTCACCACCCTTCGATATACACTTTTAATTTATGGACACACTTGGGTCCTCTGTGATCTTCATTTCCCTATATACCACCTGTTCATACTGAGATTACATAACATGACATTAGACTACATTTAGCTGGTGCTCCAGTGGGCATTGGTGCATACATCTTAGATCATCACAGCTGTCACATACAGAGCATTTGAATATGGGGCATATCCCATGCCTCCTCCACACATCACCATACACAACTCTGATATTCTGACAGTTACCACGCCCCCAAGTCTGACATCACATGTGAGCATGACCCCAGTCTAGGCACAGATGTGCTATGCTATCTGCACCTTGGCAGAGTACCTGACACCTTTCTGATACCTTCCCTTCATCAAGCGGACAGTTACATCACTCAGGAAACACCCAGAGCATCAAAAGGAGTGGCTTCTGTCAATGTTCACCCTGCTTCCACTTTCAGGGGGAGGGATAGGAACAAGAAGATGTATCGCACTATATGAGCATGCAAAGGGTTATGTCCTAGCCTTCTGTTATAAGGACAAGCTGCACAACGTATCATTACGACAGAGCACAAAGATGAGATATGAACGTAACCTGATGCGGTCTACAGTTTTCTACTGTTAGGTCAAATCTGATGATTTACTCAAGGGTAGTTGAGAGTATACCCTGACAAATACACCATTCGTACTATCTCCAATATGTAGTCTGATACGGGAGAAATGTTGTATTTATTGTCTCCTGTTGTCTTCCTGTTACTTGTCCTTGCCCTGTTTATTTACTCATATTAAATGTCCTGTACCTAGTGTGCATTTTGTATAATAATCCAGATCTGCTTTCACAGTTTTACAGACTTGAGAGTGGAATTTGCCCACTGGCTCATTGAGAAGGCCTTGCTCTGGTGATTTGTGTTTTAGGAAGAAAGTATTTGCATCTGACATTGAATAGTAGCCTAACATGAGAAAAAGGAACTCTTCTGCTAAAGAATAAGGATAACTATCAGTGGTGCCTCTGACTAAAACAATGGCAACCAATATACCAGCAGAACTGTGATTGCAGCTGTGTAGTTATACTCAATAGGAATCTAGGTTAATAGATGATAAAATATTGTAAAGTAATGTAGGATGTCATTTTTATTTGGTCCCTTTCCTATAGTAATCTTTTCAAGTTCTGTTTTACAGTAAGCTGGATTTGTAAATATTGAATTTTTACTTTTCTATTGAGAAAAACAACAATTTATGTGTTGTTTTAAGTGTAAACAGGGCCGGTTTTAGGCATCGTGGGGCCCAGGGCAGAATTTCAATGGGGCCCCAAATATTTAAATACTGTACCAACAACACATTCACATTTAGCCAACATGGGGAGAGAAAAAGAACTGGACCGCACATCCACACATCACACAATGATCTACTGCCACTAGGCTACATTATATAACGAACTCAAGGTTATTAGTTACATTTTGATCAAATTGTATAAGCCCACCAACAACTTCACGGTGACCTCTTTATGGTGGGTCCCTACGCTATTATGTGCAGCATCACATGGCGTCCACCACTGCTGCAGCACAGCGCCGGCAGGGACCAAGACCCGGTTGCCCCCCAGCACCCATACTGGCAGGCATAGCCCCCATGGCTCCGGGCCCCGGGCTCCCACCAGCACCGCACCACAGAAATTAGCAGAAGACTGCATATAGGGGCCCAAGAAGTTGAGTCAGTACTTTTTGTAGTGAATCTGTCACCACGAAAATGCAGTCTTTTCTCCTGGCAAATTTTATACCCACTGTGCGGAATTTATTAAAGGGGTTGTCTGGAATCAGATAAAAGTTCATGTATGGCTGAGGGGTATATCAAAACAATAAAAATGTGATACCTACCTCTTACTTCTTTGTTCTCCCATTCTACTGTGGCAATTACCATTACTGTCAGCAGCATCAGTCTGTGTACTGCGTGATGTTATGTCGGAAAAACTGCCGCAGTAGGAGATTCAGGCTGCAAACAGATGCTGGCAGTAATGGCCTTGGCCACAGGAGATCGGGAGTAGAGAGAGGTAAGCAGGCCCGGCGCCAGCACCCGGCCAACCTGGGCAAGTGCCGGGGCCCCGGGGTACTGGAGGGGCCCACTCAGGCCCCCGGATCAATTGTACCAGTGTCGCTATAAGACACTGGTACAATTGATCACCATCCGGAACGATCGCTTTTCTGCCTCTATGCTGCGCTGGTCGGGAGCGCAGCATAGAGGCAGAATCTAAAACTCACCTGTCCCGGTTCCCACGATGCAGTGCTCCGCAGGGTATGCGACGGCTTTGAAGCCGGCGCACATGATGACGTCATCGGATCACGTGTGCCGGCTTCAGAGCCGGCGCGTACGGGTGGCCCAGGCAGAGACAGCTGCAGGCGCTGCTCCGTGGAAATCAGGAAAGGTGAATTTTTTCTTTTTTCTTTTCCGGAGGGGAGTGAGGGTGTCCACGGGGGGGGCGGGGGGGTCAGTGTGTATACAGGGGGAGAGGGGGGAGGGGTGTTAGTGTGTCAGTAGGGGGGGTCATTGTGTCCACAGGGGGAGGGGGGGGGTGTTCAATGTGTCTGGAGGGGGTCATTGTGTCAGCAGGGGGGTTTCAGTGTGTCCGGGCTCAGTGTGTCCGCAGGGGATGGGGGGTTCAGTGTTTCCGAAGGGGAGGGGGGGGGTTCAGTGTGCTGCCGGGGGGGTGGGGGCGGGGATCAGTGTGTCCCCAGGGTCAGTGTGTCCGCAGGGGGAGGGGGCGCAGTGTGCCAATGGAGGGCGGTCCACGGAGTGGCCCACTAAGGCTCTGTCGCCCAGGGACCCACCTGGAGCCGGCCCTGGAGGTAAGTATAAGATTTTAATTGTTTTAATAGACCTCACAGTATATGGGAGGACCTGGAGGAAAATATATAATTGACTAATGATGATTTACTGTATACTATATCTCAGCTCTGTTACTTTCTAGAGCAGTAGGAAACACACAAATTAGGCGTCCCTCACCTTGACATTCCTCCATTCCAGACCAGGATGCTTGGGCAATAAAACACTCTTTTCCTAAACCAGAGATATTATTATTATTGCAAAATTAATGGTGTGTGGATGAGATTCTCTCTATATCCAATACCAAGGTCAGCAAGAGATGATGACCTCTATCTCTTAGGTCAAAGCTCGAAAAACCCTGCTTGTTATACACATCAAAGAAATATGTGGCATAATTCATATTTCGTATATGAAGAAAGAATGAAATGTGGCACTCACCGCAGTACTGTTCAGTAAACGTCTTTTATTGTAGCAGAGGTAACAGGATATAATGAGGTACTGCTTCGCCAAGACGACGTTTCGCGTGTTCAAGCACACTTTCTCAAGCCTTCTGACGTCAGCCATGTAGGGAACGACGGATAAACCTGCCTACCTGGCAGGTGTCTTGGAAACAGTAAACAACACGTGATGTCCTAAGCCAATGAGGTTGCACAACTTCTGTAAAGGGCAAAGTGAAAATACTTACGATCATCATGTGGCTTCTAACCCACAGTGATAATAAAATAGACCTTTTGTATAAATAAATGCTACATCATGGTCTAGATAACATTGCAAAGCACACTACTGTACTAGAGAAAGAGCTAGGCACAGAAAAAGGAAAAGCATAGCAGAAGAAAAGAAATCTAACTATAAACTTTGAACATCACATAAATGGCATAATTGATACAAGAATACCAGGATAATCTATATTCTACAATTGTCACACACATCAATTTAAGATTATATTATACACATGGGTTCATTTGTACACATGGGTTCATTTATAGAAATACACTCAACTCGTTGCGATCATTTAGTCCAAGTTGCCCCATCTCCTCATATTTCATAATGTATTTGGATTTTTGTCTTAAAAGCGTGAGGACACGATCGCCTCCTACAGGGTTGTTTTGTATTTTTGTGAGATCTGCGAAGCACAAAACCCTAAAATTACCATCATGACATTCCCTAATATGATCGATTAAACGTGGACATCCTTTACCGGTGTCAATGGAATTAAATGTTCCCTGATCCTAGTAAACAGGTTCCTTATTGTTTTCCCTACATAATACCTGTTGCAGGGATAAAAAATCACTTAGACAACAAACGTAGTTCTACATGTAATAAATTCGATTTTATGGTCTGAGCCTCCTAATTTTAGACTTTTAGCTTGTATACAGTATTTGCAGAAATGACAACTGCCACATATAAAATTACACTTTGGAGTACTTTGTTGTAACCAAGTCTGGCGGGGAGTAGAGAAACGGCTTCATACTAATTCATTTTTTAGGGTGGTACTTCTATGAAATGCGATAAGGGGTTTTTGGGATACCAATTCTTTTAGTAAGGGATCCTGTTCTAAGATTTTCCAGTGCTTGAATATAGTGGAACATATCGCCCCCTCGCATGGACTGTAGCCAAATGAAAATCCACTCCCATCCCTGCCACGGATGTTCTTAGTGTGTGTCTTGATTTTGATTGGCATGCCTTATTCCAGTGATGGGCAACCTTTTGAGCTTGGTGTGTCAAAATTCGCCAAAAAACCGAGCATAACTCGGGTGGTCTGTCACCTTGACAAAAAAACATACTTTTGTGATATTTACAGTTTAAATAACAAATATGTATAATTATTTAACTTCTAGGGTACTTTAACCCTAGGTTGTGTGATTGATCCTACCATGTACTGCCATACTACATCTATTTATTACAATGTGCTGGACAATCTCTCAGCCTCCCAGCTACTGCACCTGGCTGTGTAGGAGCCGAGGATGAAACTTAACTCTCTGGCGGCCGCGTGTCACTGAAAATGGCTATGCATGTCAGCACTGACACGCGTGTCATAGGTTGGCCATCACTGCCTTATTCAATGCTTTTTCTATTAATGCATGGGGATAGCCTCGTTCCCATAGTCTATTCTTAAGTTCATTAGCCTGTAATTCAAATTGGAAATTATTGCTATTAAGCCTTTTTAAACGTAATAATTGGCTAAAGGGTAAACTCTCCCTGGTGTGGTGTGGATAAAAGCTATTGTAATGGAGGACGGAGTTGGTAGCAGTTGACTTCCTAACGGCCATAGTGTGCAAAGAGCCATCAATCTCACTGACTTTGACGTCAAGAAATTCTAGTTTCTTACCTCCAAAATTAGTAGTAAAATGCAGGTTTATATTGTTACTGTTATTGAGATACAGAACAAATTTTTGAAAAAGAGTTTCTGTCCCCTATCACACTATAAAAACATCATCCACGTAACAGTAGAAGGCTTTCAAATATTGAAGATAGGGGTTGCTCAAAGGAAAAATATACCGTGATTCAAACACCGCTAGAAAAATATTTGCTAGGGTACAATCTACAGGGTACCCATAGCAGTTCTGGTTTTTTGAGCGAACCACTTGTCATCAAAAAGGAAAGCATGTGTGAAATAATTGGGTTCTTGGTTGGCGTTGACCAGGATCTGTCGAACACATTTCACTCCGAGTTCCTGAGGGATGCAGGTATAAAGGCTCTCTATGTCTACAGAAGCCAAATAGTAATTGTCCTACCACTTGATATATGTAACTACCCCCAAAAAGGCATTGGTGTCCGATAAGTAGGAGGGGATATCGGCAAGCAGTGGCCTGAGAAGCCAGTCTATATACTGAGAAATAGGTTATGTAACGGAGCCTATACCCGCAACGATCGGGCGACCGGATGGTTGGGAAGACCTTTATGAACTTTAGGTAAAAAATACCAACATGGGAATCTCGGATGGACGGGGAACAATTTTTCAGCCGTTCATTATTCATATTTCGTTCACATAACGTTCCCTAATAACTCCAGGAACATCTCTGCTGTTAGTGTGTTGAAGATAAACAAAGGGCTTCACAGCAACAGAAAATAATTAAATACCTCCTAAAATATTATTACAGATATCCTCATAAGTGCAGGACATCTTGAGAGAAAACATGGAAATGAGACCAAGTTTATAGGATCCCCACATGACAAGATATCAGCACATAGATATCCAAGCCTCCTTTGTGTCATTAAAGGCAGAGGGGCTGGGGGATGTTAAAATCATACTTAGGCAGAACTTGGCAGATAGAAATGGATCATTCTTTGGGAATCTTTAGTGGTTAAATAGATGGCTTACTTCTGCTTCCCCAGGCACCAGACTTATAACCTCACATAATGAGAAAGTCGGAAAATGCACTAAAAGTGCTTTTTCCATGTATATTGCTGGGTGCGGCGATTCACTAAAATCATGCTCCAGAAATCACGAATCTCCACTGGCCGACAAAGTTTGCCAACTTTTTTGTGGCGCACCTGTAACAGAGAGCATGAAACACAATTTGAAAGTAAAATACGGTGCTTGGTCCGAATTAGTCGGTCCATCCGCCAGCACACCCCCTAATCTGTGTCGCATGGTGGCCAGCGCAGCTGTGCCACAAAACGGTCGTATGTGACACAATCGAAGCACAAACACTTCATAAATACCTCTGCAAGCTGTTTTAGCATAGAAGAATGTGCAAAGTCCGACATAAGTGGGAAGCAAAGCCCTTAGTAAATGTGCCCCAATGTATTAAAGGAAATCAACTATTTAAAATTCACTAAACATACATACCTACGTATGTATATATACACTGAACATACGTCCCTGTCAACTTCTTCTCATGCATCTTGACACATATCTTCATTTGCTAATTAGCCTGGGGAGCTCTGTGTACATCACACGGGCGCTCCAGGCTAACAGTTCTACACACCTCCGAGGTTAAACTCAACTCCACTCCCCTGCTGGATCCCGGTGATGTCACACAGGAGGCGTGCATAATTATGAGTCGAGAGGTGCTCTGTGTGACATACAGAGTGCTCTCAGCTCCTAATTATGCATGCCTCCTGCGTGACGTCACCAGGATCCAGCAGCCGAGTGGAGTTGAGTATAGCCTCGGAGGTGTACAGAATTGTTAGGCTGTGTGACGTACATCAAGCACCCCAGGCTCATTATCATATTTTGGATTAGGAGTTCCTATTCTCTTGGTATCTTATACATTATAAATCATTGGGAAAGAACTTCCTACTTAACTACATATGTAGCATAATAACACATAAAACAATATAATTTATTTGTTTTAAATGTATTATTATTGTTTGTGTCATTTTTATATTTGGATTTTTTTTTCTACTTTTATTATTTTCATCCATATTTAAGTTATAAACATCAGTCCACAACATTAGAAAATATGCATCAGGCACATTCATTTTTTTATGCTCCATTGCTCCATTCTCTAGTGCGTTGGCAGCCATGATGCAACATTTGATGTCCATAGACTGCATGAACATATGGATGTGTGTATTGCTTCATTGAGTAACATTTGCTCCATATTATTGAGCAAAATTAAAAGACTGACGTACACCCGAAGAATTTGCTTATGTGCATGAACCCCTGCGGGATATATCTGTAATAGCGGTATGTTTTGTGACAATTGATTAAAAAATATAGTTGACATGCAGGAAATTTTACAAATAATATGTAAGCAGAATAAAGTAAACTAAAGTAACAATTTGTATCTAGTGATGAGTTATGCCACATTATTTATTACTATATCATTAATTTCACATGAACAACACAGTTTTGCACCCATATTATGGAAGTATAGCAATTCTTGGTATAACTTCCAGCTGGGGCATAACTGCAGAGGTAGCAGCCATAGCAGCTGCTATGGGGCCCACAGTGTCATGGGGCCCGACATCCTATCTGCAACACTAAAGAATGGAGGATATGCACCATTATCTACATATTATAATGCACATTGTACACAATAACAGTGCACATCATCCAGCTCAGATAAGAAATGTCAGGGGAGAGGGGTGACAGCAGAATCTCATCTTTACTTCATGCCATCTGCTTCCCGCATGTGGTCTGCAGCTGCTGGGACAGATCTACCATAACAGAAGTGTATAACTGTATATATCAGTGAATACATCTGTGCGCATTCGTTTATAAATTTGTGTATATGTGTAAAGTATATAATTATGTGCGTACAAATATGTATATTTTTTGAGAGAGAATGGGCCTCAATAAGTAGTCTGCTATGGGGCCCTCCTCTCCTAGTTACGCCCCTGACTCCCAGCAATGTTGCTAATCCACTGGCAGGGATTTAGCTCAACTGGGTGTGAGGTGCAGATTTTTCGGACTGGAATGTTTCTAGCCTGTACATGCAACCTTTTGATTTTTTTAACAATGTTGCTGCCGGCCACATACTTCAAATTTTTCAGATAATCTGGAGAATGCAAGTTTTGCATAAAAGGTCACAAAATGTTTTGTGACATTAAGTTGCAGTTTTGCAAGACCTTACACAAAAGTTGCAAGAATGCACTACAGATGTTGTTGTGTCAATAGTTTGGAAAAAGTTGAGGCTGGCAACATTTATTTCAAAATATGGCAGGGGAAATAGGAAAGATGCTGAAATGGGGCATCTATGGGCTAGCAACATTTTTGTTGTACATAGCTTTGCTTGCAGGTCCCGATCACATCTATTGAATAATGATTAGCAGACTTGTACCTTTAAATGTCGTTGTGTTGTTGGTGTGGCTTTTTGTCTAAAAATTATGGTGGATATATCTAGAGGCTGCAGTGGGGTGTGATAGGGCAATTCTTTGTCAGGTCCTGCATGTGTGGGACAGGAACCCTCTGCCCATGTCCACTTCCCATGCAGGAACTCCAATTCCTCTATGCCCCTCCACACCCACTCAGCATAAAAGGGGAAATAGTCACAATTCCTGTGTGCCAGGAATTGTGACTATTTCAGGGCTTGTACACGCTTAGATAAAACTCCCCTACTGACAAAAACAATGTAATTCAATGCACTTTACTTCTTATAATTATGTTTGAATTAAACCCCTCTAATTACCCCCTTTAATCCATGTTGTGCCCAAGGACCTGATGCATAAAGCTTATATACCTTCATGCCCATGCACCTTGAATTTTTAACATATTGATGCCAACTGATGATGGCTCATTTGGGAATATAAATTTATTTTAATACTTTATAAGGAATGGGTGATACATTGTACAATCACTATTACCTGGTTGTCATAGATATTGAGAAAAAAACAGTTAAAATGAATATGCAACCAACTAATCTAAAATATCTGTTTTGTTCCACATACTCATGTATCAGAGCAGATAAAGGTATGTATGACTAATCCTGGCTATAATCAAACATCATTACAATCTACAATGTCAATAGTGGCTACATCTCAAGTCCCCATGGAAATGATAGCCCACGTAAAAGATACACAAAAAAGGCAATTAAAAGCAATAAAAATATTTGCACAGTTCTCTGATTACTTCTTTACTGTCATTTCTACTATTGTCCAAAAGCTACATACATCTTATGTTTGCTATATTCAAGCTTCACAGAAATAAGGAGAAAACACCTCCTCTGAGATCATTTGCATTTGTATTGGCTAAGTAAGTTTGTTTAATTAGTACTGTACAGTATAAGAAAAATATATTATGGTTTCCTAGCATAGAACATTAAAGGCCTAAAATGATTTGTGCATATTTGGCAGGAATAATCCTATTTGTCATTCTCCATAAACCATAGTTGTCTGTTTTATTGGTAGATTGGTTTCCCAAGGTGGATGCATATAGAGTTCCGAGAGGACACGATTTCCGTAGTTACTTCTCAGGCACAGAAATAGCATTGAACATTTTTAATGTAAAAAGGATGTAACTGATGGAGGCTCTGGTAAAGTGTTCTTTGCTATGTGTCTGAGAAGTAACTAAAGAAACAGCGCCCTCTCCTAGTTGCCTATATATGTATATCTATATATTACATTTGTATATGTACCTTGTGTTCCCAATCTACTGCCATTATGCTTAACTCCAACCAGGAAGCAGCACGCCCAGAACTCTTACTCCTATTGAATATATGTGTCATTTATCCTGATTCACTGTGTATTATGTCTCTGTTGTCCTCTTCTCTTTACCGCTAGCAGACCTCTTTATATAATAACTCACCCCAAGTGTTATTGCCCATGTCAAGACATGGTAGAAGTACAATCTCTGCGCTTTCCACATCCTCCCTGCCTACTTGCAGGCCCTGTGCTAAACCATACAGGTGACAACTGGTCTGTGTTCCCTACGCTGGGTTTGTGCACAAACAAAACAGACAGAAAAATGAGGTCAGTCAAAACCATGGCAGCGATGTACAAAATAATTAGGCAGAAGACTAGTCAAATATTATAAGCAGTATCACAGCAAAAGCACAGTATATGGATCACCAAAAAGAGAAGACTTGTCTAATAGACACCTGCATATGGGAGGAAATACAATAGGCAGTGACTGGACACCGCCCCAGGAGCTGATTAGTAAAAAACCCAGCACACTAATAGAACCGTGTGCAAACACAATCCCAGCCAATAGAGGCTGCTGACCAGTATCTATCAGCTCTTTGCGGAGCATAAACTTGAATGTGATACTTAAACTGCTGAACTAGAACATACAGACCACTCCTCTATCCCCTAAGAAAATAATTTATTATGTGAATGTGAAAGTATTGTTAAAATATTTACTGTATTATATATATTCCCAAGGGGATAAATTCACTATTCTAAAACATATGAATTTTTTTCTATTTCCAGACACTGACACCCACCCACCACACAATTCATAGGCAGCAACATAAAGTTGTGATACCCCTTTTTATTTTACTTGTTGTTTGTCATTGTTACAGCCCCTTTGATTACTATGTCCATAGGTGGATTTTTACTATCCAAGATAAACCCCCAACTGCTGCCACTATGTTACATGGACCCTTTTATTTTTTATTGTTTTCACTTTACACTTTTCCTTTTGGTGACCTTTATCATATGCCAAATCAAGAATTGCGCAGAACTACCGTATGTGCGACATAAGAAATAACAAACCGCTGGAAAACACAATTAAACAGTATTTTAGACATTTCTTTGCTGTGGTTTAATAGAGAATCATGAGCTGAGAAGTCATGTGAACTTTCATCCTCATAAATTTTGAGATTTATCCAGTTTGGGGTCACATCAGTTTTTGATTTCCTTTTCATATGTTCAGTTTTTCTTGCTTATAAAGTAAAAATCCTTCTAAGACTCAATAAATGTTATTTTATGGTGATTTTCTTTCAAATACTCTGTTCATTCGTTTCTTGTAAAGATAAGAATTATGAACTTTCTCTTCAACTTCTCTTAATGTGGCTTTTATTTATAGTGCCCCACAGTCACTGTGTGATAAAAAATTGATAAAACCTTTAGTCCTTTTAGCGGGCTCAGTTTTATTACAGTACTTATTTTCCTCATTTAGGCTGCGAATATAGTCAGTATATTATGCGATATAAATTATTGAAAGTAATTGCTTGGTTATTTTATGGCTCGGTCAAAAAGACTTTTTTAGTTATTAAACATGGATTTTTTTTCTAAGGCTGGACAGCGCAAATACTATAAATTACATGGCTGCCCGTGTCTGTAAAGAGGGGGTTTAAGCTTTGCCTGCTTGTGATGGAGATTTAATAAACAGTCTAGCCGAGGCACGAGCTCCCTCTAAATTACATTACCACATGGGCATGAGTTCACACTGTTTATTAAAAAATCTTTCCCCAGTTGTTTTAATGGAGTGTTTCAGATTAATGGCCCCTGTGGAGTTTAACTGCATTTCACTTCATTAAAGTAAGATTGGACAAAAGGTTACTTCAATTAAATTCCAAACTTAACCTTAAATCTGTATAGATTTTTTTACGAAAATGTGATAAAATTGCCAGCCGTTTCTTCTGAGATTAATGGACAACATCCCTTCTGCTTACGCCAGTGCCAAATATTTGTCTGTTCTGAATTTGTTTGCAGATGAATAGTGGCATTTTATGGACTTGAAAGCCAATTTTCACTTGTTGTATAAATGGGATGTGTAGACGCTAGGGATTATTTAAGCATTAATACTCAATGATGAGGGCTTTATGTATCAGCATCCTTATGGTGAATATATTTATTCTCACCAAATCAGCTAATCATTACTGGTTAGTCTGGGGCTGGGATTTACAAATTAGCATATTTTTTTTTATTATTATTCAGCAATAAAATGTTATTCATTACTTTGGAAGCTTTCGCTGCAGTTTGTCGTGTATTATCTCATCCACTGCACTATTCATCAGCTTGAGAAACCCGTAATGTCGCCAGAAGAAAATGAACCAAGCAACCGTATTGTTCAAATAAAAGCCTTTTGAACACCTCTCTCTACCTCGTGAAGTGTGACAGCATGAAGGAAATTTTAGATTTGTAAGGGTGTTAAAACATGATCCGCATGTTATAAAAAGAAAAAGTTGAACTGTCACTGTTCAGGGAGCTAGAGAAGGTCAACGTGTCAGCATAAAAGAAATTCTAATGAAAGCTGAATGTCTGAATATAACACAGCAAGATTTATTAGGAGCATTGCAAATGAGAAAATTACTGAAGTTCTAACAGTTTTTGTGCGATACATTTCTGATTGTCTTTGAAAATAATCAAAATATGCTCATTCTAATTCATGACCTGAAAAATGTTTGCCTTCCTGAGGTTTAGGGCTTACAATGAGATATTATTGTAATATGAATCAAATATCTAATGCTTGGTACTTTTATTACCAAGTCATTGTTCTAGTCATTGGCCCACATTTATTAAAACGTTTGCACCAGTTTTCTGTCTGACGTTGCACTAGAAAGATCGTGCAAACTGCTTGCACATGTATTTATAAAATCTCTGCGCTAGTTTTGTGTCGCGGCTGTACTCTGTCCGACAAGACAGAAAAAACAAGCACCTGCGTGTTAGTGCTTAGTGGGACTGTGTGCCATAATTCTGCCTGACGTGTGCCGCAATTCTGCAGCATGAATAAAGTTCGCCAAAACAAAAAAATGGTGCATGCCTCCTGAGCAGTGCAGAGGGCACCAGATTAATGTAGGCCGTGTACCACAATTCACAAATCTGGCGCTCCCTGCACAATCCACAGGCAAACTGCACATAGTACAGACTGCACTAGTTTTGATAAATGTGGTCCATTGTGTAAAAGTTGGCTAACATTGCGCCACCACCTGTAGAGTTTTTAGCATTTACAATCAAATGCATTGATTATCAGCTGTGTTGTTTGAATTATATAGAGCAGGAAATTTTACGCTTCCAAATGGGCAAATTGTGCATATATGTTGCAGGAACTGATTTATGCTACCATACACGTACAAAGACTCATTTTAGAAAACCGATGACCAGTGTATTTACAATATTGATACAGAACCTGTCATCAGCGACCCCCACCAAATGCAACACACAGTAGCTTTAAGATAACTTCATACACATTTCTCTAATGGCTCTATCCATGGGATTTTATTGATTGCCTTTGTTAGTAAAGATCCAGTCATGGAGGTAGGGTAGCGAGGCTCCGTCATACAGTCAAGCTACCCCCACTCCTAACTGCGGCTGACACTGCTAACTCACGAATGAGATGGATATAGTCTGTTTGACTCACTAATGAGATTTCCTGAGAGACGGATGGATGAGTGGGATGAGAGAGATGCTGCTCTGTGTGACACTGAAAAGAATTCTTGAGAGAGTTCATTGATCGCTGAAGAGTTGAGAGGTCCCTTTAAATCACTTACAAGAGTAAAGCAGAAAAAAATCTTCCTCAATTTTAATCAGTAGATAAAACAATTATACAATAATACAATTAGACATTTTATACTACAATATACTAATCGATAACAACTATACCATCTAGGTAGACTTGGTAACTTTCAGTCACTTACCAGGTCCCATATAGGCAATCTTTTTGGATGTTGAGAAAAGAACATTTGGAACTGGGCAGCTTTTGAAAAGGAACGGAGGTGATCACTGTTGAGTATCAGTCTCATTTACTGTACACTGCTAACCATTATTTCACATAATACCGCCGGCCACCATTGCCATTTATGGGGACGTTTTTTGCGGCTGCATATACATCCCCCCAGACGGCCGTCTGAATGTACCCTTATCTGTGCTTCTCCCCTTAATACTATTACTGGCTGTAAGAAACTTGACCGGACAAGAACCACCCATCATTTCAGAATATAAAAAAGGCAGTGAAGGTTCTATATTTTTTATCTATTGTGGAATGGCTTTTTTTAATATAATACATTGAGAATTTTATGGACTATCTCATAAGTAGTGCCACTATATAGTAACCATGTAACCTATCACTAAATATTGCTGCATTGTACTGGACACATAGGAGCAGATTTACTTACCCGGTCCATTCGCGGTCCAGCGGCGCATTCTGTGTGGAGGATTCAGGTCTTCCGGCGATTCACTAAGGTAGTTCCCCCGATATCCACTAGGTGTCGCTGCTGCGCTGAATTCCGTTGGAGTGCACTGAAGTTCACGATCCTATCCTAAGTGCAGGTAAGCCCGTGTCAAGAGACACTTTATTTTTTTTAAATGTGGCGGTTTTTCCGAATCCGTCGGGTTTTCATATGGCCACGCCCCCCCCCCCCCCGATTTCCATCACGTCCACGTCGGTGCCGAAGCGCCACAATCCGATCGCGTGCCCCAAAAACCCGGGTCAATTTAGGGAAAATCGTCGCAAAATGGAAAAATTCCGTAATGACCCCCATAATAATTCTCACCATGTACAACTGGTTTGCATAAAATATTATAAAAGTATCTACCATACATATTGCAGATGAGAGCTTCTTTATCTAAGCTGCCATTAAAGATAGAGATACAGTTGTATTCGATCATTTACATACCCCTGCAGAAGTTTGTCTTTATTGGCCTTTTTCAGTGGATATAACACTAAAGCCACTCGTTTTTTGGTTGGGTGAAGCCATTTGTTGAGCGACATGTTAAGAGACAAAAAGGGTGATACTATGGGAACAGGTGGAGACATAGGCAAAACACAAAATTATGCTCCATGCACAGCTCAGGGCAGGTGGCACAAAGTATGGTTCTACTGTTCTGCAATAAGCCATGATTTTCATCATGCTGTAATAGCATGATAACTTGAAATCATAGGACAACCAATGTAGGGCAAATACCTGTTCTCCATGGGTCTTATAAAGAAGATAAAAGTTACTTTATTGTATTTAAAATAAAATGGTGGTACTTAAAACTACAGCTCATCATGCAAGTTAAAAGCCTTAATATAGCTCCTCAAAAGTATCAGTAAAAACCACCACATATATGTATCTCCAGTTTTAAAAGCTCAAAAATAGACCAGACTTTGAGAGGTTAATGGCTTTACAAACACCAATAATAGTTTGGATTCTTGTATAGTGCATGTTTCGCTGTTCCTCCTTACTTTGCTTTTAAGCTTTAGACAGCATGGTTGTATACATCTTGATGTGTGAGCATCTACTGTGTATGTATTACACTTAATGGATAAAATGCTATATTTGATGGAAAGGTCCCCTATTATTCAATGAAGTATAACTGAGCTGTCAATCACACAACAGAATTTGGTTGTTAGGTTTTCACAGTCAATATAATACCTCCAGGCAGCTAGTGTATTTCAAAGTGAAAAATGTCACAGAATACGAACATTCGGGATTTAGTGTTCTAAGTTTAGACAAAGGCTAATTACAGTTCTTCAAGCTTCCAATCTTCTAAAAAATTCAGGGAATCAAAATGTAGAAGGCATTTTATGGACATTTATGTAAAAAAGAATTTGTGTCACGATTAAGATAAGATTCATACAAAAGGAATAGCCGGGGTAGACAATACATGAAGTCATCTTCTCCTGAGGAATTAGGAGGTTTGGTGACAAATATTTAATATTATATGAAGGACATTTACAATTTTTTTTTTCTTTTTCTCATGTCTCATGTCTACTTAGACATTTCATTATACATTCCTGATTGTACATCATTTTTATTTCTTCTTTAAAATCATGAAATAACTGAGAGGATATGATTCCTAGTGTTTGATTTGAGTCTCAATTGTATTGTATAGTATAAGAATTAAAGTCAGTCTTTTGTTCTTTCCATTGTGACTTTAAACCATGGACCCCTCAGATGCCATCGAAAGACACTGTCACACTGTGATTGCATTAGCGAGGTCCCATTATGCAGAGAAACTTCCTTACCCTAACCATTTAGATGCTGAGGTCACTATGTACAAATGCATCTAAGGGGTTAATTGCCCAGGCTCAGAGTTGCTAAAATCCTGGATGCTCTGTAAAAAGGAGATAGAGAATGAAGAAGAAAAGATCCTTATTAAGGTCAGGCGTAGCCCCCCCCCCCCCCCAATAAAGGGCAGTTACATCTTCTCTTAATCTTCTATAATAGTATGAATTTGTCTATGTGTATGCATCTCACAAGGCCAAACAGAAACAAGATTGGCTGATATCTACCATTTTGAGGGTCAATACACCTTGTACATTGACCTCCAAACAAACAGATGCTAAACATGCAGGTCAGAGGGGTATTTGAAGCCACAAAAATAGGATATGACCTTCAAAACTTCAAGGTAGTAAATTATATTTCCATATTACAGAAAGCAGTCTGCTTCTGTGGGGGTGTCACCAACAATACACCAGACTCCTATACCTGTACTCTACCTTAACAGACAGATCTGTCCCCAGGCAGGATCAGGCATTTATAAGGGCCATAACATCACAGGAGTTGCCTTGATACTGATTGGCTGTCTGTATGTCATAGGGGATGTCCCCACACTTTTTACTTTCCCTGTCAAACTCCTGTAATTGCCAATTTAATGTTGTAACCACAAAGCTCCAGGAATTTTGACTTGGTTACAAGCCTACGTTTTGATGAACTGATTTGTTCATCTCTAATTACAATTGTCTCCATTTAAGGAAATGGGACTTAGCTACAATACTATAATAATAATAATAGTAGCACTGTTCCAGAAATAAAATAAGTATAATCTGCTCATAATGTCATACAATCTATTTACTTTCTAGTCAGCCATTATTCATTGCTCATTAATAGAGGGAATGTATATCTAACATAAGCATGCAAGAAAGCCATTAGGGAACTTTTTTGGCCTTGGTCTGCAATAGAAAGCTATGGAAGCGTTTATGGTATAGAAAATATAGTAAAGTTAGTGCTCAATTACTGAAGAGCAGGCCTATAAAAACAGTTCATGTCAAAATAAAGGAAAGAGGTATTAACCATCTTTCAAAAATATCATCTTTTCATTATTCTGGAGAACAATAAATTACTAGGAAAAGAAAAGGTGAAGACCTATGTCAAGCAGCAACAGGTGTTTCATATGTACCTCAACCTGCTTGTTATAAGAAGTTTGGATATGTGTGCTGGATATGTTTTATAGATTGATTGGAATTTTTCAAAAGGCGTGTAAGTGGCTAAACTGCCGGGACCGGCGTTTTTCCAATCCAAGGTGTTGGTGCCAGCTCTGGGCTATGACGTCACAGCCCGACACCGGTACTTGCAGTACCCAATGTCCTGCAATCTTCTTCTGAAAGGCATAGAAAGGCGCTGCGTCAGAAGAAGTGACCGTCATAGAATCCTAATGGGGCAGTCATTAAATGGAGCATTTTGGTGCTGAATTAATCTGCTATTTTCTTATAAGAAGTTTGGTACATAGGAAATGGAAATTGCCGTCCGACATGTGCCTGTGCCTGTGTCTATGTTTCACAGATTTGTTTGCTGTTGTCCTTGTTTATTAGTTATAGATAATCATTTTATATATCTGAGCTGTGACAATCTTTTACTGCACACTGGCCTAGACCCTGGACCATGTGTAGTATATGATGTTAAAAGAGCCTAATATACTTAAACGATGAACTAATACATGTTCCCAAAAACCAAGAGATTTCCACATTGTTGGTAACATAACCACTACTTGAGCTTGAGGATTTGCATCCATACTTATTGGCCTATATGGGATATTACCTGTCAAATAAATATGTTTTTATTCTTTTTTGTAAATGTTTTGAAAACCTGTTTCCTTGTGTCCAAATTATTCCTATTCTTCTAGTAAAAGCACTAAATAGACTCGGTGCTACATTTCCACAGTCGCATGTGCTCTGTCTGGTGCTAATGAGATTGATATGACTTCGGGCAAGAGCCGCTATTAGTCTGTTTTCTGCTACAATTTGGCAGCACAAACAATATGGTTTATAGAATACATATCCATAGTAGAGAAATAAACTGCTCATGCTGAATAAATTGGGCTCATATGTTATGGAACAATTACACACAATTTTGGACAGAAGGAGGCTTTTTGCAGGCTTTCACTTGCTGTCGATTAAAATGGACCATTTGGATATAACTTATACCCTAGAATCTTTGAGATTTAAGAAATAATATTCCCTTATGTCTGTAGTAAAATGAAGTGAACGTATGTAATCAAATTATTTAAAGATGTGGCAATTCCCTTCCTCTTCATAACATACAACCAATCTATATTTAAATGAAAGTCCCAGTTACCACTATTGCTGAGTACACTTCTCCTCCAATGTAAGTGAGGACCTGCTGTGATAATAGCGCAGAGTACCATCACAGACTTTACAATACTGACACATTTCTATGTAATTATTTAGTCACTTTGCAGACATGATATATTTGATGCAGTTCTGTTTTGCCTAGCCGAGAAAGCACACAGCCCAGCTCCATTATTACCCTGTTCCTCAGTTACAAAGACTTAAAGGGAATGTTCTAAAAGTAAGGCATTATCAAATAATATTCTACATTTTATCCATGTTTTCCAATTTTTTTTGTGGTATTTGATCGTTTCTAAAAAATTTTCTATTTCAGAAAAAGTACTAAAATTTAGCAATATTTACTATGACCACAAGGCCAAATAACAGAGTGATTGTTGCTTTTTTGTGAAGGTTGTATATGTAGTAGTCACCTCATTTACATCATAAGCAAGCCAGAGAGGAATATGGTTGATAATTTTTATAGGAAACCCAGTAATTGGGGCAGATTTACTTACCCGGTCCATTCGCGATCCAGCGGCGTTTTCTCTGTGGTGGATTCGGGTCCGGCCGGGAATTCACTAAGGCAGTTCCTCTGACGTCCACCAGGTGTCGCTGCTGCGGCGAAGAGCATCAGAATGCACTGGAGTTCACCGAGCCATCCTGGATGAAGGTAAGCACTTTTTTTTTAAATGCGGCGGTTTGTCCGAATCCGTCTGGTTTTTTTATGGCCACGCCCCCTGATTTCCGTCATGTGCATGCCGGCGCCGATGTGCCACAATCCGATCACGTGCGCCGAAATCCCGGGGCAATACAGGGAAAATCAGCGCAAAAGTGGGTATCACGTTGCAAAACCGCGAATTGGGCCCTTAGTAAATGACCCCCATTGTCTCCACTACTGAAAAACAACTTATTTACATCAGGTGCCTGCTAAAAGTATTCCTGGAAAAATAGTTGTAAGGCTGGCTATAGACAAATGTGTTCAGCTTATGAAGATAAACTTAAAGGTTGATCCGATCCCATGGACTGCACCCCTTGCACAGGACAGGACTGTATTTCCATACAGAAATATGATGCAAGGACTCACTGATGCCTGAACAGTAATAACAACATTATTACAGTTCTTACAGTTCAGGTGCTGCAGTTCGTTTGATGGACAGGGAGTCATTGGGGGTCTTTTATCTTAGCATGTTCTCTTTTTTCTCTCTTGTTTTTGGTACATTTGACATATTTGCACCCAAATGTGAGACTTGTTAGCCATGCAAGAATTTTTCAGTGTTGCATCTGATATGTCTTTAAAATCCAGATGTGAACATATGAAAAAAAGTCACAACTTTGGCCAAATTGTTGTTAAAAAGTCACTAATGAACTTCTGTCCCGATTAAGCAAAGGAAAAACTTGCAAAACCTCCAGAGACTCAGCTGCCACATATATCAAAGTCTAAGATAAATCAGTCCAAAATCCAGAAAAAAACAAGAAAAGACATACACAAATGTCCTGACTAAAGATAAATGACCCTCATTGTATCATATTTTTGTATGATGCAACAGCTCCCATTCTGTGCAATGTATGCAGTCCACGGGATTGACCCAACCTACAGGTCTGTTTCCACAGGGTGAACATGTTCATCTGCAGCTGACCAAAGGGCTCTGTAGTTAACTCTGTTATGGGAGCAAAGTGTCTGTGCCTTTAAGGTAGGCCTTTAACTATTCCTGTTATGAGGGTAACTTGAAACTTGAGAATATACCTAATTTGGTTGCTTCAGCACCAATAAACCCAGAGTCCAAACAAGCACTGCCATCCAGCATCGGGGTCCATGTTTGGGAAAAAGCACCAAGCTATTTTATTTACTGCTGCAACATCCAATCAAGCGACCTGCAGCTGATTTGCAACCACAAGCATGTCCTCTGTAGGCATGCATTCGATTGTCTGGGTTGGAAATGTGACTCTGCAGTATAAGAGTAGGGTCACATGTCCATATGCGTATCCACCTAGGAAACAAAGCTTGGGAGAGCTACCCTCTTGTCATAGAGTAAGTCAGTTAGGTCGGAACTTCTGAAAGAAACAGCAATTTTCAGGGCACTTAGGAGCATAAAGGAGGCAGCTGTTACAAGAGAAAGATGATAATCTGAAATAATTGCACTAATTAGGGTACTTTGAAGATCTGTGTTAGGCTACTCATAGGCTGCTATTAGAACAGGGATATTCTTACTTATTATAGAGGATTATACAGCACTACTGAAAGACCAAACAGGAATATTAGCATTTACTGTATCATCCAGCAAGATCTTAAAGGTCTTGAGGGATATTTATCATACGGCAGAGCATATGATGTATTGGGCAGGGTGCTGTGCAGTGTTTATTCTATGGCAGGCAGAAAATAAACACAGCCGGTGACTTATCAGATGTGAAAAGTCGCCGGCTGCAGCGGGTGCGCAGGCGCGAGGACAGTAATGCCCCAAGCTGGCCAAATCTCAGCTGGTCGTGCTCTCCGCTCGGCTGGCCATGCCCCCCCCTTCACGCTCCTTTCATGCCCCACTGGCGTGAATTTGGTGGAGAGGGACGAATAATTGCAAGTGCTAGCAATTAGCAAGCATTTGAGATTATTTCAGGTAGTGCAGAAGCCCTGATAAGTATGCCTCCTGTCTCCATATAGTTTTCAGCTCCAGAAAATCATTAATCATCATCAATCATACCTTGATTGTAAAGCTGCTCCCGTTGTCAGTGAATAGCGTCCAGTAATAAGTTGATTGTAAAGGTGCTTTTGTCAGTGAATAGCATGGACTAATATGTCAAATACTGGTTGACCGCCCTGCTGGAACCATGCTACAAGGATAGTGTGGCATCCTTCATTCCAATACTAGTGTCTGAGACTAAAATGAGAGACTAGAAGTTAACTTTGATGCAGGCACTACTGGCGGGTACTATCTGACATTGAGAGCTCAATGGCATCATGAGGAGGAAGAGGAGAAAGTGTTTTTAAGTATTTTATTAATTTTAACAAAACAATAAAGTTACATACAGTAATTTGTGTTGCAACCTAACAACATACTTGATTGCATAGTGATCAATGGACATATATTTTGAACATTACAACTGAGTAAGTTGTAAACACAGAAGGAAGACCACAATGTGGAAAACCATGTTGACTTCTGCCAAACCTCCACCACCAGCAGATGGGGCACATAGTACCAGGAGGCAGAATTTGACTCATATGGTGGAGATCTTATCTATCCACATGTCTCCAGCTACTGTAGAATGGATCATCTCTGTTCTGCCTGAGCTTGCCCTCTATGCCTTGCAAAGTCTGTCCTTGCAAGGTCTGTTCAACAAATGGCGTGTTGAATTTTATGTTAAATTATTTAAGACAGAATGGTATTTTATTTGTACATCACTGGAGTGATGTGTATGAACATATCCCAATATAAAAAGGATTAGCCTCTGAGGAATTAAAAGTCCTCAAAATGGTATCAATAAACACACCAGCTGGTTCAGCAAAAGATAAAACCTTACACAGCTCTGTACACCAAAGTATGAAAAACACTGAAAATCAGAGTCAGAAAATGGTAATTTATTTTTTGAAATATTTTTATTGTTTTAAAGGTATTAAAACAATGCAAAGCAATATATATATATATATTTGGTATCTTTGTGATTGTACTGACCCAAAGAATAAAAGGGAATTGTCATTTGGACCACACAGTGAAAACTGTTAAAATAAAGCCCATAAATTATGGCAACTGCAATTTTTTTTTTCCAGCTACCAAGAACATTACATTTCTGTAGAAAATGGAAATGAATAAATGCAGAAGGGATACGGTGTTAAGATGTTAACATTTTGTATATTCCCCCTACACTATCCCAGGTAGTTTTGCTACCCCTGTTAAAGACTATCCTGAATTTCTTAGCACGTAATACAAGTGAATTTATTATTTCCGGAAACCAGGTTTTTATTCCCTTATGTTTAACTAACAGAAAACAAAAAGAATATTGCTAATATACCAAGCCTGGAATCTGTGATTTCATGAGATTTTTTTTGTCGTAGCAAAATTTATTGTTCAGATCTATAAAAAAGTATTGCAAGATGTTTCAAAGGGATAATTTCCTCATAATGAAGTTGTTGACAAACTATAAAGAAATCAGAATGCTTTCTGTTTTATATCTTGTGCCTCCATTAAATCTTTCTGACTTTTATCATACCCTTAAAACATGTTTGTGGAAGGGGAAGAAATATGCTCTATTTTGATCTGACAAAGTTAGATTCTGCCCTTGAAGGGCTTCTCTGTTGTGCATTACATTTGACCTGCACTTTGATTGATTATTTGTGTTTTTTTTTTATTTCTTTAGATCTGTGCAATACTGATGGGCTGTCAGTGCAACTGAGTCCGGTTTCCTCTTTACCAATAACCTTTGGTTCAGATGTGAGCACTGACTTCATGGCAATGTATTCTCCAAGGTTATTTGAATTATATTATACAGTATTTTATCATGAATAGAAATACAGATGAGATCTCTCCTGACATTTAGAAGAATATATTTTATGTGTTTCTCTATTGCAAAGGTGTCCCTAGAATACACAAATATGTCCTTTAGTTATTAATATTGCTGGGATACAATATTCCACCTATGGCCAAGAATTAGAGGTTTCTGTTGATTGCTCCAGTTAATGTGTTAATAATCGCGTCTGCATTCTTCCAGGCCTTTCTCTCCGTGCGCTAATGACAGTGGAGATGAGGCTTAATGTTATTAAGTTTCAGTCACTGAAACATCCAATATCCTGTAGCAGTTGTTTATGCATGATAATGTCACAAATTTGTTTCCATGGTATAATATTATGAGATATGAATGTAATATATCATTGCAAAGTCTGTAATATTTGGCATGTTTTACGTTCCCCAAGGAGAGATAATTAGAATTTTCAGCACCTAGAGGTGGTTCACCCAATCTGTAATGCCGGTAATGTCAGGAGTTTTTAATAGCAGTAATGCAAAAAAAATAAAAATAAAATAAAAATAAATAAAAATGAAAGTTACTGTTGCCATTGAGATGACAGTGATGCCACTAAACAGACTAATTATACATTTTAGCTTTTCATTCCATAGCAAGTCACGTGCCTCAAGAAGTGACAATTGTAAAACATCAAGTGTTGAACTAAGAAGATACTGAAAACTTCATCTCTTCTAAACCATCAAATCACATCATAGAAAATACCAAAGACATAAATAGAAGACATGGGGAGAAATGGAGATGGATGATAGGTAAAGAGGGAAGATTGAGGAGGAAAACAACTCCCAGCAGTGAGCGTGTGCAATATGCAGATTTGAAGTCCCTTAAATCTGCATAATGAAAATGGATCCAATAGGACAAAGCTGAGGAGAAAGATTTTCCTGGAAGAAAGGCCCATGTAATCCCAGTGATTGCATTTAAAGGGAGGATTGTGCTTTAAAGTTCATCTACCATCAAAATCAAGCATGATAAACCAAGGACACTGACTCATAGATTCAGGCATCGTAACTGTGGTAATCTTCTTATATTTCTTATTCATGTCCTCCTTCCTTCCTTTTAAATTTATGCTAATGATCCTGAGGGGCTCTGGGGGGCGTTACCAGAGTACCACCATGCTGTAGCTTCCCTGGATGTTATACTGTCTATCCCCCCTCTGCTCCCTCAGCACTTCCCCCCTTTACCTGATCTCACTGTAGCAGAGGAAGTTCCAAAATACAGTGGAAGAGGGAAGTGCTCCCCAACAATGGATAACAAATATAAGAAGATTACCAAAGTAACTGTGTCTGAATCTATGAGTAAGTGCCCCTGATTTACCATGATTTTGACAGTAAATTTTCCTTTAAAGGAAATTTACCACCAGGATAAAGGTTTATAAACCTAGCACACTTACATGCTGCTGTGTTCCCCCATGGCAGATTCTGCTCTTTTTTTTGCTTCTTATACCCCGGTTTTTACAAACGCAGAACTTTAAAATTATGTAAATGAGCCTGAGGGTTTCCAGGCTCATTTGCATAATTTAAACTCTCCTTTTCTTAAAAACAATGGCATAGGAAGCTTAAAGAAGAGCAGATTTTGTGAGAGGGGGCAAACTCCAGTACGTAAGTGTGCTTGATTTACAATCCTTGATTCTGGTGTTAGATTTCCTTTTAGTCAGCAGCATTTACCTTTCAACTACTTCTAAAATCTCCTCTTACCCACTCTCGACTAAAGCTACATGCACACACATGTATGGGAGACGTATATATGGCTGACATATATACGGCCGATATACGTCCCCCATACATCGCTATGAGCTCACGGCCCTTCACGGGAGCGGTACGGTGCTGCACACGTGTGCGGCACCGTACCACTCCGTTGCCCGGGAAAAGATAGAACATGTCCTATGTTTTCCCGTGTTATGGCGTCGTGCGCCATATTTTCCTATGGAGAGGGGCGGGGTGAGCAGCGCTCACCTCCTCCTCCTCTACCCTCGCGCTGCCGTGTCCCCGCTGTGCTACGGTACGGCGGTTACGGCAGTGTGCATGTAGCCTAACCCATAGAAGATTATGGGGGAGGGAGTTTCCTGAGCTGTAAGGACAACAAATCTGCTTTATTTGCTAAGGCCACTGAGAGACCTGTAGAAGGACTTCTAATGAAGGTTCAGCTATCTTTTTACATAGGGCAGACATTATGGCCCCTTAAAATGAAGCATCAGGTCGCATTCGGCTTGTGGGTGTGATGGTTAACAGGTGTGCCTAATATCATGCTTTTATTTGTTGTGGAAATCACCGAATTCAGTTCACTTGGTTGTATTGCATGTTTTTTCTTATTGTGTTAATGTTGGTTTTTAACTAGAACAGTTTCTTATAGTTAAAGATGGGTCACGCTGATACCACAGGGGCTTAAATTCACAAGAATCATCACCATTAAATGATATTACTTCCTACACACACAAAAATAGCCATAGGCAGGTCAGCCACTGCTAATGCGGAAAATGACAAAATACGGCTAAGATGCTAAAATGTTTACTTTAAAATTAATAAGGGATAAATGAGCAATGTAAGGCAAGCAGGGAAAATGTATTATACTAATTTTATCAAGAAGCGGCATAAAACCAGTAATGATTGCCTCCGAGAAATCTGTGAAAATTCTATATTTCTTTTAATCTTTAAGATGGAGTAAGATATTTTTATTATGTTAAAAATTTATGAGCTGAGCTATTCTTTTTAAAATATCCATTAAGTACAATCAATATGTGCAAAATTCTAGAACATAAAATTCTTATCCATTAGCTACATAAAATATCTGTACAGGATGCATAAATGTTCCTGCAATAAACTAATACTTTATAAGGCCAATGCAATACATGAAATGTACTAAAAAACATGAAATAAAGTTATAGCCAGAAAAGATTTTATACTTAATTAAACTCATTCCTACTTATGAAATCAACTTTTAAAATGATCCTAATGAGCCAGGAGTGTTCTAGGGGGCATTAACAGAGACCCTCTGTACTGTAGCTTCACAGGCTTTTACCATGTGCACGAGTTTTCTTCCCCCTTCCACTTTACAGCAGGCAGAGGAAGAAGGGAAGTGCCGTGAGAGCAGGGAGAGGGTAAGAAATGCTCCTGCACAGTGTAACAGCCTTTTAAGCTACAGCACAAAGGGACTACGGTAATGACCCCCAGAGCACTTCTGAATCATTAGCATAATTTTAAAAGTTGATTTTAAAAAGAAGGAAGCTATGGATAACAAATATAAGAATATTACCACAGTCCCGGTGCCTGGATCTATGAGTGTTTATCATGCTTGATCATGATGGTAGATTTCCTTTAATATTTGCTTAAAATAATTTTGGATAGGAGTTTTATTTGGATATTGGTATGTTTATCTTAAAGACAAATAACAATAACTTTTAGAATTTATGGTCTATAAGGGAGACTGTCACTAACTTTTACACCACTGAACTAACAGCTACCTAGGGAAGGGTGTAAGATATCTTTTATAGAATTCACTTTTTATGTAAAAACTGCCTGTTTACCAATAAAACATGTTCTAAAACCCGTTATTAGATTAGGTGTCATTAGCTGACATTTTCATTAATACCATCTTGGACACTGTATAACTTTTGATCTATGATTCAAATTTATAAAGCTGGCTGAATGAGAAAAAGTGGTGGTTAAAGGAAACCTACCACTTAAAAGTGGTAGGTTTATACACATATACATGGCACCAGCTCAGGGTGAGCTGGTGCCAGAGCATATTTTTGTTAGGGGGACAAAGCCCCTATCGCAGAATTATAAGTTATATTAACTTATAACTCAGCGAACCGCACTTAGGCACGGAGCACCATGCGCGCGCCCATGCGTGTGCCGGATTCTGAAGTGCAGGAGAGCCGGTGACGTCACCGAGCTCTCCGGCACACGCGCGCCTGCGCAACTTAGCACGGGGAAACAGGGTCAACGGGTGAACGGGTTAATACCCTACATACTTACACACACTTTAGAAGAAACATGAGGTAAAGTGGCCAACTTCTTTAAGTACTCAGCACACCGATGAGGAGCCAGATGGTGTTAAGGTCACTGACCAATGCTTAGCGGAAAATTAAGAATTTATTTAATCCTTCATCCAAGCATATAAAAGACAGGAAAATGAAAACTTCATTCCCATACTGCATGAAAATCTGTGTAGATATTGGGATGGGCCGAATATTTTAAAATTTTTATATATTCCTATAAAACATAACAAAAAGTTTGGGGATTTTCAACAGATTTTAATTTTATCTATGAATGAGCTTCCCAGTCTGACTTTGAAATTTCCTATTTCAAATTTCATATTTTCCTTCATCAAGACTGAAAAGTGTGGCCATGGCTTTAGTCAAAAGTCACTAACTTTGTGTCAAAAAATAGAGCCTACAATTTCACCAATTATAGCACTGTATGCGCAATGTTAGTTTAGTGAGACTTATAAAAATATAGACTCTACCCCCTCCTGTAATGGTTTTTCAGACAAGTCTGTCTACGTATCTTTGAAATGCAAAAGCAGAGCAATAAATCTGATTTCCATTCTATCTGCTTGGCTGCATGTAATGTCATCTTTTCCCTTTTTATGTCTCCTACTCCTATTGAGAAATTTGCTATCCACAATGTTGTTTTGCTCAGCTTGTCTCATAAATATCGGTAAATCTCCATTTTAATTGCATTTATCTTGCTGTATGACTAGTTAGCATATTACAGAGATGTAATGTCCGTGTCATAGTGTAGTAAAGGCACAAAAGACACTAAAGTCATTTAAACTATTGATCAGAACATTGAAATTGTTGCCTGTTCAGTGTCATTCAAATTCAAGTGGCGTCTTCAACTGTTTCATAAATCAGGTGCATTTGAAAAAGTTTTCATGGTGAAAGCAAGATGATAAAAAGCATGAGTTCTGCTTGTCCTGTCATAAATTTCCCCTTTGCCCTCATTCTTTTATGTCCAAGGTGTTATATAATACATACTACTGAATGCCAGCTCGCACATCTGTGGAAATTTCCCGGGCATGGCTTTTCTTCTTTTTTGCCTTTTTACTGCATTGATATTTTGCATTTATGTCAACATTCTTGCTTGAGCAAAGGAAGAAGATACGCATTCGCTCCAAGACGTAACCCACAAAAGATGTATTTCCTTTATTGTTTGAAAGGCTTCACATCTCAAGTACAAGGTATAGTAAAACACACAGATCAACGCGTTTCGGTGCCAGATCTTAGATCATGACTAGAGATGAGCGAGCACTAAAATGCTCGGGTGCTCTTTATTCTCTCGAATAACGAGCCCCATTGAAGTCAATGGGAGACCCGAGCATTTTTCAAAGGGACCATGGTTAGGGAATAAAATGTGTTATTTAATTGAAAAAGAATGTCTTCTGATAAGTTAGCAGATGTATGCAAACATCTGCAATCTATTCTTCACTGTTCCGTGTGTATATTATCTCCCGACAAGTTAGCAGATGTGAAGAACAGTGAAGAATAGAATAAAAACAGTGAACACAGGATCATTTAAGTGAAAAACACAGTGAAAAACACAGTGAAGAATAGATTGCAGATGTCCGGCACATCTGCTTACTTGTCGGGAGATACGATGTCCCGGGATCCGCTCCTCTTCTTCCACTGAAGTCTCCCCGATCTCTCTGCCCTTCCCGATGTCTCTCTGCCCTTTCCGATGTCTCTGTGCCGCTGCCCCACTGTCTCCGTGCCTGCCGCTGCCCCGCTATGTCTCCGTGCCTGCCGCTGCCCCGATGTCTCCGTGCCTGCCGCTGCCCCGATGTCTCCGTGCCTGTCGCTGCCCCGATGTCTCCGTGCCTGCCGCTGCCCAACGATGTCTCCGTGCCTGTCGCTGCCCCGCTGTCTCCGTGTCTGCCGCTGCCCCGCTGTCTCCGTGCCTGCCGCTGCCCCGCTGTCTCCTTGCCTGCCGCTGCCCCGATGTCTCCGTGCCTGCCGCTGCCCCGATGTCTCTGTGCCTGTCGCTGCCCCGATGTCTCCGTGCCTGCCGCTGCCCAACGATGTCTCCGTGCCTGTCGCTGCCCCGCTGTCTCCGTGCCTGTCGCTGCCCCGATGTCTCCGTGCCTGTCGCTGCCCCGATGTCTCCGTGTCTGCCGACGCCCAACGATGTCTCTGTGCCTGTCGCTGCCCCGCTGTCTCCGTGCCTGCCGCTGCCCCGCTGTCTCCATGCCTGCCGCTGCCCCAGTGTCTCCGTGCCTGCCCCTGCCCCGGTGTCTCCGTGCCTGCCGCTGCCCCGATGTCTCCGTGCCTGCCGCTGCCCCGATGTCTCCATGCCTGCCGCTGCCCACGATGTCTCCGTGCCTGCCGCTGCCCACGATGTCTCCGTGCCTGCCGCTGCCCCGCTGTCTCCGTGCCTGCCGCTGCCCCGGTGTCTCCGTGCCGGCCGCTGCCCCGCTGTCTCCGTGCCCGCCGCTGCCCCGGTGTCTCCGTGCCCGCCGCTTCCCTGCTGTCTCCGTGCCCGCCGCTCCCCTGCTGTCACCGTGCCCGCCGCTGCCCCGGTGTCTCCTTGCCCGCCGCTGCCCCGGTGTCTCCGTGCCCGCCGCTGCCCAGATGTCTCCGTGCCTGCCGCTGCCCACAATGTCTTTGTGCCCGCCGCTGCCAACGATGTCTCCGTGCCCGCCGCTGCCCCGGTGTCTCCGTGCCCGATGCTGCCCCGGTGTCTCCGTGCTGCCGCTGTCCCGCTGTCTCCGTGCCCGCCGCTGCCCCGCTGTCTCCGTGCCTGCCGCTGCCTGTGCTGCTCCCCGGTGTCTCTGTGCTGCTCCCTGGTGTCTCTGTCCTGCTCACCGTGTGTGTGTTCTTCACATACTATTTTGTTTGCACCGTTCCGCCATATCTTCCGACAAGTAAGCAGATGTGCCGAACATCTGTAATCTATTCTTCACTGTGTTTTTCACTGTGTTTTTCACTTAAATGATCCTGTGTTCACTGTTTTTATTCTATTCTTCATTGTTCTTCACTGTGTTTTTTTAATTAAATGCTCGATCTTGAGCAGGGGAAATACTCGTCCAAGCAACGAGCCGTTTCGAGTACCTTAATACTCGAACGAGCATCAAGCTCGGACGAGTATACTCGTTCATCTCTAATCATGACTAAGACCGAGCGTCAAAACGCGTTGTTCAGTGTGCTTTGCTATACCAGATACCTGAGATGTGAAGGCTTTTAAACAATAAGGGGTAACATTTTTGTGGAGTACATCTTGGAGTGCTGGATGTCTTCTTCCTTTGTGCATTGAATGCCCCTAGAGCCTCCATCAATTTCCGGCATCGGACAATACCCCATAAAGAGGAGTGAACTGGAATGTTTCTTCCCTAAAATTCTTGGTTGTGTGTGTGATTATCATCATTTTTATGATTACCTATTACTCATTCCATTAAACTACACAGAATCAATCACTGTAAAAATTCTCCTTATTTATTTATTTCTTATTTATTGAAGTTTACAACATGTCACAACAGACTTGTCACATAAAAGAGACATTAGTGGTAGTTTCAGAGCCTGCAGCATTTTTTTTTCTCAATTCTCATTTTTAGTAGACCTATTTGCTCTTGACAATGGTGGATTCCCAGATGACTCTAATTGATTGATTCGCAACACACAGACCACTTTGGGGGTCATTTACTAAGGGCCCGATTCGCGTTTTCCCGACGTGTTACCCGAATATTTCCGATTTGCGCCGCTTGTACATGAATTGCCCCGGGTTTTTGGCGCACGGGATCGGATTGTGGCGCATCGGGGCCGGCATGCGCGCGACAGAAATCGGGGGGGCGTTGCCGAACGAAAACCCGACGTATTCGGAAAAACCGCCGCATTTAAAAACCGAAAATGTGTCGCTTGGGGAGCGCTCACCTTCACCTTCTATGGGATGGTGCATTCCGGGGCGTTAAGATTATTTTCGGCGCTGCAGCGCCACCTGGTGGACGGCGGAGGAACTACCATCTTAAATCCCAGCCGGACCCGAATCCTGTGCAGAGAACGCGCCGCTGGATCGCGAATGGGCCGGGTAAGTAAATGTGCCCCTTTGTTGTCGTGTTACATAACACAGCATTTTTAATGCAATTTGGGAAAATGAAGACAATAAGGAATTCCTTATTTATCCCTCACTCTTAAACAGAATTTCTCATAGTGCATCCAATATGGCTATATAAGATAACTTTAGAGCACAATATGCATTTCTCTTCTCTCAGCATGATCGGAGCCACGCAATAAGGGAAATTACTCTCGCTCTGACCACAAGATAACCCTCACTCTGTGTATTTAAAGTGAATCTTTCCAATAGGAAACCCTTACTAACAAATCATAAGTGTCAATAGTAGTGAAACCATATCAACCCAGAATTTCTACTATGGGAACAAATAGCTGACTAAAATGGAAAATTGACAATTTTAGTGTGAATCAGAGATATGTTGCTTTACGTGGGTTGCACACAAAATATGAAAGTTTTCTTACATTTAAATCAGATTTATTCAGTAAGTTTCTTCGGAAATGTACACGCACGAAAAGCATAGTTTCAGGTTATTGATGTAGAGATATACAGCTGATAAGAATCAGAAACCAGTGACGCTTTTTTAAAAATTTTGCTGCAGAGATGAATCATTTCTGAATCTAGACATAAGCATTAGGAAAATGGCTTGGGACCACCAGGCTTGGTGCAAGCTGTCAAACTGGGAAAGTAGTGGAGGACTCTCCCTGCAATTTCCCTGTAGACTACCAAACTGCCTAAAGCAAATAAGCTGCTTAGACAACTAATTATAAATTACTAACTAATGGACTCTTACCTGCAAGGTGACAGGGAAAACTTACTTGATCTGGCAGCTGCTGCATGTTGGAGCAGGTAGGTAACAAGAAGTAAGAGGCAAACCAGATCAGCAATAGACAGGGGCATAAGGAGAAAAAGAAGTACCAGCGAGTTGTAATGTGACTGGGCAGATATATAAGCTGAGTGGATTGGCTGTGGATTGATGGACAGGGCTGGGCTTCAGAGAGCTGAGTGTGGCTCAATCAATTCCAAACACAGCAGACAGCTAGCCACAGTTCATACTCGCAAAACACCAAGGAAAATTAAGCCATCAAATCCGCACTTTTCTTGAGGGGAAGAAGCCAGGAACGACTTATTTCTCTCCCCAAACTAGAAACAGATGAATGTTTGGCTGAGCTGAGCATTACCAAGTAAATAAAGAGGTCAGAAGGAATAGACAATTTACATTCAGAAAAGAGCTATTGGGGTGTTTTTGAAGGTGACCTTAATAATCCAATACCTAGATATTTTGTCAGAGAGGGCCTGTAGGACTTAATAATATATACTGTTTTAACTTCTTTTGATGGTTATAATAAAAAGTTGTAATGTTATCAATATATGAAAACGAATTATAAGATATATAAGTCCTTGGGTAGAGTGTTGTGATTTTTAGATAATAATGTATAATGGGTAAGGGGGTTAGGTTTGAAAATTGTATGATATTTGGATTTATTGTGGTGTGATAAATAATATGAATAACGTATTACTATTAAGTATGTTACTTGTATAATTTGTGAAACTCAATAAAAAGTTCAAAATTAAAAAAAAAATAAGATATATAAGTCCTTAGGGTAAAATCAGACTGGTTCATCCTTTAAACTCCAGACTTTCATTCTTAATTATATGTCATTCACACAAGCTAGCACAAAATATATGAAGGTGGAAATTATACCATGTAGCGAATAAATGGATCTCATTTCAAATTTTACACAGCCTAGAATTTTTAGAATAATTTTTCAGAGCTCCATTATGACTTCACAATTATAAGTCATTTTGGCACAGAGACAATAGGAACAGAAGAGTATCTGAGGTAACCTGTCAGCATAAATTAACCTAATAAACCACAACTAGTACTGTATCTAATAATGCTGTCCAGATAATATTCTTATGGCTATGCTTGATTTTTGAAGTAATAAGCAAATTAGTTGCATTTAGATTCTATCCAAAAAATGGAATAGGAATAGAACCACCCCTATCTTTTACGGTGTGGCTGCATGTCATGATAAGCAGTAATTACAATGATAAAAGCAGATTGAGAATTAGTATTAAAAAGTCTGTCATTAGGTCTGTCATTAGGTGAAAATGTGTGATCCTGATGACAGGTTCTCTTTAAAGTAACTAATACATGTTCCCTTTAAACTAACTATTACATGTATTTGCCACTTTAATTATGTTACATAGAGTTAAAATTATAACTTATTTTTTGTAACAACAGATCTTTGAACTGTTTATGTAAGATAAGATATAATAAAGTAAATGACTTAAGAAAATGATTGATTCAGAGCAAGGTATCAAGGTCTACACTGAGGAAGTTTTCAAACTACTGCTCATCACCTTGTACTTTTTGCAGTATTGGTACATTGTCATCTGTGTTATTAACTAATTCATGACATTGGCAGGAAGAGAGGTAATGCATCTTGTTTTCAAGACCAAGACAATGTGTTCTCACAGCTACTGGATTTTAGCTGACAACTCCCAATTAAAATCTTGGCACCCTTTCTTTCTTCAAGTCACTCATAAATCAGCATTAGTAACTATCCATCTCCTGCAGGCACAATTGATAATGGGAAAACATCTGAGGTTTACTGTCGACTTAGATCGTAGATGTAAAATCTTAAGCAAGTAAATCTAACTTCGAAAATCTTATTTTTTTTATCAATCTGCATAATGAATTGAAGTAAAAATAATAGTGCAAAAATGCAAACTGACACCTTTTTATGGGTTTATTTATAGGGGGTAATATTGAGCAGTATTACCCTATGGCAGTGATGGCGAACACAGAGTGCCTAGACTACAACCAAAACCCACTTATCTATCCCAAAGTGTCAACATTTATGTACAATTTATGCAGTAACTTCTTGCTCCCTTCTCTGTTATAGCTTTCAGTCGTATCAGTATCCTAAGAACTCCAGTTCCCTTGAATAGGAAAAATTTTCAGGCCTGGAGCGAAGTTACAATGATAATCCAGATCTATCCACACCTTTCCATTCCTCCTGTAGTCACAGGCAGCAATGTCGCTTTGAGATAGCACTGAGCGCAGAAAGTCCTGCGCTGTCTGGGAATCCGTGAAGATCCCTTGTGTCCTCTTTGGTGATGGCCTGGGTGCCCACAGACAGGGCTCCGAGTGTCACCTCTGGCACCCGTGCCATAGGTTCGCCACCACTGCCCTATGGCACCTGTGCATACAAAAGACGACACCATGACTTACCATAGAGATAGACCTATAAGAAGTACCATAGACATACAAGGCAGATTGGGACTGAGTATGAAAATATTGAAACATTTGATCTTTTTCAAGCTCATTGTGCATTGAGTTTGTAAAATGTATTTGTATTATTTCTTTAATGCTAGAATATGATCTTCTGATTTAACTGTCCACAATTGGTCTCAATGACTAAACTACACCTTAAAAAACTTGAAATTGACTTCTGGCTCTGCCACCACCATGATTCCTCAGGTGCTCCTGTGCTCCCGCTGCATTCTAGAGCCTGTGGTTCTTCAACCCATCCAGCTACCTCTCAGAGTGTAAGACTTAAGCTAGCTGTATGCTAAAGCACATTTTAAGGTGGAATAACTTAAAGTAAATAGGATAGGTTGGAGATCTTGCAGGGCATCAAGAGATGAAAATCCAGGCTTGAATATAAGGAGCATGAGCTATTGATCTTTTGGGACTATTTAAATGAAGTCACGAATGAGCGCAAGACATTTGCCCCCATTTCGACAGCACTCTATAACCAGAAAGAGAAACTCGCCTTACTTTACCTGGAAGTGCTCCAAATATTCCACACGGATGGTTGCCTTTCAGAATTTTGAGGTCCAGATAAAGTGCGAGAGGCCCTCAACCGCAACTCTTCTGGAAAGATCACCCTTGCAACAGTTGCCTCTGCCGCAACTTTGCCAGACCCTGTAAGATGCCCACAAGAAGCAGCGGCAAAGGCAAGCCTTGTGAGATCCATCGGTAGCAGATTTTGACCACTGGTTTATGATTAATGTGGTATGTTGCATGTTTTTTTCACTTGAGCACTCTTTTGAGATCTAATTTTAGATCGCTCCTGGCAGGACATGAACAAATTGATCTATGGTGAAAGCTGAGGCAATGGACGTAAGCCAGCTCAGGGTCTTATTATGGCACATAGAGTAGTGTGTGGACACTACTGTACCTTGAAAGGCATCAGTACTGTAAATCGATGTAAAGCTGAAATGTGCTGTAAATGTTAATGCTGCAGAACTTTGTCACATGTGTGAGTATTTAGGGCTCCCTCCTTTCTAAACCTATGTCTGGGACTTAGTGTCCATTAATCTTTCACATGTTGGCAAATATGGAAGAATTTTAGAAGTCTGATCTTTGTACCACTGAAGATGTTTCAAAACTAGAATTTTGGCCTATTGTCGAGCAGTTCTTGTGCCAACAGTCGTATGTATGGTTTTATACATAAGATACTTCACATGACAAATGATTCCTGACACTTGATCCCTTAAGTTCATTGTATTACCGTATTTTTCGGACAAAAAATCCTTTGATTTTCTCGGCAATTAAAGGTGCACCTTATAGTCCAGTGCGCCTTATGTATGAACCATACTTACATACAACAGCTGCCATGAATTGTGCCTGTCACCTGCTGGTCATTCATCCTTATAATCAGGTGTGCCTTATAATCCGGTGTGCCTTATAAAAGAACCTAGATGTTTTAGCAAGCATTTATTGATGGATTGAAAAATATGGTATTTAAAGGTTTGCATTACATGATTAAAATACTGTATATTATAGCAATGTGCCATTTTCACAGATGCATCACATGACAGTGGATTTATGCTGTGATTGGAAAAGCCGTCTTCAATTTTTGTTGAGAAAACACAAGCCATATTAGTGGTCCAATTAAATCACCAATTATTAAGTTTTTAACACTTGAGCTATTATTAGAAGCACAAACACAGAGCCATAGTGTGAGCACATTTTAAGTAAAGTATTGCTTTTCATTATCAGTTTCTTGGATTAATATTTTACATTGGCAATAGGTTTGTTTAGAAGAGCCATTTAAAGCCTAATGAGAACAATCTCAACATAATGAAAATGTGATTAACAACTTGTGCCAATTGGCAGCACTATCCCTGATAATGAAAAATGACACAAATTAGCAGAGAACTCGATAACTATGTTATACTTATTAAAATATACAAATCAACTGTTTGACGATTAAATTCTTTCATTTGAAGGACATGTATAGAAAATAGGAAACAATGGGTGTCATTTATCTTCTTCTTTTTTAATTTTTTTTTGTCACGTTTGCCTATTTGAGCCAAAGTTTGCGACTTTTCCACTTGCCTAGCAGAGTTAGTCACACCAGAATTTTCCAGTGAATTTTGCAGTGATATATCTTTAAAATCCAGATGTGGACGGATGAAAACTTCACAACCGTGGTGCAAAATCATAGAAAAAGATTGGCACAACTAAGTCCCAAGCAGGAGTAGGGAATATTTTAGAAGGGATTGCAGAAGAGTTTGCAACTTTTGTGTGACTTTTTTTAAAAGTCACAAAACCGCACAGACACAGTTGCCTGATATATTACAATCTAAGATAATTCAAACAAGTCCAAAACCCAGACAAAACCAAAAAAGAAATGCACAAATGTCCTGACAAAAGAGAAAACTGTTTTCAAAAAGTTGGAGACATACAAATCTATAAAATATTTAAGATTTCCTTCCACTAGAGTCCAAGCCGATGCCTCAAAAAAAACCATATCATTATCCCTCCTTAACAACGCTGTCAGTGCCAATATCGTGCATTGGTGCTAATCTGCTTTAAACCACACATCCGATGGCTGACACTTTCAAAGTCTGCAGTTACTGAATCAGTGCTGGTGGCATTTATTCAAGTTTTCTCTCAGCACTCACCACACTTTTTTTCTTTTTTGTAACTTTACTTGTTCTTTTACTTTATGGATTCAAGGACTTGCTTCCATTAATAGTAACACTTACAGTTGAGCTTGAAATACAAAGTAGGGAAAAGTTTTACAAACTGTCTTGCACATACGTACTACACTTGAGTTAAGTCAGTGTTTTAGAATTTTGCATTTCTATACAATTTTTTGGAAAGGCAAACCATTCGGTTAGTGGCTTGGGTATATTTGCTAGTGGAAATTAAACATTGGATTACTTCTCTCATAGTATCATAGTATATAAGGTTGGAAAAAGATGCAAGTCCATCAAGTTCAACCAATAAGAATTAAACAAATGATTTTTCCTCATAACCTGTGATATTTTTGCTCTCCAGAAAGTCATCCAGGCCTCTCTTGATAATGTACAAAGAATCCGCCATAGTTTCACTGCCCTTACATTAAAGAATACCCA
Source organism: Engystomops pustulosus (assembly GCF_040894005.1). Taxonomy (NCBI): domain Eukaryota; kingdom Metazoa; phylum Chordata; class Amphibia; order Anura; family Leptodactylidae; genus Engystomops; species Engystomops pustulosus. Next base: position 240,818,870 of record NC_092411.1, read on the forward strand.
CCTAAGGCGATGGTAGAACCGCCTCTCCTCTAGGCATAGAGGATGACCCTTGTCCTGGTCACAGGCCTAGGTATAAAAAGGTCCTTGGAGAGATCCTGTACTGTGCATTCAAATATTTGTACATTGTAATGAGGTCTCCCCTCAGTCTTTTTTTCCTAAGCTGAATAATACAAAGTTTAGTAATCGATCACTGTATTCTTTTATACCCATTCCCCTAAGAATCTTGGTTGCTCTCCTTTATACCCATTTCTGTCCTTGTTATACACTGGTGCCCAAAACTGTACACAATATTCCATGTGTGGTCTGATCAGGGATTAACAAATGAGATTGAAACAAACCAAAATAGGGAGGAAGGAGAAAAGGTTATAAGGTACTGATATTCTGTGATGGTGTTTTGGGACCTGCGCTTCTCCCTACATAGTATAGAACCATGTGGCTGGTTGGAACGACTCATATATAACCTATTGATCTTCCACGAAATGGAAAATAAAATCCAACAAAAATAGCACAATTGAAGAACAAGGGATGAAAGTAAAAGGTTCTTTATTTAAGTCAAAAAATAAAATAAAATAATGAATAACAAAAAACTGGTGAGAAAATGGTACAACCCCAAGGGGGACACAAGATGAAGCTGTACCCCAGGCAGCACGATCATCAAAATTGTTGAGGGTAAGGTAAAGGCATCTATAGCCTTACTGCTGTGTACATGGGGATTATGGACGTTAGATTTGACAAAGTCAAGTGATCAGCAGAATGCATATACATACATAATAAGCAAGTACAATGTATCTTACCCATGTAGGAGATGATCGTTGCCCGGAATGACAGCGCCCCGACGCGCGTTTCGGCTGACTTGCAGCCTTCGTCTGGGGGTGGAGTCATCAGGACAACGAGCCACATTGTATTTAGATTGTTACCCAATAGATGAGCTAGAAGGTGGTCATGTGATCCAGACACGTAAGTAGTCATGTGTTCCGGTCATCTTGAGAAGTAACGTCATCGCATCAGTCTATCGCGAGAGTACGTCCCAAAGCCGACGAGACCGGAATGCGCCTGCGCAACAGAAACAACAGGCGCCGCAAAGAAAGGGGGTAAGTCAGTAAAGTCAGTCATCGGGTCAGCGCGTGCGCAGCAGCAGATGTAGATGCTGTCAGTGTCCTGTGGCAATAGTCATGGGACAATAATAGTCAACATTGTAGAAGAATTAAAACAATGGTATAACGGCAATCCCCTATTTAGAACCTTAGATCCATGAAATAATTAACTATTGATACACGAATTTCAACCTGCATGATGAAATATAACAAAGTGAGTACAGATGTGCATAGTTCAGAAGTGTAACATATACACTGTGTGAAATTTACAAAAAAGTGTATATACATAGAAAATTACAAAATTCATGAAAATACTTTTGCTTTCTTCTTTTTAAATACATAAAGTGAATATTGTATAAAAAGTCTATTATGTGTTTACAAATATGCATAAAAATTCTCTATGTGCTTAAATTATTATGGCACCTAATTCATTTAAAACAGTCAATGTGTCATTAGATAGGTAAATAAAGTGCAAAAGTGCAGGAAGGGGAGTGGGGGGGGGGGGGAGTGGGTAGTGAAGTGTGCTCCAGTGAGGAAAGAAGTGAAGAGGAGTGCTGTGGAAATACATTTTTGTACATAGAATGCTAAAATGCATGGCTGAAAGACCATAAATTTATATATTAAGTAAAACAATGAAAAGGTATAAAATATAAAAAACTAATATCCTAAAGTAAGGTGCACTGGTACCATTTTTGTTGAAAAAACAATTGATGCCGTTTTTTGAAAAGGCAATCAGCATTGTTGACTGTTCAACTATCTGGAGTCATATAGACAGAACTATACTGTTGATATGATGGCTATATAACTCATCAGCAAAATGTTTTTAGTGCGCAACAAGGGAAGTAGATCATGTCTCCGGCAGAAGCATGTTAGACATGCAAGTCTTGTGGCTCGAAGTAAATATCATACAGCAACTATGACAAAGAGAAGGAAAATGTTAATAACATAAAAATTGATAACACATAATATGCAATAAAAGGAGAAGGAAAACCATGGGATGGTTACCTCATTAAAAACCTGAAGAACGACTCAGGTCAGCGTGGATGACGTGCGGGCTACAGAGCAAAACTGAAGAAATCCTATAAAAAGGGAGCAAAGCTGAGTGTTTCATTCAGCCCATTGGGTTGGAGTGTATTTAGTGTCCAAATCCACCGGGCTTCACGTTGTGCAAGCTGCTTTTGAATCGGGCCCCCCCTGGAGTTAGTCACAATCCTATCGATGCCACGAACAATGAAACCACGGGGGTCCGCATTGTGGTATGTTTTAAAATGTTGTGCAATCGGTCTGCCCTCTGTATTGTAGTCATCTTTTTTGGCAGATGTGATGTCCCTCATATGCTCACGTACCCTTACTTTTAACTCACGTGTTGTGAGACCTATATAGATCTTATTGCACGGGCACGTGGCATGGTACACGACTGCCCTGGTATTGCAGTTAATTGTATGGGTAATTTTAAATTCATTAGACCCCGTGGAATCATAAAAGTTTGTGGCCCGTGCTATGTTCGGGCAAGCGATGCATCTGCCACAGGGTTTGCACCCCCATTCCGGTAATTTTGAATCAAAAATGGTTCTAGATTTGACTGTTTCATAATGGCTGCGGACTAGCAGATCACGAAGGTTCTTAGAGCGTCGTGCCATCACGCTGGGTTGAGGGTTGATGTGCTGCGATATGATAGGGTCCGATTGTAAAATCGGCCAGTATTTTGATAAGATCTCTCTCATAGTTTGCCATTGCGAATGGTAATTTGTAATGTATCTTACCTTATTTTGACTTGTTGTTTTAGGTAAGGGGTGTAGTAGAGTTTGACGAGGAGTAGATTTAGCTCTGGAATATGCCTTTTTAATGGCTCTGTTACTATAACCTCGTTGTTTGAAACGTTTCTTTAAATCATTCGCTTGAGCTTCAAATTCAACATCCGTGGAGCAGATTCTGCGTACACGGAGAAATTGTCCGACTGGTATGGCACGGATCGTCTGGGGGGGATGAGATGAAGAAGCGTGTAGAAGTGCATTAACTGCCGTCTCTTTTCGGAACACATTCGTCTGCAAAAAGCCATTGGTATCTCTCATTAGTTGGACATCCAGAAAAGTCACCGAGGACTTGTCTGCCTCGTAAGTTAGTTTAATGTTATAGGGGTTCTGATTGAGCCGGCCGTTGAACTCCCTTAGCTCATCTAGGTTGCCCTTCCAGACGATCAGAATATCGTCGATGTACCGGGCCCAAAAAATGACCCGGTCCATCAACGGCATCCGATCGCCCGAAAATAGTTCCCTCTCCCACAGTCCCAGGAACAGATTAGCGTATGAGGGAGCACAAGCTGCCCCCATAGCTGTGCCCTGGAGCTGCAGGAAGAAGGACCCATTGAACGTGAAAAAGTTGTGAGAGAGGATGAACACCAAAAGCTGTATCAAAAAATTGGAGAAATCTGGAGAAAGATTCTCCATAGAAAGAAAGAACTGTACTGCCCGTACACCATCATCATGCTTGATGCAGGTGTAAAGCGACTCCACGTCGCATGTTACAAGGTAAATGTTATCTTCCACATGTAACCCGTCAATTTTGCACAATAAATCGGTGGTATCTTTAGTGTATGAGGGAAGGCATTCCACCAATTTTTTTAGGTGATGGTCAATAAACTTACTTGTGTTCTCTGTAAGGGATCCACGTCCAGAGATGATTGGCCTTCCTGGGGGTTGTGTAGAATGTTTGTGAATCTTCGGTAAAAGATATAATGTGGGGGTTACCGGATCCGATACCTGGAGACAAGCAGACAGTTCTTTACTAATGATATTATTGTTGACCGCCTGAGTCAAAATTTGGTTTAGTTCTCTCATAAATTTGATAGAAGGATTGAAAGTCAGACGTTGATAACATTGTCTATCATTGAGCTGGCGATAGGCTTCTCTTTCATACATATCATGGGGCCAGATCACTACGTTTCCCCCCTTATCTGCCTGCTTAATCACTATGGTTTTATCCCGTTTGAGGTTGTTTATACATTGTCTTTCTGAGTTTGAAAGATTGTCGTGACTAACCTGTTGTTGGATTTGTAGAAATTCGCCAGCGACCACCTTCACAAATAATTCGACGGCTGGGCAGGAATTGAGTGGGGGGAACTTTTGTGATTTTTTCTTTATACACCGTGGAATGTCATCTTGTGATATATTTTCATTTTGTAGTTCTTCAAGAATTCGCACTGCTTCGATTTCTGCGGGGCTGTCAAAGATTTCGCTAGGATCCATCATGTGAAACCACTTCTTGAACAGTAATGATCTTCCAAAAATGTGGAGGTCCTTTATGGCTGTAAAGATATCAAAGGTAGCACAAGGTGAAAATGTCAACCCTCTCTCTAAAACATTGATCTCATCCAATGTCAGATTACGTTGAGATAAATTAATTACCTTTAATTGATTATCCGTTTTCCCACTCCTTGTATCTGGACGTCGTTTGTTGGCCGCTTGGGGGGGAAAATATTTCCTTTTCCTTCCCTGTGTACGTAAATCCACTCTCGGGTTATCCTCCCGCTCGCTTTGGGAGGCCAGGGACGAGACAGATGACGCCTGACTTGTTGTTCGTCTTCTCCGCATATTGGTGGGAGAACGCCTCCATCGATACATGTTTTTTTGTGTTAGGTCATTCAAGTCCCGTTGGAATTTCTTAGACTTAAGATCGCATATTTCTTTTTCCCATTTGGAAAAGTCGGCATCCAATGTGACTTCAAATGCTTTCAGAGCATCCATTGATGTCATAGACACCAAGGACTCGCGTGTGGGTTTTTAATGAGGTAACCATCCCATGGTTTTCCTTCTCCTTTTATTGCATATTATGTGTTATCAATTTTTATGTTATTAACATTTTCCTTCTCTTTGTCATAGTTGCTGTATGATATTTACTTCGAGCCACAAGACTTGCATGTCTAACATGCTTCTGCCGGAGACATGATCTACTTCCCTTGTTGCGCACTAAAAACATTTTGCTGATGAGTTATATAGCCATCATATCAACAGTATAGTTCTGTCTATATGACTCCAGATAGTTGAACAGTCAACAATGCTGATTGCCTTTTCAAAAAACGGCATCAATTGTTTTTTCAACAAAAATGGTACAAGTGCACCTTACTTTAGGATATTAGTTTTTTATATTTTATACCTTTTCATTGTTTTACTTAATATATAAATTTATGGTCTTTCAGCCATGCATTTTAGCATTCTATGTACAAAAATGTATTTCCACAGCACTCCTCTTCACTTCTTTCCTCACTGGAGCACACTTCACTACCCACTCCCCCCCCCCCACTCCCCTTCCTGCACTTTTGCACTTTATTTACCTATCTAATGACACATTGACTGTTTTAAATGAATTAGGTGCCATAATAATTTAAGCACATAGAGAATTTTTATGCATATTTGTAAACACATAATAGACTTTTTATACAATATTCACTTTATGTATTTAAAAAGAAGAAAGCAAAAGTATTTTCATGAATTTTGTAATTTTCTATGTATATACACTTTTTTGTAAATTTCACACAGTGTATATGTTACACTTCTGAACTATGCACATCTGTACTCACTTTGTTATATTTCATCATGCAGGTTGAAATTCGTGTATCAATAGTTAATTATTTCATGGATCTAAGGTTCTAAATAGGGGATTGCCGTTATACCATTGTTTTAATTCTTCTACAATGTTGACTATTATTGTCCCATGACTATTGCCACAGGACACTGACAGCATCTACATCTGCTGCTGCGCACGCGCTGACCCGATGACTGACTTTACTGACTTACCCCCTTTCTTTGCGGCGCCTGTTGTTTCTGTTGCGCAGGCACATTCCGGTCTCGTCGGCTTTGGGACGTACTCTCGCGATAGACTGATGCGATGACGTTACTTCTCAAGATGACCGGAACACATGACTACTCACGTGTCTGGATCACATGACCACCTTCTAGCTCATCTATTGGGTAACAATCTAAATACAATGTGGCTCGTTGTCCTGATGACTCCACCCCCAGACGAAGGCTGCAAGTCAGCCGAAACGCGCGTCGGGGCGCTGTCATTCCGGGCAACGATCATCTCCTACATGGGTAAGATACATTGTACTTGCTTATTATGTATGTATATGCATTCTGCTGATCACTTGACTTTGTCAAATCTAACGTCCATAATCCCCATGTACACAGCAGTAAGGCTATAGATGCCTTTACCTTACCCTCAACAATTTTGATGATCGTGCTGCCTGGGGTACAGCTTCATCTTGTGTCCCCCTTGGGGTTGTACCATTTTCTCACCAGTTTTTTGTTATTCATTATTTTATTTTATTTTTTGACTTAAATAAAGAACCTTTTACTTTCATCCCTTGTTCTTCAATTGTGCTATTTTTGTTGGATTTTATTTTCCATTTAGTGGAAGATCAATAGGTTATATATCTGATCAGGGATTGTATAAGGGCAAAATGATGTCCTTATCATGAGAATCTATTCCTCTCTTGATACATTCCATAAGCTTAATTGCTTTATAAGCAGTTGTTGTCTCTGGTCACTACAATTAAGTTTACCATCCACCATTAACCCCAAGTCTTTTCCAGCTTCTGTTTTACCTAGTAATTGACTGTTAGAACATAACTGTACTTTTTGTTTCCATTGCCCAAGTTCATAACCTTACATTCATCTACATTAAACCTCATCAGCTATTTTAACAGCTGTTTCATAACTTTGTCTATTTAGTGTACAATATATAGTCATTCAAAATTGCTATCTAGAAATTCTATTTTTTAGATATGTTACTTTTTATATGATCATACCTTTTCTTCATTTCCTATCATATCTGCATAGGAATAGCAGAACCACCTATCACACACAACTAGACATCAACTGAGTGACAGGTACCCATTGTAAGAACTAAGAGTGCTCTTATCACCCCGTCATTTTCTTTTTTTTTTTTTGTTCTTTCTTTTGTACTTTGCTTGTTTTCTCTTTTTAGTGCAGTTTTAACTCTTTTCTTAAACAGATTTATGCACTGTCTTTACTAGCTAGGCAATTTCCCTTAGGCATCCACTTGGCATGGACTTTTTTCTTGGCTTGCGCATCCTATTTATCTTCTCTTTGTCTAGCTTTATTTCTTAAGAACTGTTTTTTAGTATTTGTAATGCACTGCTTGTTACTTTCTTTGAAAACCGAATATGTTTTATTTGCCATGTACTTTTATTCCCCCTTCTGACATAAAGGTCTGTTGCTAAATTTAGTGAAGGCACAAACAGAATCCTATAAATTAGATGGCGAGCGAGTCAGCACTTATAAACTGAATGCATTTGGTTTTTTATAGAATCATTGGCACATGCCCATTTTTCAATACAGAAAGGATTTTTCCTCTTACTTTAGAAACATGTTTCCTGATAAATGTTACTTCTATATGAACATAAATAAAAACATATTGGTTAAATAGAGGGATATAGTGTTTATATAGATATTTTTGTATTTTCATATTGTTTATATAAATGTTTGCAGAATAACAAAAAATTTAAAAAACTTATTGAAAAAAGAAGTGATGAATTAGTCACCTAAAGCTTCCATTCATCTATTTTAGGTCGTAGACAAATCAGCTGTATGTGAACATGCCCTTGAGGAGTTTATAAAGGGACAAGTACCACTTTTGTTATTCCAAAGTTGTTAAAAACAGATAAAATACACAAAACCTCTGAATTGCATAAGAGGGAGATTTATCAAGGCTTGTACTGTTGACTATACTACCCTATGCAACCCCCCATGCCATGTAGTGGGCCATCTCTGCCATCTCTGCCCTGTGCCAGCTCACCCGTGATTGACTGCCCCTGCTCTTGCCACAGTTTATAGCACAATTCTAGGCCAGACAGGATCTGAGTATATCTGTCTGGGCTTCCTCCGGATGTACTAATATGTCACTTGATAAATCAGGAGCTTGGAAAGGGGCGGAGGGAACATCAAACATTGGCCAGCACCTGATATATCCCCCCAATGTTTGTCCTATCAATGTTATTTCTTAGTCACTAGGCCCCATGTTACTTAGGTAGGTAAAAAGCAACTAAAGTGCTGTTGGAGTCACATTTATTATTAACAATCTGCGTGGAAAGGCTGATCAATTTTGCTCAAATAATACTGAATGTTAACATTTTTGTCTGGTTAAAAAAACCCATTTTTTTCATGATGTCTTTAAATGAAAAATCTAATGTACTTGTTCAAAAATCTTCAATGCCAAAGGTGTATAGCTTGAAAAAAAATGAAGTTTCTAATTAATAAACTCTGATCCTCTAACTCTAATTAATAAATGCTGAAAAAACTTTGTATAAATTATTGAAGGTGATTAAAAGAAACATTCTATTAGGAATAATGGAAACCTAACTAGGCTTAACATCAGACAACATATAACAGGTCCACTGAGACAATTCTACTGTAGAATTCTCTCAAAAGTGTCTGCACTTTCTTACTTTTTTTTTTTTAATAAAAATGGCATTTGGTACAGGCCCAATTTACTGTGTTTTGTTTTAATTTGCAGCTAAACAAATATCAGATAAATAAACTCTTGAGCTTAAAAGACCCATAGACACAGATTAGAAAGAAAAACACAAGAGACAAAAGAACCTTAATAAATCCAGACATGGAACAATCTAACAACCAATTGTATCTTTTGCTTTGTGCCCTGAAAGTTCTTGTCTGGTTTACTAATCACAGCGCTTTACTCATTATCCTTATATGTGTTAATTCTCAGCTGTGATAATTCTTTTTCTTGTTTTTACAAATTCATGAGTTTCTTTTATAATCCCCAAACGGCTGCAAAGAATCTGCTTCCCGATCCGTTTGCTCTGCAGTGGAGTGGAATAATAACCCCTTTCCCTTGTGATTGGAGGTGAATTGTGCTTCTACTTACTTTTTTCAATATCAATACATTTCTTTGCTGCTTTCAAAAAAAGTTTCTTATTTTTTAAATGGCAGGATGTCATATGAATAAATTAATTATATAAACATATACCATACAGAATTAAGTCACACATTTAAAGAGGGTTTGAACATTAGTAGAACATTTGCAGGTATAAGTTACATTTATCTATTAAACTTGTTGCCTTCTTGTCGCCATTTATGCTAAATAAAAACAGGAAGTGTGGCCATATAAGTTTTCGGCACATTTTAAGCAGTCCACCATCCGTTTCTGAGAAACAACAACCAAAATACCTGCTACTAAATGGGAAAAAGATCATTATGTCCAGCAGAGATGACTTCTTGAGAAGCTGAAAGCCTTGTACACATACTTTAAATTCTCCTTAACATGAAACAAGTGCATCCGGGGTGTTCACTAACAAACTTGCAGCATCACTTTTTCATTTAATCCAAAATGGAAGAAGATTGTTACGATACTCTTATGATACTCCTTTACAATTAGAAAAAAACATTTTAACAATAATAATATTTCAATCATATTAAAAGGTCAAAGAAATGCTTGTGTGTTTCCTCGTGCCCATGACTAAGAACTCAGGATGAGTCCACACCTGCCTTTGTCTGAGCTTATAATGTAATGAAATAATAATAAGTAAGGCTAGGTTCTCATCACACATTTTGTATATATATATATTTTTTAAGCTCCTGGCGTGTATGCTGAGTATATACCTAGGCATATATTGGCAAACTGAGGCCTCCTTTTTGCCTCCGCCAGTACAGTATACATCCTATACTGTTGAAAACATAGGATGGAAAGATGTAGCAGTTGTTCCATCCTGCTCCCTCCTGCTTCTTGATGGTTATGGTCAGCAGAGGCCATTGGAGGTGAAGGCAGACAGATGAAACACACCCTATCACAGTGTATGCATATAGTGGGAGACATCATTTTCCCTCCATTGTAAGGACATGCTGGGAATCTGCCAGATGTATCTTTACAAGACATTACAAAAAAATGAGATGTACATGAAGCCTAGGAGCCTATTTATATACCTTGATGAAAATCATCAATTATTCAGTCAATAATTGATCATGTTTACCCCTCAGTTGCAGGATCAGACTTCAAATTATTCATTAGTAGTGTCTAACCATGAGACACATAAGTCTGCATAGGAACAGTGGCATAACTACAGGGTAGCAGCCATAGCGGTGTCAGGGGGCCCAGCCACATGACCAGCCACACTAAAGAGTTAAGCGTGTGCACCATTATATACATATTATGTATAGCATAATATATACATATAACAGTGCACATCTTTCCCGGTACATGCCTAATCCGGCAGCAAAGATAAGAAATGGAGGGGGAGGGGACAACAGAAATGTTCGACTAAGGATCTCTCATCTCTACTTCCTGTCATCTATAACCCTGTTGTGGTCAGCAGCTTACTGGGCTATATTAAATCATTAACTCCTGGGATAAGAAGTCTTCCTTGCAGTAAGTGTATACATGTGTATATAAGTAGGTATCTATCTATCATATGTGTGTATAGGATGTGTATATGATATATGTATGTGTATATGCTGTATAAGTGTGTAAATGCTGTATGTATGTATGTATATTATTTAAGGTTGTGTATATATGTGTATTTATGTCCCTATGATGTCTGTATACTGGATGTAAGTGTGTATATACTGGATGTATGAGTGTATATATGAGTGCATAAATGTGTACATATGAGTGTGTACATGTATCTATGTGTGTTAAACTGCATAATGGTGTGTGTGAATATAGGTGTAGAACTTTGTGTGCATATATAGAAATGTGTTTATGTTTGAGTATAAATGAGCGTGATGTGTGTGTACAAATATGTATATATTTTCTTAAGGGTAAGTGGGTCCCATACGGAAGTCTGCTACAGGGCCCAGCCTCTCCAAGTTACGCCCCAGCCTAGGAAAAAGGCACATAAAAAGGTACGTTTTTAATCAAGACTTTCTTAATTTTTAATTTGAGATATGGTGAAAATGTGCTGTAATTTTTCCACACCATCCTATCTGTTTTGACACACAGTTCCAGCACATGTGCAAAGAGCGAGTTATGGAAAAAAAAGCTGAAAGTAATTAAGTTGTTCCTCAATTTAATCTCAGCAAGACTACAGTTATTTTAGGTGGAAAACATATAAGCACCTCAGCGTCAAATCAAGCATTTAATAAGGTAAGTTCTATGGCGTTCCAACCCAAGTAACAGACAAGGAGAAATTCATATTTATTGCCTTCACAGTCACCTTTAAAGTGTTTTTAGCCTGGAACCATGTGTTAGCAGCTGCAAGGTTTTCAAAATGTAAGTTAATGAAAAGGATTTGTAGACACATCCAGCTGACATGAGCATCGATGCTTTACAGATCTAAGTGAATGTATTATACTTGTGTATATTATGTAGTCCTTGATTCAGGATAAATGCCATCAGTTTCTGTCTTGTCTGACTGTAAATAACTTTCAACAATCAATTTGCTTTATTTATTATTTTACAACTTTTCTTCTTTTTCTGCTTGAACTAGCATACAAGCCTGACAGTATCTATGGCACATGCTGTGATTGGAAGAAATATATAACAATGCACTGAATATATTTTACTCAAAACCTAGATTTATAATTTTACTTGTACATAACTTTTGTATTTTCGTCATCCTAGAAAAACTACTTTCTTAAATTCTGTATATTTAATTTCATGATAAACCAGTTGGAACGTTGATGCCTTGTTGTGACAGGAGCTCCTCATCACATATTAAATATGCATTAACTTCTTTAATTAAAATCTGAACCTGTCAAAAATGTGGTCAATGTGCTGTTATAAACCCAATACCTCAGGGGTGTTCACTAGAATATCACATTTTTCCTAAAATACTACATTTTTCTTCACAGTATAGAATTTCACTAATGAAATAGAGAAAGCAAAAATGTACAGGGCAACTTGGAACTAAAATTTTACAATGTCACTTTTTTTCCACTTTCAATCCTTTGTCTCTTGCCAAGCACAATTCATATTTTTCCTATTAATTCTACTTTCATAGTCTAGCTTTAGTTTACTTGTGAAAAACACTTATATTTTGGCAATTTGTTGATAAAAATGCAACATCATATACTTTAATAGATGTTATTCAATTTAGAATATATTTTCACTGTTATCCCCCACTGTCTTGAACTGAGGCTACACATTGTGGACAACAAATACCCCAAAACCAGTCCACACTTACCAAAAGAACAATGTTTCTAGTATTCTTCAAGAGAAATATACACAGAATTCTAGTAGAAACATGTTTCATGTTTCAGAAGCCACAGAATATATCCCATATCAATATTTGGCTCCTAAGGGCAACAAGTCAAAATATTAAATGTTTCGGCTCACCTTAGCTCTGGGGTTTGGTTGGCAGAATGATTTTGAGTATAATCCTTCCTCTCCATTCCTAGTTCATGCCATAGTAGACTTTATTATCTGGGCATTGTACCACCTCGCCTTCCACTCCACGATTATGAGATTTTAGACAAGTCTTCAATATCAATATCTTCAACTATCTATAATTTCTTTAGTTTGGGACCAGTAAAAAAGAGAACATGCGCTACTGTATGTAGTCAACACTCAGACTGGATTATTCAGTTGTAGAAAGATATAGAAAAAATGTTGGTTGGTAACTTGAGGTCTTCAAAAAATGTTTACAGCAAATGTGTTCAAATATTCTTTTCCTACAATACTACAAAACAGATCCTCACAATTTTCCAGACTAACAATGGAAAGTTCATGTTCCTAACATTTGGATACGACTGAGTAAGCGAGGGACACTCCCACATTGCTTTGCTAATGTCAGCATCTTCCTCCAAGTATGTATGGCAGGCAGAGGTAGGTCACAATCCTACTTAGGGCAACCTAAGAGCACTCAGTTGCTAATGTACAGCTGACATAATTTTAAGAGGCTCTCAGGAAAAGTAGCAGGTTGGAACCAAGTGTTTCTCCCATTCCTATCCTGTTATGCCAGCTATCTTTCGACCACCTTCGACCAAAATTATAGCTTTTAGAATAAAGTGACGCATAATCAAATGTGTTTTTGACAAAAAAGGTTTTTTTTTGGCTTAAGTATAATTTATAATAAAACCTGTACTTGTTTTGGTGATGCCTTAATCGTAGTAACCTACAGCATCATTGTATATGTGTTATATACTGTGCAGTGAACTATGTAAAGAGGAAAGTTTTTTTTACCCTGAAAATTAATCTATTGGAAAATACACCTCTCACCACAAAAACCCACATGTGTCATTGTCAGATAAAAAAAAATTTAAAAGTTGGAAAAAAATGTCAGTTGTAATTTAAGCATATAAAATTATATTTCTGCTTCTTGTAGACCATTTTAGGCCATGTCCTTAAGGTCTTAAAGCCAATTGGGGACATTTTATCATTTCTTGCACATTAAAGCCAATTGGGGACATTTTATCATTTCTTGCACATTAATTACCAAATAATGTTAATGTTAATGCATGTTTGGAGCAAATGTTAATGCAAAGTGGAGCAGGGAACAAGGAGGGCCAGGACAGGGAAAGATTTACATTAATCTACATCAGAAAACTTGTGCAGACTACAGCTGAAGCCCTTGGATTGCATCGTTTTTAATTCTGGTGCAAGAGATGTACAAGAATTATCAAGGAGTCAGAACCTCTCAGTAATTCTTGCCACATCAGAGCTGAAAATTGATATTTATGAAGCACAGGTCATCATATATCACCCTTGTTGTGTCGTGAGGTTTATTTCCACCAACTGTCCACCATTTTTACCCATTACTATTCCCTGCACTATTCCAGTATCTTTCTGCATGAACGCAGGGGGTTATTTCTCATTGGTTTTTCTGGTTTAAAAAAGTATAAGAAAAGTCCCTTTGATGTCTTTGGGACTTTTCACTTCTCAAAAGTCTCACAGGACTATTTCCACCTTTTCATTAATCTGGTGTAAACATACTGCTAGTACAACACCGTGCAAGGCAATGTGCAAAAAGTGCTAGTATATATGGTGGGTCCTTTTATGCTTTTTGAGACTTTTTTTTGCCAAAAGCCACTTTAATAAATCTGATGGGCAGCAGAGCGCCAAAAATAGACATAAAACTGTCCCAAGGAGCCACCTAATTATAAATTACCTCCAGTGACTCTATAGGTTTGTACAAAAATATCATCAAAACTTGACCACATCAAACGTAACTAACCTGTGCCAGCAATAACCAATTGGTCTGGTGTATAAAATGTATAAATAGCAAAAGCAAAATTTGCTATCAATACATTTATGGGTTAGAGGATCGCATCCTATTGGCCACATTCTATTCCATGATATCAGTTATTGAGTGAGGGTACTATAGTGTCTGGACATTTTGGAACAGATGTATTAGGATACAAGTATCAGAAATTAATGTATTCACATTTTTATTGACACCTTTGTTCTTTATATTCTGTATCTGAAGAAATATTTCTGGGGACTTATGAGGGACCTCCATCTTTCATCTATTGCTTCTGCATGACTGCTGAGAATACTTTACTTACAGAAGTGACTGACAATGTTTTTCTCATGTATACTGCATGATGCAAATAAATTAGTCAATGTTTCCCCCTCTTGTGACAGCTCACTCATTACCATCAAAAATAACTTAATGCAAATCAAGTCATCTACTCCAGATATATAAACATGTATCTTTTAATGTTAAAGGTAATATATTTTTTCAAGCTGCTTATCCGATGGAAACCGCTGACAGAACTGTTTATCAACCTCAGGATACATTGTAACAAATTGCTAAAATATTCAGGTGTTACACCTGTTTTTTGCTGTGTGTGAAGCTCTAAATCCATTTTAATTAAATGAATACCTTGTCCAATATCATCCCTTAAAGAGCACCTGTCACCCATAAAAAAGGCACCAGGAACTGCTTACTTTAGTGCTACAACAGATGTAACAATGTTACACTAATAGCTTTATCAGAACCCTCCAATAAAGCTAGCAGACACTGCCGCATTGTAGAATAGAAATGCCAGACCGTGCTGTAAGCAGTCGGGCGTATTCATGAGGGGGCGGGACTAGGAGGCGGTGATTGCCTTATGAAGCTCGGCAGTCACTTTAGTAGGCAGCTCCTAGTGCTTTTTATATGGATTACAGGTCCTCTTTAAGTTCATTTTGAATAATTGAATAATCTTTTGTATAGTTGTAATAGAATGATATACAGATCGCTTGTCCTAAAATTTTATCCATACCCGACGTGTATGCTTAGCATATAAATGGACAAATAGTGGCAGGTGAAGGCATAGTTGTTGCCTCTGTATGACCACTAAACGTTCTGTCCGTCACTGGACTGACAGTGTTCACCATCTTTTTTGGGGTGCTGCTCTAACATAGGACTCGCGGCACAATTGCTTTGTACAAATCAGTTGGATTGACTGATGGCACATCACCTAATTTATGTTGCATGAAGCCCACAAAAAGGTTCACATGTAACACAATAGCACAGACACTTCTTAAATTTTCCCTAAAAGCCAATTTCCCCTAAAAGAATGTGCAAAGCCCGAAAAAAGTGTGGCGCAAAGCCCTTAGTTAATGTGCCCCAGTGTATTGCATCCCTCCATACTAGGACAGGACATCACAGGAAGACCCAATTGCTGGCTGCTGCTAATGTATACTCCTCCCCCCGCATTCAGGAGGGGGGTCCCTGGGCGATGTATCCCACTGTATAGGTGTAACATGTCTGTGCCATATGTTGTAAGGACACGTGATGTGAACCCAGCCTAAAGTCTATTTTCCTTCTTAAGGATATGATACAGGAAATGCCATTGCTTATTGCTTCTTACTACCTACTGGAAACCCCATCACTGAAATTATGCATGGAAAGGATTTTTGTTTGTTTCCCTCTTCATCATTGCATCACACACATAAGACGTTAGTTACTTTTCAAAGCAATTCTTCTTTATTTACATAAAATGCTATAAAATTTTCATTTCAAGCCTGCATTAGGCTCTTCATTAGTAATATAGCATGTCTATTGTACGCTCTGATATGTAAGTATGTTAGCTATATAAAACCACAAAATATACTCTTGGCTAAGATCTGTTTAGTGCTTATACAAATAGTTCATTTTTAAATACATAGATACAGTTTGATACAGAACAAACCAGTGTTATCTCCGATGGTTGTATAATGAGGACTGCGGATGGTAAATGAAGGCGTAATCTCTGTCAGAGTGTACAATAGGCATGCTATGATACCAATAAAGAGCCCAATATGGGCTTGAATTACGTTTTTAATAGCATTGTATGTTTCTAAAGATGAATTGGTTTTAAAAGTAACTAATGCCTGTTGTGTGCAGCACGTTGGTGAAGAGGGAAACAAACAGCTCTTTTCCGAGTTGTACCGCTTTGCATAAAATACACAGGTATGCAGTATTCTTTCCAAACCCACTCGTCCTGTATGACAAACTGTATTACCCCATTGCCGTGCCTGCCCTCCTCTCCATCAGCCTATCTGAAATTATATACTGGTTGGGGGTCTAAAACCCAATGCCCTTGTTGATTGGTTCCCTAATGCAGTGAGAACTTTATCATCAGTCATATGGCGTGTGAGCAGCTCAGTCCCAAGTCTAGTGGGCTGAGCTACAGTATCATGCACCGCTGCTGTACTACACACAGAGGTGTTTTGGGTAGCAGTTATCTTATCTCGCTTTGTAATTTGCTTTGCAACTTTAATTTTCCATTTCATTTGGGTCTCCCAAATTGGAACAAAAACAGTCCACATGTCATAGAATCTTCTACTTAGACAGTAAGCCAAGATTCTCCTAGGTGAAAAAAAGCTTCTTCTATTGAGTTTCATTGACAAATATTTTATTGAGGTACTTAGGCCTTATCTTGTTACATACAGTATATGTATGTTTGTAGAACCTCAGACTTCTATTATCTTTAAGGTTGGACGATTCCTTTCAAATTTAAAATTACATTACATGCAGTTTGTGTTATTGGTGGGGGTTTCTGTTTCTCATTGAAAAGATACAATGACAATTGGAGATATTTTCCGAGCAAAGATCCATGGAAACAATAAGTTAATTATCTAATGCCAGCGTCTCTGGAATGGCTGGTATGAACTATTTGAGCTAATATTGTGTATGGAAACAATAAATGGATGATGAAACATTCCAGCATTATGGTATTACAAAACTATGCTTATCCCAGACTTCTGAAGATATTTTCCAAGATATACCTATTACACTGTTGGAAACTAAATATACATTAGCTTTCTGGTTCAATACTTCCCCCTAGGACCTACTGTTTTTCTCTAATTTACTAATGAAGATGAACCTGATATATTTTGTGTACTTAGTGATTAATATTTGTGCAATATCTTAATAAAAGGGCTTTTTGGCATTTATTCATTGACTTAATATGTTCCTGTTGTAGTATATATTCTGAAAAAGTATACATATTTATTATTTATTGGTAAGATTCTGAGCTGTACATTCATAAAGGGGTTCACAGACATTGCATGAAAACAAGCCCAAAAATTTATAGAAAACACCAACCTAGACTGAACTAGCGGACCAGAAAACCCTGCACAGAACTGCTTACAGTCAATATGGAAGGAGGAACCAGGAGAAGGAGCAAACAATGAAAAATTTTCTATTATACTTCAAAAACCTCTTCAGGTAAAGACTAGAGATGAGCGAACATACTCGTCCGAGCTTGATGCTCGTTCGAGCATTAGCGTACTCGAAACTGCTCGTTGCTCGGACGAGTATTTCGCCAGCTCGAGAAAATGGCATCTCCCGCCGTTTTGCTTTTTGGCGGCCAGAAACAGAGCCAATCACAAACCAGGAGACTCTGCACTCCACCCAGCATGACATGGTACCCTTACGCGTCGATAGCAGTGGTTGGCTGGCCAGATCAGGTGACCCTGGAATAGACTAGCCCCTGCCCGCGCTGCTCGTATCATTCTCTGTCTGGATGCCGCTAGGGAGAGAACTGCTGCTGGTCAGGGAAAGCGTTAGGGTGTTCTATTAGAATAGTGTTAGGCAGGAGTGATTCTACAAGAACCCAACAGTCCTTCTTAGGGCTACAATAACGTTTTATTTTCCTTTTTTTTTGTTTGCTTGTGGCTGGGCTTGCTGGCATTAGTAGTGCAGCTAGTACCATATTGTGAGGAATTTGCAGGGGGACTTGCGACCGTTGTGTTTAGCTCCTAGTGACACACATATCCACCTCAAACACCGAAGTGGGACAATTTATTAGGGGTTTGATTTGAATTAGGCAGAGTCTGCTGATTTATTTTTTTTACGTTTATTTCTTTTTAGAACTCACAGTAATCTGACAAAGCAGTGTGCTTTGAGTGTGGGCTAGAAAATAGCCATAGGAGAACCCCAACGGCTTACTTAGGCCTACAATAGCGTTATATTTTCCTTTTTTTTTTGGTTTGCTTGTGGCTGGGCTTGCTGGCATTAGTAGTGCAGCTAGTACCATATTGTGAGGAATTTGCAGGGGGACTTGCGACCGTTGTATTTAGCTCTTAGTGACACACATATCCACCTCAAACACCGAAGTGGGACAATTTATTAGGGGTTTGATTTGAATTACGCCGAGTCTGCTGATTTATTTTTTTTTACGTTTATTTCTTTTTAGAACTCACAGTAATCTGCCAAAGCAGTGTGCTTTGAGTGTGGGCTAGAAAATAGCCATAGGAGAACCCCAACGGCTTACTTAAGCCTACAATAGCGTTATATTTTCCTTTTTTTTGTTTGCTTGTGTCTGGGCTTGCTGGCATTACTAGTGCAGCTAGTACCATATTGTGAGGAATTTGCTGGGAGACTTGCGACCGTTGTGTTTAGCTCTTAGTGACACACATATCCACCTCAAACACCGAAGTGGGACAATTTTTTAAGGGTTTGATTTGAATTAGGCACCGTCTGCTGATTTATTTATTTTTTACGTTTATTTATCTTATAACTCAAAGTCATCTGGCACAGCACAAAATCCAGTTGTGTGCTGTCAGTGTAGGTTAGAAACTAGCCATAGCAATAGGATAGCACAAAAAAAAAAATTTGAAGTTTACACTTTAATTTTGAAAATGTTTAACCCAAGGGCTAGGGGTAGAGGACGAGGGCGTGGACGTGGGCTTCCAACTACTGCAGGGGTCAGAGGCCGTGGTCCTGGGCGGGGTGAGACACCACCTGCTGATGAGGGAGCAGGGGAACGCCGCAGAGCTACACTCCCTAGGTTCATCATGTCTCAAGTTACTGGGACTCGTGGTAGAGCACTGTTGAGGCCAGAACAGTGCGAAGAGGTGATGTCGTGGATTGCGGACAATGCTTCTAGCCATTTGTCCACCAGTCAGTCTTCCACGCAGTCTACCCATGTCACCGAAATCAGCACTCCTCCAGCTCCTCCACCTCAGCCTCCTTCCCCCCAGTCTGCCCCCTCCAAGCAAAATTTGGCATTTGAACCGGCATACTCTGAGGAACTGTTTTCTGGACCCTTCCCACAGTCACAAACCACTTGTCCGGTTGCTGCTGAGCAATTTTCCGATGCCCAGGTTTTCCACCGGTCGCAGTCTGTGGGTGATGATGACATTATTGACGTAGTGGAAGAAGTGTGTAAAGAGGTGTCGGACGATGAGGAGACACGGTTGTCAGACAGTGGTGAAGTTGTTGTCAGGGCAGGAAGTCCGAGGGGGGAGCAGACTGAGGGATCGGAGGATGATGAGGTGACAGACCCAAGCTGGGTTGATAGGCCGGGTGAACACAGTGCTTCTAAAACGGAGGCGAGTCCTATAGCAGGACAGGTTGGAAGAGGCAGTGGTGGGGCGAGACGGAGAGGCAGGGCCAGAGCTAGTGCATCAGCGCCAAATGTTTCCCGTAGTCAAGCTCCCGTGGCGAGGGCTAGATTTTCAGAAGTCTGGAGGTTCTTTAAAGAAACACAGGATGACCGACGGACTGTGGTGTGCAACCTGTGCCAAAACAGAATCAGCAGGGGTTCCACAACTACTAGCTTAATTACCACCAGTATGCGCAGGCATATGAATGCTAAACACCCCACTCAATGGCACCAAGCCCGTTCACCTCTGGCCGTGCACACCACTGCTCCTTCCCCTGTGTCATCTGCTAGTCAGCCCCCTGCCCAGGACCCTGGCCCAAACACCTCCCGTGCGAAAACCCCATTTTCGCCTCCACGATCCTCCACAGCATCCACCAGCGTTCAGCTCTCCATACCCCAGACGCTGGAGCGCAAAAGGAAGTATAGCGCAACCCACCCACACGCCCAAGCCCTCAACATCCACATCTCCAAGTTGCTTAGCCTGGAGATGCTGCCCTATAGGCTGGTAGAGACCGAGGCCTTTCGAAACCTCATGGCGGCGACGGCCCCTCGGTATTCGGTCCCCAGCCGCCACTACTTTTCCCGATGTGCCGTCCCAGCCCTGCACAAGCACGTGTCAGAGAACATCCTCCGTGCCCTGACCAACGCCGTTTCTGACAAGGTCCACCTGACCACGGACACGTGGATGAGTGCTGCCGGGCAGGGCCACTATATATCGCTGACGGCACATTGGGTTAACTTGGTGGAGGCTGGGACCGAGTCTGACCCTGGGTCTGGTCATATACTGCCGACGCCGTGGATTGCGGGGCCTACCTCGGTCCAGGTCTCAAAGGCCTACTATGCCTCCTACTCCTCCCACGCCTCCTCCACCTCCTCCTCCGAATTACCATCCGTGGGCATGGCGCCATCAGTCGCTAGCTCTAGGCACAGCAGCAGTGCCGTCGCTAAGCGACAGCAGGCGGTGCTCGAACTGCTGAGCCTAGGCGATAAAAGGCACACCGCCCAAGAACTATTACAGGGCATCACGGCGCAGACAGATCTGTGGCTGGCACTGCTGAACCTGAAGCCAGGCATGGTTGTGTGTGACAACGGCCGTAACCGGGTGGCGGCTCTGCAACTCGGCAGACTGACACATGAGCCATGCCTGGCCCATGTGTTAAATCTCATAGTTCAGCGTTTCCTCAAGACATACCCCAATCTGTCTGATTTGCTCACGAAGGTGCGCTGCATCTGTGCGCATTTCAGGAAGTCCAGCACAGATGCTGCCACTCTCAGGGCAGCGCAGCGCCGCCTCCAACTGCCCGCTCACCGACTGTTGTGCGACGTGCCCACGAGGTGGAATTCAACATTAACCATGTTATCCAGAGTTTACCAGCAGCGCAGAGCGATTGTAGACTGCCAGATGTCAACTTCCACCAGAACTGGTAGTCAGGTCAGTCAGCTTCCTCAAGTCTACAATGAGGAGTGGACTTGAATGTCTGATATCTGTCAGGTGCTGAGTAACTTTGAGGAGTCAACACAGATGGTCAGTGGCGATGCCGCCATCATCAGCCTCACCATCCCGCTGCTTGGCCTGTTGAAAAACTCTCTGGTCAGCATGAAGTCGGAAGCTTTGCGCTCATCACAAGAGATGGGGGAAGAAGATTCCCTTATTGATAGCTAAAGCACCCTTAGGTCTGTTTCTCAGCGCATATTGGAGGAGGTGGAGGAGGATGAGGAGGAAGAGGAGGAGAATGTTGGTGAGACAGAAGAGGGAACCATTGTTCAGTCCTTCACTGTTCAGCGTGTATGGGCAGAAGAAGAGGAGTTGGAGGAGTTGGAGGAGGAGGAAATGGGCAGTCAGGCCAGTAAGGGGAGTGAATTCTTGCGCGTTGGGACTCTGGCGCATAAGGCAGATTTCATGCTAGGCTGCCTATCCCCTGACCCTCGCGTTCAAAGAATTTATTCCAGCACCGATTACTGGGTATTAACTCTCCTGGACCAACGGTAAAAGCAAAATCTTTCCACTCTCATCCCTGGAGAGGAAAGGAGTGTGAGAATGCATGAATACCAGCAGGCCCTTCTGACAGCGCTAGCGGCAGAGGGCGTACTTCTGCGGGACAAGTAGCGAGGGAGAGTAGGCGAGCAGGCAGCTTTTCCAGCACTGGCAGGGGTACGCTTTACAAGGCCTTTGCCAGTTTTATGTCACCCCAGCAAGACACTGTCACCTGTCCCCAGTCTCGGCAGAGTAGGGCTGATCTTTACAGAAACATGGTGAGGGAGTACGTAGCTGACCATACCATCGTCCTAAATGATCACACAGCTCCCTACAACTACTGGGTTTCAAAGCTGGACATGTGGCACGAACTGGCGCTGAATGCCTTGGAGGTTCTTGCCTGCCCTGCCGCTAGCGGGTTTTCAGTGCAGCTGGTGGCATCATCACCGATAAGCGTACACGCCTGTCGACTGACAGCGCTGACAGGCTGACGCTTATCAAGATGATTAAAGCTTGGATTTCTCCGGATTTTCATTCTCCACCAGGTAAAAGAAGCTCAACCTGAATAATGTATGCACTCCTCCTCCTCACTGTCCTCCTTCTCCTCCTCTTTGTACACTAAAGCAGAGGAAACTGGCTATTTTTTGCCAGGGCCAACTGGCTCTGGCTATAGTACTCTATGTATTTAATTTTTCTGGAGGGCCACCTACCCGGTCCTCTGTTTTAATCAATTTTTGGGAGTGCCACATACAGGCACTCAATCTATTTAATTTTTCTGGAGGACCACCTACCTGCTCCTCTGGTATTTGGAACTATCCAAATTAAATTGTCTCCATAGCAGCCTCCACATGTCGTTTTTTTAGCTGGCTCCACACGTTGTCTCCATTGCTACCTCCACACGTCATCGCCATAGCTGCCTCCAAAAGTCGTCCATATAGCTGCCTCCATACATGGTCTCCTTATCAAACGAACTGTGTCAGGCAGAATTTTGGGTTGTTTTCATGGCTTCCACATCAAACTTGTTAACTTTGTCGCCACCCTGCTGTGTAATCCACAAAATATACTGGCAAACTTTTATCATTTACCGATATTATTTCAGCGCTTCTTGCGCATCTGTTTACATTCCCCTCACCCGCCATAACCCAAACTTATAAGAACGCTACTACACTTGATCTCATACAAAAGGTTCTTAGAAGTGCTGTTTGGGGAGTAGCCGAGAGACAGGGGCTTGGATAGGCGAAAGCTCGCCTGGCAGTGGAGCGCCAGCTCCATCCCAAGATCCAACTAACATAGTTTCAACTGCAGCACTTTTAATCTACTACTACTTCACTGCCTCCATACATCGTCCCCTTATCAAACGAGCTGTGTCAGGCAGAATTTTCAGGTGTTTCACCAGATACATAGTGGAACTCGGCCCATCTGTCGCCGCCATGCTGGAGACCTGAAGTTGCAATCATAGCAGCGCAATATGGATGCCCCATACTGTCGCTCTTAATCATGGAACCATTTCCGTAAAAACAATTAAAAATAGAACCACTATGCTGTTCCATTATTCCTAGGTGAAATATTCAAACGACCCGGCCTGCTTTGAAAATTATAATTTTTTCAAAGTAAACGCTTCTGGCCCCCAGGCCCATTTTGGGTGGGGATGAGCCGAGAGACAGGGCCTTGGACAGGCGAAAGCTCGCCTGGCAGTGGACCGCCAGCTCCATCCCAAGATTAGGCAGCCTCAGAGGCATCCATGCATGCTGCCCCTGCTGTTTCCTGTCCATTTTGCCTCCACGATCCTCCACAGCGTCCACCAATGTCTCATTTCAACTCTCTATACCCCAGATGCTGGAGCACGAGAGGATATGCAGCACATCATCCCCTTATCAAACGAGCTGTGTCAGGCAGAATTTTCAGGTGTTTCACCAGATACATAGTGGAACTCGGCCCATCTGTCGCCGCCATGCTGGAGACCTGAAGTTGCAATCATAGCAGCGCAATATGAATGCCCCATACTGTCGCTCTTAATCATGGAAGTCGTCTCCATGGCTGCCTCCACATGTCGTCCCCTTATCAAAAGAGCTGTGTCAGGCTCATTTTTCGGGTGTTTCACCAGATACGTTATGGAACTTGGTCACTATGTCGCCACCATGCTGTGTTATCGACTAAATATACCGTCGACCTTTTGTTCACATAGGAAATCATTTCACCTCCTTAGGTGAAACCTGAGTCCATTTAGGGTATGTCGCCATGACACTCTCTAGCCTGCCACTGCTGCCGCTGCCTCTGCATGCCGTCCCCTATAGTGTCAGGGTCAATTATTGCATGTTTTAGATGCTATCTAGCCTCATTCGGTCACTCTGTCATGGCCATGCTGTTGCCCATAATTTTTGCATAATGGTGCGATTAAGCAGCCTCAGAGGCATCCTTGCATGCTGCCCCTGCTGTTTCATGTCCATTTCCGTGGTGTTTCCATCCTTTTCTGAGGTTCCCAGGTGTTTGGCCAAGCTTCCCTGTGCAGAGCCTTGGTCCCCTTGAAAAATGCTCGAGTCTCCCATTGACTTCAATGGGGCTCGTTATTCAAGACGAGCACTCGAGCATCGGGAAAAGTTTGTCTCGAATAATGAGTACCCGAGCATTTTAGTGCTCGCTCATCTCTAGTAAAGACCTATTAATATTCTACAGGACCATGGCAATTTTTAGTTTTGGAATACCAAATTCTGAGAGCTGCTATTTTTCTGTGAACCTAGATGTATGAGGGTTTGTTTCTTGTGACTTCAGTTGTATTTTTTTTGGCTAAGTTAATTGCATTTCTACCACTCTTGTTTTTGTTAATTTTTTCTTAAGTAAGAGCATCAGTAATGTGTAATCGTTATTTTATGGGTAAGGACGATTCTAGCAATTCCAAATATGTGTAATCTTTTTATAGATACACAACTTTTTCAAGCTGAAAACACTTTATTTTACTACTTGATGAATACTTGGAGGCTAGAGAAAGCGCCGGACGGCGCGAAATGGCTGTTTTCTTATCAACCCCCCTGCTCCTACCTCTATCCTGACTGGTCTGTGTCACTGGACTTATTTTTACTCGATGATGAAGTAAAAGAAGATGTTTTAATGGAGAATGGCCACATTTTCTGTCTTCCTACTATTTATTTGATGAACACATTTTATGCAGGACTAGAGATGACCGGACCCAAACTTTACCTTCATTGTTCTGCATTAGGGGTGCTTTCCCTAATCACAATCCGGACATGTTGTGTGTTATGATACAGATAGCATATAATCCAGCATATTTACACTCCTAGAAACTAGGCATGGCTGTTATTGGCCAGGTGGAAACCCCTGGCCAATCATTGCAATGCCTTATTGCTAGGGTCATAAATCTGATGGATCGGCTGCTTATCACAATATCCTGCATGTCTGGGTTAGGCAGAGTGGCCCGAACACAAAACTTGGTTCTCTCTCATATTTTTTGGTGTTTTTTTTAAAGCAAAATATTTTGATTGCTTTTAAATATTGTTTTTTGTTTATGTATTCTTTAGTTTGAATTGATACTATAACTACATCCCACATCTGCAAAACCATATACATCCACTATATACTACTTCTACTATGTCATTGCAGATTTACAGGACAGCAGTTGTCATTGAAATGATTGACTCTTACCTGACAATCAGTTTATCCATACATGATTGATTCAGGAAAGAATCAGATATTCACAAAAGCTGCACAACCAAACCATGGGGAGCCAAGTTAGTGGGGGAGGGGGACAATTATTTTCATAGTAAAACTGAAAGTGAAGGGTTAATTCTTAATGCTCACAGGTGGGTAAAAAAGACAGGGAGATTAAGCTCATAGTCAGCCTCCAGAGATACATATTATACAGTCTGGAATACAAATCTCTACAAGAGGGAGTCCTGGAGCCTTTTACTTTATAAACTAAGAAAAATGTCTTTATAAAATATATAAGAAATATGTTCATACTCTTCCCTCCCCCCACAATATTAAAAATGATTTTAAATGAATTTTAAGCTTTCAGGTTGAATGGGGTGGGCAGTCTGGTAGAGTGTTTCGGAGTATGGGGGATTCACCGTTGAACTCTTAGAGATGGTTGTGAAAATTGTAACATTACAATGTGATTTTATGGCTTCTAATACCATAGCTTGAATATTTTATTTTTAACCGGTTCGCGACCGCCCGCCGTGTATTCACGGCGGCGGTCGCGTTCCGATGCATGGAGAGGGCTCGCGGGTCGAGCCCTCTCCATAGCCGGTAAGTCTCTGCTGCATATTGCAGCAAAGGCTTACCGGTAACACCCGCGATCGGTGCCGGCACCGATCGCGGGTGTTTTCTTGCAGAACGCCGCCGGCAAAGCTGCCGGCGGCTTCAAACAGATGGCGGCGCATGGGCGCCGCCATCTTTCCGAGGATCGCCGCTCCCTGTGACGTCATCGGGAAGCGGCGATCCGTTGCCATGGTAGCTTCGGGTCTCACGAAGACCCGAAGCTACTTCGAGTTAACCCATTCATTACAATGTGCTATCAGCACATTGTAATGTATGAGGAGTAAAATCCCCATATACTGCCATACTGTAGTATGGCAGTATATGGTAGGATCGATCAGACAACCTAGGGTTAAAGTACCCTAGGGAGTCTGAAAAATAGTAAAAATAAAAATTAAAAAAAAGTTTAAAAAAAAAAATTATAATAAAAAAACCTAAAAATTCAAATCACCCCCCTTTCCCTAGAACTGATATAAATATAAATAAACAGTAAAAATCATAAACACATCAGGTATCGCCGCGTCCGAAAATGCCCGATCTATCAAAATATAGTAACGGTTTTTCACTGCGTTTAACCCCGTAACGGAAAATCGCGTCCAAAGTCAAAACTGGCACTTTTTTGCCATTTAAAAAAAAATTTAAAATTCTATAAAAAGTGATCAAAAGGTCGTACAGTCCTAAAAATAATATCATTGAAAACATCATCAAAAGTCGCAAAAGATGACACCACCCTCAACTCCATACGCCAAAGTATGAAAAAGTTATAAGCACAAGAAGACGGCAAAATAAAAAAAAAAATTTTGTTCATGAGGTTTTAATTTTTGTAAATGTATGAAAACATGATAAAACCTATACAAATTTGGTATCCCTGTAATCGTACTGACCCAAAGAATAAATTAGATGCGTCATTTGTGGCGTGAAGTGAAAGCCGTAATATCCAAGCCCACAAGAATACGACACAAATGTGTTTTTTCACCATTTTCACTGCATTTGGAATTTTTTTCCCGCTTCCCAGTACATGGCATGGAATATTTAATACCATCACTATGAAGTGCAATTTGTTACGCAAAAAACGAGCCATCACATAGCTTTTTACGTGTAAAAATAAAAAACTTATAGATTTTTGAAGGTGGGGAGTGAAAAATGGAAATGAAAAAACGGGAAAGGGCTCGGTCCTTAACCGGTTAAAATGTACAAGTTTTTATATCAGACATTTGCTAAGTTGCTAAAATGTGTAACAGAAGCAACTACAAAAAAAAGCTATAATGAAGCTTGTAAAGTCAGGATCTGAGGTATTGTTATATGCATCAGTATGTGAACCTGCAACTTTATTATTTGTTCTGTTAAATGTAATACATGAAGGCGCATTTAGAAATGTGTTAATTAAAATGATGAAGCTGTTAAATGTGTCTCATTGTAATTAATTTCATTCTGTGACATCAATTCAAATTGCAAGGACTTGTTTTTTTACATTTTATTTTCAGTAATCTATTCAATTTGTTTAGTTTTTAATATTTGGGCGATCATCAATTTATAGTAACATGAAAGAAATTTGTGTGTTTCTTTACAAGTGGCTCTCACAAATTTATTCTGCATTTTCTTGAATAAGACATTTGACGGGAAAAGTTGATATTTTAGTTTCTCACTTTTCTCTCCCTATTGTTCACTGTACTTCACTTCTCGATTCAATTTCTAATTTACAGTGAATACAATTAGTTTTGGAAAGCTTGTGGTTTCCAGTTTGTGTTTTTGTTTGTGGCAAGCATAAAATTAGAAATTTATATCAATTGCTATATTATTCACTTATACAAGCGGTCCCCTACTTAAGGACACCCGACTTACAGACAACCCATAATTACAGACAGACACCTCTGACCTCTGGTGAAGCTTTCTGAATGCTTTACTATAGTCCCAAATTGCAATTTTCAGCTGTAAGGTGTCTGTAATGAAGCTTTATTGATACTCCTTGGTCACATTACAGCAAAAAATGTTTAAACTCCAATTGTTACTGGGGCCAAATTTTTTTTTTTTGTCTGGATCTACAATTATAAAATATACAGTTTCGACTTACATACAAATTCAACTTAAGAACAAACCTCCGGACCCTATCTTGTACGTAACCCGGGGACTGCCTGTATAGTAAAACTGACATACTGTTATAATATTCATATACTACATGAATAGTAGTAAAGACATTTAAGCGGTTAACCTCTTCATGACTGCTAGTAGTTTTATCTTCATGTAACTAATATGACAATAGCTAATGACAAAAAATAATTTTGCACAAAAAAGGAGTTTTTGAAAGTGATTGAACTGGTTTTGGACCACCCACAGGGCATATATTTATGCAGTTTGGACCTCTAAAGCCTATGCCATATGATCCCTCACAG
Organism: Engystomops pustulosus; assembly: GCF_040894005.1. Taxonomy (NCBI): domain Eukaryota; kingdom Metazoa; phylum Chordata; class Amphibia; order Anura; family Leptodactylidae; genus Engystomops; species Engystomops pustulosus. Next base: position 240,847,374 of record NC_092411.1, read on the forward strand.
GCTAAAGGCAGCTGCAGAGGATCTTTGTGGAGAAGACAGAAGCGCTATTTACTGCTTCTGTCTTATCTGTTCCATATAGGCTCTATGCCTCTATGTTTCACACAATCATGAGACTGAACCAGTGATCTAGAGATATGAGAGGCAGCCGCTTCTTATGTATAGACCCACCACAGCTCAGATAGTGAGAATTGTCTCTATTAGTGTATTTCTTTTCTCCTGTAAGTGTAGCTGCACAGTTACCCCAGTTACTGTTGAATAGTAAAATTTAAAAATAAATAAATAAAGGTTTGCTTTGGCCTTTGAGGATTAAAGAGTAAAAATAAAAGTGAAAACATAGCTAAATAAACAAAATAAAAAAATATCCCAAAAATGTGTGTTTGCCCCTCCAGTCATTAAAGTCACCATACGCGATGCCCAGTTACCCTCAGACACATGACCAAATGTTATTAAAATGTTAATTATTGCCAGTTTTTAAGTCTAAAGTGTAGTAAAAAAAAAAATTCGAACCCATAAAAATAGAAAATTAAGAATCCTGCATTTCTACCAAAAAATTACACCAAATTAATCATGTCACAAACAAAAAAATTAAATAGGTAAAACTACTCACCACTTCCTGGTTTTTTTGCATTTCCATTTTTGCTCCCCTCCTTTGGACATCCATAATTTTTTGCTGCATTTGCAACATTTCTTGTGAGCTCTGCTTTTACAGCTGTCACTTTTCACCCCAAATGACCCCTCCGCCCTTTATTTTTTGGGTCGATGTGATCATGGGCATACCAAATCTATATAGGTTTTATTATGTTTTAATACATGCATCACCAGCTTCTAATTACCTCTGACAGCATTGCAGGAGGCATTTAATAGATTAACAGACCTGAAGCCCTCTCCTTACTCCCCTTGCCACCCACTCACATATTTTTACAATGGTTTGCAGCAAGGGGTAAAACAGCATGTACAAAAACTGATCCTAAAGGTCAGATAGACAAAGAGAATGTTTCTGGGATCCTCTTCCTGTGTTTCTCACTACTAGTGGTGATAGATTATCAAATGTGAGGACTATCCTCTAGGTACAATGTGTCGCTATACAGGAAAGGCAGAATTGAATCCATTGCCACAATTAAACCTAACATTCTCTAATCCCTAAAAGAGCATAGACCATTGCTAAAGATGATATGGTTCCATTCCATAGCAGTTTTCTGTCATTGTAAAGACAATTAATGGGAGCTGTGACACCAACTTTCCTTTTACTTTGTGCTTTAAAAGTCTGGGAAGTGGCATGTATTGAAGATGGCACCCTTGTCTGGAGTAGGAACAAAAACTGTGCTAATTGTTTGTTGGTGATCCCCTCTTTTGGTATCTATTTGCTCCTAAATGACCTTCCCCCTTCTTACCTTACTCTCACGGTCTGTCAACTTGGCAAAATGTCTTTTAGTGCATTATAGAGTCATGACTAGCTGTAAATGATCTCTCACTCAACAAACCCATGGTTCTCTGCTGAGAATCTTTTTAGGACAGTGTGGCATCATTTACTCTTTCTTGCAGCAGATCTCAGCACTATTTACGTATACACCTGCTTTATAACAGCATGATGAGCATTATAGCACTCTGACATTTCCACATGGGTACTATATTTTTCTTTTTAACAGGTTTATTAATCTAAATGATAACTATTAATGTTTTTTTTCCTTTATCCATACTGTGACAAAATGGTTCAGAAGTAATTGATAATATTATGTGTCTTTGTGTGAGGACATGCCGGGAAAACTCATGAAATTTTTGAACTGTTTTTGTGAGAGACTATTTGCTCTGGTATAGAGCTACATAAACTTGCTGTTAGAGTGTAACATCTGTGCCTGTTTGGGCATTAGTGTCATCCTTTTCCTGTGGTACAGCAGAAGATGTGCTGCTGACAGTGATTTTGTCCTGCATTAGTCTGAAAACTGCCGTGTTTCACTTCACTTTTATTGTTTGTATGATGAAAAATAATACAAATCCCCAGTGTAGACAGAAATCTGACCATGGTCACACAGGTGCACGGTTTATTAGTATCATAAAGAGTAATCAGAGCTGTGTGATATAATGAGCTATGTACCTGTGTAACCATGGTCAGATACTATTTTCAACACATTAGGATTTAGAAACATAAGATCTAAATATGGTATCATCTTAATTATACTCAACTACTAACATGTTTATTAAACTATATTGTAGAAAAAGTGTTGAAAAATAAATACCACACAAAAAAAGTTAATAGATTTTGATCAATAAGGCAGAGCTGCCTTTCCATAGAGACATAAATGGAAAAACAAATATTTTATAGCTCACAAAATTGCGCAGTTAAAGAAAGAAAAAAAAAACACAAAATCCTGCAGGCACCGCTGTCTGCTGCATTGCCCTCCAAAATCCAAATGTAGAGTGTACTTGGGAGTAATTGATCGATTTTCTCCTTTTATTTTTTGTGATTGTATACATTTTAGGGTTAAATGTACATATTATTGACAAAATGAGATGATTCTAAATTTCACCTTCATGTTGTATAAGTTACTATAAATGTCTCTAAGGTTTACCAATCATTGTAATAGCTGTTTTAATAGTTAGAGGGGGAGGGGGGTTGAAAATTGGGTTATTCATAGAAGGTTTCTAATATTTTACATTTCAAAAATGATTAAAAGCTAAAATTTACAAATTAGGTTTTTCGTCTCATTTCTCGCTCTCCAACTTCAAAAATCCATAACTTTTTCATTTTTCCGTGTACAGACCTGTGTGAGGGCTTATTTTGTGCGTAACAAATTTTACTTTCCCGTAATGTTATTTATTTTAACATGCCGTGTACCGCGAAGCTGAAAAAAAATTCCAAATGTGGAAAAATTGAAAAAAAAACGCACGTGCGTCACGTTCTTGTGGGCTCAGTTTTTACGACTTTCACTCTTCGCTCCAAATAACATGCCTACTTTATTCTTTGGTTCGGTGCGATCGCGGTGATACCAAATTTATATAGGTTTTATTGTGTTTTAATACTTTTTCAAAAATTAAACGAATGTGTACAAAAAAGAAAAAAAAATTTTGCCATCTTCTGATGCTAATAACTTTTTCATACTTTGGTGCACGGAGATGTGTGAGGGGTCATTTTTTGCGAAATGAGGCGACGTTTTCATTGCTACCATTTTGAGGTCTGTGCGACATTTTGATCATTTTTTATTTCATTTTTTTATGTTATGTAAAAAGGTGTAAAAGTCGCATTTCGGACGTTTGGGCGCCATTTCCCGTCTCGGAGGTCACCGCCGCCCGTAACCGTTTTTATATTTTGATAGATCGGGCATTTTGGGACGCGGCGATACCTAATATGTTTGTGATTTTTACTGTTTATTATGTTTTATATCCGTTCTAGGGAAAGGGGGGTGATTTGAACTTTTAATATTTTATTAATTTTTTTTATTTTTTAAACTTTTTTTTTTCTTTTTTTTTTCACTATCTTTTAGACCATCTAGGGTACATTAACCCTAGATGGTCAGATCGCTGCTACCATATACTGCAATACTTCTGTATTGCAATATATGGCATTTTTGCAGCACATTCATTACAATGAGCCACTGGCTCATTGTAACGAATCTGCAGCTGCCAGATAGCCTCGTGTCAAAAGAAGACACGAGGCTACCATGGCAACCGATCGCCGCCCCCCGATGACGTTCGGGGGCGTGGCGATCGAAAAAAAGATGGCGGCGCCCGCACGCCGCCGTCATTTAAATGCCGCCGGCAACTTTGCCGGCGGCAACGGGGGGGTTAATAGCCGCGATCGGTGCTAGCACCGACCGCGGTTATTAGCGGTGGGGGTTTTATGCATTATGCAAAAACCCCCACCTTTGTATGAAGAGGACTCAGCCCGTGAGCCCTCTTCGTACATCCCTTATATGTAGCATTGTTATGTAGCAGAGCGTTAAGGGGTTAACATTTCTGTGAACATTTGAAAAATCACTGTTCGACTTGTAAGCCGTATGACATTATAATAAAATATAAAATAATTTTAAAACCGATGAAAATAGCAGACATGTGGAAAATGTTAGTTAGTAACTAACTTGACTGATAAAACTATAAAACTATGTCTTTTAAGAAGATAATTTAGAATTTTAAAAATGGCAAATTTTTCTATATTTTTGCCTAATGTAATTTTTTTAAACTATTTTCAATAAAAAAAACAAAACATATCAACCAAAATTTACCACTCAAAAGCACTTTGGTAAATTATTTCAAAGTTATAACCGAATAAAGCAATGCATGTCACATTAAAAATATGAGGCTGAGCCTCAACATACAAACTGACCGAGTTTTATAGGGGTTAAAGAAAGATTGGCATAAATAGGCATAAATAGGCAAAAAGATTTTACAATTGGTTAAATAAATTCTTGTATTCATGACTTCTTGTTTCATGAATCTATGGGGGTTATTTACTAAGGGTCCGAATCACGTTTTTACGTCGGGTTACCCGAATTTTACCGTTTTGCGGCGATTTTCCCTGAATTGCCCAGGGATTTTGGCGCACATGATCGGCATGCACGCGCATCATCGCCGGCATGCACGCGATGGAAATCGGGGGCCATGGCTGTCGGAAAACCCGTTGGATTCGGAGAAACCGCCTTATTTAAAAAAATAACTTGCACTTATCTGCACCTGGCCTGGCTTGGTGAACTTCAGTGAACTCCGACAGAATTCAGCACAGCAGCGACACCTAGTGGACATCGGGGAACTACCTTAGTGAATCGCCGGAAGACCCGAATCTTCCACAGAGAACGCGCCGCTGGATCGCGAATGGACCGGGTAAGTAATTCTGCCCCTATGTCCTCTAAAACACATCATGAATTTGACCTGCGTGAAAGACCGATACATTGGTCTAAAAGTATTTGTTTTCTTCAGAAAAATTTCTTATTTCTCAATTAGGTGTGTTCATAAAACATATAGCCTGCTTGATTTATCCACAGATTGTAAGATATATTTTAATTTTGTATTTTACATAGAAGAGCCTTTGTGTATTATGATAAAGAAAGATAATTCTACAACATGGAAATGTCATATTGTATAAATTTGTATTTGCATGTGTATGAATGGTAAATTAGACATTGAAATATGCAAGGTTTGGTATTTTTAAATTTCAAATGTCAAATGGAAAACATCACCTTGATTACACGAGCCGAAGCGGCGGTCAGGTAGAATATGTGACATTGGATCAGAACGAGATCAGCCAATTTCTTGGAATTTTAGACTTTTACAAGAAAAGCAAAAAGTATTATTAGAAACGCTCTGCATTACAATGACCAATTTCTTGGCTTTTAATTGGCTTCTGGAAATGGTGCATTGTTCAGTTATATTTATAATGTCTGACTACATTTTTACACAAAGTATTTGCAAACAGTATGTGAGCTGAGAGTTTTCTGCTGATAAATTTTATGTAAAAAAAAAGTTATTGGTGAAGGTGTGACTGACTATTGCAGAGAAATCCATTGGAGAAAGAGCTTGATCTCTTTTATGTGTTTTCCAAAGTAGTTAGAACATTTAGAACACAGTTTTTAGGTTGTTTAATGCTCCTTTTGATGAGAGAAGCTAAGCTATTTATTTTAGGAAAACCTAATAATTAGACCCTATTTAGTTTTCACCCTATTTTGTATGCAATGCAATAATAAATAAATTGCCCCCTACTTTGTGCACCAGTGCCTGATGTTGCCACCACCCTCTGGTCCCACCAAATATGTCAAGAGCTTTGGGCTCTTAGTGTTGTGCCTGTCTGTGCGGCCACACAATTATTTGTCACTTGTGCTATAACCTGCACTAGGAACAGGCACAAGCATGTAGCATCTTCCCCCGTGTAAGGGGAAAAAGTTACAACTCTTGGCCATGCACTAGGTATAAAGTATCCCAACCAATACAAGCTTTGATAAACAGTGCCATAACTTGAAGCTGGTGATCACCTTTGGAAAGTCTGTGCCAGGCCCTCGACTAATGTATAATTTATAGTACTAGTCTTCTGATATGGGAAAGCGACACCTTATGGACCCCCTAAGCTTCTTGGGCATGTTGCAACTGCACCCTCTGAACCCCCTCGAGTTACGCCCTTGTTGATAAATCTCCCCCTAGATGTCGGTAAGAATATACAATGGTAGGACATTGGCTGATTGATTGTGGTCTTAAATTAATTAATTGGTAATTATTGTAAGAAGAAGGATTGATTGCTTACCATTATTGTCATTCCCTGGTTAGCACATGGCTAATTAGCTGTGGTGTCCACATGAATTTTATTTGCATTTATTGGACTTCTGTACTGTATACTAAAATTCAGTTAATAATTTGCTTTCATGATATACAGCTATATTCACTAAACCAATGAAAAATCTTTCAGATACTGTAAACTAATTACTACATTATTATTTTTATCACAAAACACTATAATTCAGTAGTGTTGGAAATACAATATAACTGCACTACAATTTAATGAATAAACAGGGGATACAAATTGACCGAATCTTAATTTATTTCAGTTGTAATCCAGAAAATATATTCCGAAAAATAATGCTAGCAGTTTCTGTTTATTAGTTGTATATCTTAGATATTACACCCTTTGGAGCACGCAGAAACAATTCAATTTGTATAATAGTCTGACCTTTTAAGGGATCCCATTCATTCCTTACTTCTTTGGATCATTAAAAAGATTGGATTCATTAGTTGGATTCCCAAAACTGTGATCTATTAGATTCAGCATGGAAAATGAGATATAAGAAGATTTTAAATGTGCAGCTTTGAAAATGACAACATCAAAGATTAACTACATTTTTCTTAAAGGCATAACACACCAAACTCAGCAGAAATCAGTGGTCCAGTGTCAATACCTGTCCAGCAACTGCGTAACCACAACCAGGCTTGGCGCTAGCTGTCAGACTGGGTAGGTGGTGGCAAACTCACCCTGTGGAGTCCCTGCAGACTAGGAGCTGCCTAAAGCAGCTAAACTGCTCTGATAAGGGTGTACCCACTATCAGGAACCTAACTGACAGTCTCTGAGCGACCCTACAACATGACATCCAGTGTGTGTAGATGAGGAGTACAACTGGTACTGTAAATTGTAAACTTTCTTTTCAATATAGACAACACATATTTTTATAACAGGAATTTTGCATCCCTCTACATAACAAGTCAGCATCATCCAATTCGCAATATACCAGACTTTGTCAAAAGATACAGTGGGGGAGATTTATCAGAAGTGTTTGAGACCAAAGCTGTTCTAGTTGCTTATGGCAACCAATAATTTTTCCACAGAAGTTTACATAAGGAAAGCTGAGCTCTGATTGGTTGTCTTGAGCAACTAGAAAAGTTTGCTCTCAGACACTTCGGATAAACATCCCCCAATATTGAATCTATGAGGTAGATTAGCATCTGTACAGCAATATGTTTGACAGCAGTTTCAGGTTTAACCTATAACTGTGTTATATGTTATTCTGCATCTCCACTTTTCAGAGAAGTGCCATTAATACTAGAAAACAGCTAAAAGTCCATTTTGCTACTGCAACAGACAACAGTAATATACCATATCATATATCAGGTAGGTGGGAACAAGCCGTTAGACATTGACCATGTCTCTCCACATGGTCAATATACTTTCAAATTTTACTATGTATTTTAATTATGTAATTCAAGTAAGCAATTCAACTATGTGAATTTACAGTAAGCCGCATTTATCAAGGGTAAGTTCTAAAAAAGAAGTTTTTATTCCTTACAACAACCAATTGACTATAGTATTTATATTTTCTGAACTGTTAAAAATGTAGAGCTGACTTGTCCCAAAAACTTTTAGAAACCGTGGATAATTCAGACCGAATGTCATTTTGACTTAGGCTACATTCACACGATGTATGCCCGCCGTACCGCTGCTCACCCCATCCCTCTCCATAGTAATATATGGCGCACGGTGCTGTACTCCGGAGAAAGTTGGGACATGTCCTATCTGTCTCCCAGCTATGGAACGGCACCGTACCGCTCCCTTAGGGCACCTGGTGCCCATTGCCTTGTATGGGGGACGTATATATGCCGTATATAAGTCAACCATATATACTTCCCCCATACGTTCTCGTGAATGTAGCCCTAAGTAGATTAATAAAGAGGCTAATATTTAAGGTTTTTTCTATTTGTCTATAACAATTCATTCAAAATTGTTTTACTTGTCCTTTTTTGTAAAAATCTTATTGTACAACCTTTTTTTATGAGCACATATGATACAGTCAAATCTGTACAGTATTTTCAAATAAAAAAAGACATTCATGTATGAACTTGATATTGTAACCCTGATACCACTAGAAATATTTTACTGCATGCCATCTTATGATAGCTAGTCATTTTCTTGAAATTGATGTTGTGGAATATAAAATCACATGGAAGGAGATAATTTGTAAAGATCTTTAAAAGAAGGCACTAATTGCAATCAGACTTCCAAAATCACAAGAGGAGTAAAGGTTGATGCAATAATCCACAGAGTCTGAGTGGTTTTAAAAATTATACTGAAAGAACAAGTTTGATTTAGATGAGAAGGAAAATCTATTTCCAAAGGGAGGTGAAATATTTTACTCTCATCAATTATGCATTCTTTTATATCTTTATGAAAAAGAATATAGAGACTTGCTATCATTCTGATTAGACCTCAGTATTCTGCTTTCAAATTGCTAAAACCTCCGCAAATATGATTCTTTATCTTCAGTGGGGACGAAATTCGGCGTTTCTTAATAATTTGTTTTCATTCTTCCTTTAAAGAAAAGTTCACTCAAAAAATTCATTTTAAAGAAGAAAAATCTTCTATAAAAAATTTCTTTATAATTGATAAACTCTTTGCAAGTCAATCCATCAGTCAAAATATAATAATATTTTAAAGTTCAAAAGCCGTATATTTAAAAGTCTAAAAACAAAATTTTAAATGCTTTTAGGGGAAGAAACAGACTTGAAAAGATTCATTCAATATGCCTTAAATTCAACGTTTACTGAACTTATATTAAAATTATATATAAATAATAAGTTCAAGAAATTACTGTGATTATCAATCTGCAGTACTTGATGAATATTTTCACACATTGGGGCAGATTAATCAGGGCTTATAGACCAGTTTTTTGCCCTACAAGATCTACAATAGCAGCAATTCTTGGATGTGTGGCAGGAATTGCAACTATTTGCCCCCATATGCCATCTCTATGCCCTAATATGGGGCCAATTGCCTGGAAGGGCAGGAAGCCAGGGCCTCCTGATACATTTGGGCAGAATTTAATCATACCCTGACCATTCTCTCTACCAATAGTGGTCGATTTTTCATATAGAATAATAGTAAAATAATTGAAAATATGTTACTTATATGTTATATTTGTAACATATATTTTACATGCTACATATTACAAAGTAATTACTATATAATGATTTTGAAAGGTATATAATTCAAGACTTCACAGGAATAAAAATGGGCAATATATTAATATTCTTCATGAAGTAGCCAACAAATAGATTTTAACAACAATTTAGAAGAAGTTACAACCATTATACTCTGATTATTTGTTGGTTGTTTTTCCTTCAATGGTTTAATTCAGATACAAAGCTATATAACTCCTGTAGTTTTGCAATAGGCACCTACAATACCCCACAAAAATGAATACAGATTTTTTGAAGTATTTTATTGTATATTTTCAGGGATAACATTAAAGATATTAATACCTGTCGACAAAGTACCCAATTTTTCAGACTAAAAGATGCACTTCTTAGCAAGAAAAAAATCTTGCTGAAAAGTGCCTGTGTCTTATAGCCTAAAAGACAGGAGGATCCAGCACTGCCAGACCCTCCTGACCGCTGTAATGGAGATTGGATGTTACGCTGACATCACGGTCTCCATGAAAGTCCATGAAGTACCTCTGAACTCTTTCTTCCTGCCCCAACTTGTAAGGTACCAGGACCTGCTAAGATGTCATTGGGTCATGTCACAATTGCAAGTCACATGACCCTGAAGCATAGCAGTGATTAGCTGCCTGTGATACAGCCTGTAAACAGCTGGAGACATGGAGGTGACGGAGAGGGCAGGTTTGCAGAGAGAATAAGGAGCAGATGGGGATGAGTGGATTTATTAACTATAAGGGATAATATATATGTGAGGGGGTTTAGTAATTCTAAGTGCTTGAGAGCTTATGGTATGTGTGTGGAAGGGAGGTGCAGCAGAGCTGTGTGCAGACAGATAGCTCTGCAGATATAGCAGAGATACCTGGGTACTTGTTACAGGGGAGTTTGTGTGGGAACAATTGCAGAGATGTGCGTGACAACCAGGGAATTTTAATGAATGTGAAATATAAGTTTCTCTTTTTTTTTATGTCCAAATCTGGGGTGCGTCTTACAGTAAGGAGCGTCTTATAGTGCAAAAAATATGTTCTTGTGCAAATCAATACAACTATGAATCCATACAAAGAGGTACCATGGAACCAAAATTCATAAGAGATTATACACACTTGTTATACCAAATTTACACAAACTTTATTTAATACAAATACGACCTAAAATCGAATAAAATACATTTAAATGCACAAGCAATGGTGGTGGTCCTGGTCAACGTTATATTCAGCTAAATATACATCAGGAAAATGCTAAACTGTATCAAATTATAATATCCAAAGTTAGAGTATCCAATATACACAAAGCATTTCATTGAATACCTGATATATTGGGCATGATGTTTTTAAATACGTTTTTTATTTATTTCTTTATTTATAGGCAAAGGAGATTGATTTGAACTTTGCTTTTTTTTTTAACAAATGTTCCGTCGCCCTTATGTACTTGAACTCTTACGGGTTTTATTGTTCATACTATATGCTACAATGAAACTGTGTTAATGTATGTTATAAATATAATGTATCTGGCACAGGTCAATGCAGGTCTTCTGCTTTTGAGAGACTTTTGACAGTCTATGCAGAGCGCAGGCTGCATGGTCTTGGCTCTGATGCCGGAGCTACAGAGCATGCGCAGAACTTTGCTTTTGCTGAAGATGTCTTGGTAGGAGGATCGAAAGAGACTACTACGGCATGGAGTAGCCTCACCGTGTAGCGTCAACTCCGGCTACTCTACACTCCAGTAGCCTCTTAAAGGGGTATTCTGGGAATATGAAAAAACTCATGATTCTATAAATAAATGGATATAACATAAATCAATGTCATTAGTCACAAAATGGAGCTTAAATAGTTTGATTTTATGATTCACAAAATTTTCTGCCCTCTTTAAAGTATGCAGAGTTATTACCGCCACTGGAAAATACAAGTTTCTGATCCTTTAGCTTTCAGTAACTCCTCCTCCCTATTATTTCCTGCTCCCAATAATGATGTAACAGACTGTCCTGCTCTGTTACCATAGTCATGATGTGTAACTGCCATCATGGCACATCACCAAAACACTGGCCATACTGGATGCCCTGCAACCAACCAACTACAGCCACACATAGCCCAGGCAGGTGCAGGACATGTGATGTGGACATGTGACCAGCAGCCATCTTCTGTCCTGTGTCTTCCCCGCACAGATGAAATTAACGGACTGATTAAAGGACAAGTAGCATTTTAATTCTTCATTACAGTCTATGTCCACAGCATTTTTCTGCTAAGCGGAGCAAACTTTTAACTAATTACATGTTAGCTTATATTTTATTGACTCATTTGTATATGAATTATGCTGATTCCTGGAATGGCCCTTTAAGGAAATTTGCATATCAGGTTAATAAAAGATTTAAAAAGGACTGAAGGATTAGCCCTAAAATGCTATGTAGTAGATGAACCTGCAACCGGATCTTACCTTCAAAGGTAGATCCGTGATGGTAGGTTTCATTTAATGATTCTGGGACATTATCCTATGCTGGGACATTTATCCTATTGTGTAAGAAATTCTCATTCAAGACAGGGTCTAGACATAAGTACTAACATTTTAGACCCTCTTAACCTTTTGACAGGTCACATTTACCGTAATCTAGTACAGTGTTTAAAAAAAATAAATTACACAAATAAAAGGGCTATTGCAGTCCTAAGCAAGTTAGCTCATTACCCTGGATGGGGTGCGGCACCAGTACTATACTCTTTACAGATTATAAAACATGGCTAGGAGCATTGGGATTAAGCACTGCCTTCTAATGTCAATCAAAGTCCATGGTAAAATACGAACTGCTAAAAATGTAGTAAAGAATATTTGGTACCTAACAGTCCTGTGTAGCAGCTGTTTGTAAAACAAAGAACTTCCTCTTTAATTTGTATAAATCAGAAAACTACAGAGTGTTCTTAATTATAAACATCCATTTTCATGCACTGCTGCCTTTCCTATAACATGACACATTGACTTGTGGTTGCTATTGAATGTACAGTGTGCATGTACTACTGCTAGATTTGTCTTGGAAGCTGTAATACTAATTAGCATATGGGTCTGATTTGATATAATGAGATGTGGTTTTAGCTTTGTGAATTTCATTTTTGATGTAACCTCTGATCTAATATCAAGTGTTTATGTTTATGGTTCATGATCATAACAAATGAAATCTATTTAGGAAACATGAGGTCAATTTCATAATTCAAATGCTAAACTGCTTTGCCAAAGCATATTCCCATTTGCCTTAAATATTGCAGTTCAACTTGTTTACTTACTGCTTAGCCGATAAAGATGCAACCTGTTATGCATTTGCATTCTTATATAAGCTGCAAATATCATTAGTCTAGTTTCAAATAATTTTATTTATAGTTAATATGGAAAAAAATACATTACATTGTCGACTGACAAAAAGGGAAACAACTTGCGCAGGAGAATGTCATTGCATCTGGTGATTTCTTTATTAAACAAAAACTACAATAAATAATAGGAACAGCATATAGGGGTCTTATGGGAACCTTCAATAAACAAATCTGAGGGCATTATCGTAAGGATAATGGATCCATGGATCCTATTTTCAAAAACATGTGACCATCCATACCCTTTCTCTTGGTCAAGATATGAAAACATAGATGGTACAAGATGGACAGTCTTCTAAAATGAAAACACAATTGGAAAATACGAGCTGGTTATTTCCAGCTACCAATATAAAAATATCCCTAAACATGAGGACCTGTGGAAAGGTAAGAAAGAACCCATCTGCTATGTAGGGTAAAGGAGTACAGAAGGAGGTTCACAGAAGCCATGAGCCATATCAAAGGTGTTTTGGTATAATTTAGCAGGATGAGGGTGTCCTGTCTTTCCACCACTCAAAGACTTTTCTCACTGCCAATCTATCTGTATATTAGCTGTCATTGCTACAAATTGGACAAAGTATGGGGATGCGGTAACTAAAACTGTCTAAGATGGACAGCACAAAGTTAGACTAGATATTCTAAAAGTGTGACACAAGTGTATCATGCTGAATGTAAGATCCAGTCTAACTTTGTCTCTACTATTAGATGTCTGGATTTAACAACCCCAGTTGTCAGTGACATATGTATTGTGTCTATAGTGACATATGTTACTGTTTATTCTTTTTTTTTGTAAAAAACAAGGGTATAAGAACATAAATGAAGAGCGTATCTTGCTGCCAGAGGGGACACACACCAGCATGCAAGTGTGCTTGGTTTACAACCCTTCATCCTGGTGGTAGATTTACTTTAACCTCTTTGCGCTCTATAACGTACTATAATGTCCTGGTGCTGCGGGGTGTGTATGAAGAGAGCTATCGGGCTGGGCTCTCTACATACATGGTATAATACAGCTTACACCCGCCTGTTATTTCCGTGGTCGGTGCTGGCACTGATTGCGGCAGTTAACCTGTTAAGTACGGTGGTCTAATCTGACCAAGGCAGCTAACATTGCTGCCTATGGGCGGCACCATCTTGGATGGCCAATCACCACTCCCTGTGACATCATCAGAGGCAATCTGTTGCCATGGAAGCCTACAGTCTCATGGAGATGGCTGGCAATTAGAGATCATCAGTAAAATTGCAATATAGTGCAATACAATACTATTGCAATATGAGCAATTAGACCATGCAGGGTTAAAATACCCTAGAGGGTCTGAAATAATAGTAAAAAAATATTTTAAAAAATATTTTAAACATTTTAAAAAAGTGAAAGTTTATATCCCTTTCCTAAGAACACAAATGTCCATATTTTCTCACCATTTTTCCATCCATGAATATTTGAATAAAAAGTGTTCAAACAATTATATAAATCCCACATTGATGTAAGTTATCACAGCAGCTTGTACCTTAAAAAATGACACCTTACGTAGGTCTGTACAACAAAGTGTGAAAAAGTTATTGGCAAAATGGCAAATATTTTTTTTGTACAAAAGATTTTAATGTTTTTTAATCTACTAGAACCTAATAAAACTTATATATCAACCCAAGGAATAAAGTGGAGCTGTCATTTGGAGAACAGAATGAAAGACGTAAAAACAGAGCCAACAAGAATATGGCGCAAATGTGTTTTTTTCTGTCAATTTCACTCTACTTGGAATTTTTTCTCAGCTTTCCAGTACATTGCATGGAATATTAAATGAGACCACTAAAGAGTACAATTTGTCCCAGAGATAAAAGGCTCTCGCACATCTTTGTAAATGTAAAAATTAAAAAAAAGCTATCAATTTTGGACTGAAGGGAGTAAAAAAACGGAAACACAAAAATGAAGAAGGGCTGAGTCCTGTAATGGCTAAGGTTACCACTGCTATAAGTTTAATAACAGAATAAAAAACTTTTTAAAATTATATATGAGGCAAGGATGATTAGGGAAAGGGAAAGTTGAATCAAAGGCTTGTAACTTTGTTTAATGTGGGAAAGCACACACATTTGTTTTTGTGTCTATGTATATGTGTCTATTACACAAACCTTTCTTATAGTCTTCGATATTGCAAAAATGAGTCCAAAATAAACAAGTATTTTATTGGCGTGTCAATATTTTATAACTTGATTTCAGTTCTACCTTTTCATTTCCTATTCTTTTCATATATTACATTTACATTCCAATTATTTTATTCCTCAGGTTTCCATCTTTAGCACTGACCCAATTTATTTATAGATGACGTTCTAATGAGAATTAAGAAAAGGTAAGGTTAAAGACACATAAATGTAATCCCCACTCGTCTCCAAATTAATTAGAATGGAGCTCATATCCCTTGTGTTTGTTGTACCTGAAATGATTAATTCATTTCTATTCTTTTACAGCAACATTAAAAATTGATAACCTTACAAACTGAATGCTACTAACAATAAATCATCTTTCTGGTAGTCAGTAATGCTGCTGTATTGATTTCAATGCCATGAATACTAATGTGTTTGTATTTGTAGAATGATCAAAGCACTTTGTTTTCATCAGATTTGTCAAATGTTAAAGACAATGTAGTATTGTAGACATGTGGGTGCATCAATTATCTTACTGACAGTAATTTATGATAAAGCCAAAACTGGAGAAAGAGTAAGCTGAAGATGACCAGGGGCATGCCATGACAACGAGATGAATGGGTAAAATGTAATAAAGCATAATAGCAATAAAACAATTGCCCTCATTGTAAAGCATTATCATTATAATTACTATGATTTGCTACTTTTAACTGTTAATTATAGGCATTGCTTTGTTTGTTTTTATCAAGTTTACACAAAATATGCTTTTTGCCTTTGACTTGCAGAGAAAAATATTGTTTATGAGCTATAAAAGTAGACCAGATTCAGCTGAGACTTTTAGCTTTTTGGTACACCGCTGTATAACGGTAATGAGCCACCCGAGTGCTTTCTCGCTTTCCTCACAGTATGGAAGGAGAAACAGGATCATGATACAAAAAGTCTTTCTACATTGTTTTTCTTTTTCATGCAATTCAATGTATAAATATAGTTTTTCTCGTGTGCCCTCGGTCTTACAAAATACAGTGGTTACCAGTGGAACGTCTAGTTCAGAGTCAAGATAAGTGTTAGTTTTAGAAGATAACATTATTTTAGGACCTTGTTATACGAATAGAGCAGATATATTGTGAACTTGTTGCTTCCAGCCACCAGATTGTAGCTTTTATTATTGTAATGTATGTTATACTTTTTCTTTCAGATACTCACAATATGAGTACATTGCAAGTAAAACAGCCTTGACACATTTGTCACTTAACCAACACATTCAAAGCTGCTGAAATTTAATACAGTAAATTATTGTTGCTAAAGATTGTGCATGGATATATGGATATTTCACATTTAATATTTATTAAACAAGAAATTGTTACATTTTATTAGGAGTAATATACAATGACATCTTAAATGTTTCACTTTATCTTTTGTGGTCTTCATCTATCATAGAATATTTAACAAAACTTTCTTATGCAAAGGAATTTTCTTTTGAATATTGAAATATTTATGACTTATCCATATTAGATTTTTTTGGATCCAATACCTGATGCTCCCACACATTACCTGCACTGGTGGCTTCAGGCCCATGATGTCATGTTCATCAGTCATATAGCGTGGTTGCTGTTCAGTCTCGTTACATTGAATTAATTTTTACTCTCCGGGGAAAATGAGGTATTTGGCATTAATAAAGTGGTTTTACCTTGATCTATATCAACTTGTGTGTATAAATTGGACGAACTAAAATGTGGGTCTTTTTTCATTCCACTAACTATGCAACTATGCAGCTTCAGGATAGTTGTATGCTCCCTTTTGAATTAGATTGCCTTGTTGATAAAATAAAGCACTATATATATATATATATATATATATATATATATATATATATATATGTATATATATTACAGTGGCAATAACAGTAATACACACACTTAAACATAGGAGAAATCAACAGCACTTAGTAAAGAAGACTATGACATATACATAATGGTGGCCTGCAAAGGCCATCTCCAAAAGAGTTTAGTTCCCTTCTTTACCCAAGACAAACATTACAGTATACTTACAGGAACGTTTGTCTTGGGTAAAGAAGTGAACTAACTCTTTTGGAGAGGGCCTTTGCAGGCCACCTTTAGTCTTCTTTACCAAGTGCTGTTGATTTCTCCTATTTGCATTTAACTAATTACTTAAAGATTGCCTTTATATAAGCCTGTATTTTAGTTGACCTATTCTGTTAAAATAATACGGATCAATGAAGACAGCAGAAATCATATGTACAGTAGAAACTAGTACATACACTGTATAAATAGACACATATGCATTTTTTCTCACTATCTGACATGAAATCAGAGTAAACCTGATAAATTTAGAATTATCAAAGTTATTTATATTTTCCAAATGGCATAATATTTGTAAAAGGCATTTCTATGACTTCATGAAAATCAGATTACTATGCCTTTAAAGAAATTGGGACAGCACAAATGATAGTGTCATGCCTTCTGAAAGGTTTATTGCTTCTGAGTTGACTAGAGACACTCCTCTGGATGCATTTGAAGGCACAACTGAAACACACTGCTTCTTTGTGTGACTTTGGGGGAAGCTCTATATCAGCCATGATATCAGGAAGAGATTTGTGGACTTATTTATTATAATTATTTGCGCTTACAAACAGGATAAGAATGTCCAACCAACATGCCAGGAGATAGATTCTGTGTCCCAGAGATGAACTTGCTTTTGTCCTCATTGTGCATATCAGCCCAAGAACAAAAGCAAAAGACCTTAAGAAGATGCTGGATGAATCTGGTAAAAATAATTTTCCTCAGTGAGATAAGTACTTGGGCTGAAAGGCCACTTCCATAGAAATATAAAAAGCTATTAATATTTGAAAATACACACAGGAACAAAGACTTTATTTACTGTAGATGTTTCCTTGGTCTACAAAAATGAATATTGAACTTTTTGGTCGTAATGACCATCATTTTGTTTGGAGGAAAAAGAGTGAAATGTGCAAGCCTGAGAACATCATCCCTGAAACACAGTGGTGGCGACATCATGCTACAGGGCTGTTTTGCTAGACTTCACAAAATAGATGGCATCGTGAGGAAAGAACATTATATGGCAATGCTGAAAGCTTGGATGCGTCAGCTTGGACGCAAATGAGTCTTCCAAAAGGACAATGATCTGAAGCTACTGCCAAACTGGTTACAAAGTGAATGTTTTGGACTGGCCATCACAAAGTCCTGATCTGTATCCTATTGAAAATGCATGGGCAAAGCTGAAAAGGAAGGTGCGAGCAAGGTGGGCTACAAACATGGCTCAGGTACACCAGTTCTGTTGGGAAAAAGGATTGGGCCCAAATGTCTTCCTTCTAACTATTGTGGGAAGCTTGTGGATTGATATTGAAGATGTTTCACCCAAGTCATAGAGTTTGAGGGCAACGGTACCAAATTCTAATGAAATGCACATAAACTTTTGACTTTGCAGAAAACATTAAAAATGCTTTGAAAATAATTATTTCTCCCTCACTATTCTGACATTTGCTAAATATTAATAATTTTGGTAATCAAAAACAGGAAAGGTTTGTCCTGATATCATGTCAGAAAAACATGATGTGCAGTTTTATATGGTGTAGGTAAACTTCTGGTTTCAGCTGTCATACATGTCTGCGTATGTGTGCCTACTGCTTTGTCATTGTTGAACACATGGTTGGTTTTCCTAGGGCTGGTCTACTGAAATCTTACAGGTCAGCATGTAAGAGAAATGCTCTAAAGATGTTTCCGATGTGACATTGTCATTTATAGTTCAAGATATTCTTTAATAATTCCTTTTGCAGATGTTGGATTACATATTAATCATATAAAACATTACAAATGTGTTTCCTGTGAAAATAAAATTACATCACAAATTCTTGAAAACCCATTTACTCTTCAACAAGAGCACTGGCGTAATTCAATATTGGAAATTAATCTTTCAGGGTGATTTGAGAGTTAGCAGTGTCAGTGATCATTGAAATGCAGGTGATGTCTTTTGAGGTCTTTAGGGAAGTCAGGATTCCATCATTTTACAACTAATTAAATAGCTTTTCTGCTGCTGTCTAATGGCCACATGTAGTGTTTTGGCACTTCAGGAAGGTGGAAAAGAACCATTTAGACACTGCTGTGTTGTGATAATTAGGTATTTTATGCCATGTTGACCCATTGCATAATGAGCTGATGCGGGACCAATTAAACCGAAAAACTAACAGCCCACATATTTATAAACAGATCCGCACATGGTGGACCTTATCTATCCATGTGCATGTTGATTTACAGATTTAAAATGTCCCAATAGAATCCAATGCTTTTCACTGGTCCATTTATTTTATTCAGCATGAGAAGTGTGCAAAGAAAGTAGGATTGCTATACAAGACATACACTATAAATGTTAAAATGTCTATCTATCTATCTATCTATCTATCTATTTATTACATTGTAGTTAGGTAGGTATAAAATATTGCAAATAAGTGCATAATACGTTCCATCATTAACTTATCTCCATGGATTCATTTGTCAGTGTTTTCTTATATCATGTGGCAATGTCTCAAGTTAAGTTGAGGATGGCTAAATCTATATATACTCTATGGCAGGGTTCCCCAAACTACATGAAACACATATAGGCCCGCGGACCGTTTCGATCCGGCCCCTTACGCTTGCCGGGCCCCTGCGGCCGGGCAGGGGCCTCCGTCCGTTCGGACAGGAAGCTCCTGCCCGTCACTGTATAGTGCTCGATGCGGCCGCAAACGGCCGCTCGAGCACTATTACTGGAGCGATGTGGCCGGAAGACAACCCTGGCACACATCGCTCCATGAACAAGGATGCGCGGCCGCGTGATGACGTCATCACGCGTCCGCGCACCATTTCCTGCCCGGACACGGCAAGAAGAAAGAAGACGCGCCGCGGGAGACTTAGGTGAGTACAGGATTTTTATTTTTTATTAAAAAAGGGCAGTAAAAAGATTGTGGTGGCCGGGGGCCAATAGTTAGTTATGAGGGGCAGTATAGGGAATAATTAATTATATGGGGCAGTATAGGAAATAATTAATTATGAGGGGTAGAATAGGAAATAATAAATTATTATGAGGGGCAGCTTAGGAAATAATTAATTATATGGGACAGCATAGGAAATAATTAATTATGAGGGGTAGAATAGGAAATAATTATAAGGGGCAGCATAGGAAATAATTAATTATGAGGGGCAGCATAGGAAATAATTAATTATGGGGGCAGCATAGGAAATAATTAATGGAGGGGGGCAGCATAGGAAATAATTAATTATGAGGGGCAGCATAGGAAATTATTAATTATGAGGGGCAGCATAGGAAATAATTATGAGGGGCAGCATAGGAAATATTTAATTATGAGGGGCAGTATAGGAAATAATTAATGGGGGGGCAGCATAGGAAATAATTAATTATGAGGGGCAGCATAGGAAATAATTAATTATGAGGGGCAGTATAGGAAATAATTAATGGGGGGGGCAGCATAGGAAATAATTAATTATGAGGGGCAGCATAGGAAATAATTAATTATGAGGGGCAGTATAGGAAGTAATTAATGGTGGGGGCAGCATAGGAAATAATGATGAGGTGCAGCATAGGAAATAATTAATGGTGGGGGCAGCATAGGAAATAATTAATTATGAGGGGCAGCATAGGAAATAATTAATTATGAGGGGCAGTATAGGAAGTAAATAATGGTGGGGGCAGCATAGGAAATAATTAATGGTGGGGGCAGCATAGGAAATAATTAATGGTGGGGGTATAGGAAAATAATTAATTATGAGGGGCAGTCTAGTAATTAATAGGGCGAGGCATATTCAATAATTAATGGAGAGGGGTCCCAGTATATTAATTAATTGGCCCAATTAATTCATTAATTTGGCCAATATATAAAATAGTTCACAAGGGGGTGCAGTTTATTAAATAATTAATTGAGGGGAGTATCAGTGTATTATGGATGCGGTCACATGTACCGCTATTTATTTTTAAACTTTAGTCCGGCTCTCCAACGGTCTGAGAGGGACAGTGAACGGCCCCCTATGTAAAAAGTTTGGGGACCCCTGCTCTATGGGTATAATTTATCTTTTGCTTCCTTTGTTGTTTTTAAGCCTTTTTGCTGTGTAATGGCTGTTTTGCACCTATTTTGAGCATTCTTGGAATCTAGTCAGCCCCATATATAGAGCTATATACTCTGTATTCTCATACACCCTTGAAGAAGCCACAGGGCAAGGTGGCGGAACGCGTGGGGAGCCAGCCCCCCCTCCTGTTATCCCGGTGATATATTTTCATTTATTTAGCCATTATACTGCATATAGAGCTTTGATTGTATTTACTATTGCTTGACATATTAGGAAGTTGATTATATCGTGTGGGTATTACAGGGGAGAGGGTTTTTTTTAGCAACCACTGCTTATTTTTGCACATATCTACGTGGCTGCTATTGTAATCCTTGCATCATTTTGCACAGATTTGATTGATTACATAGGACATGAACTTGCACATGTTGGTGCTTTTAAATGTTTTTAACTTGTCTGTAGTATGAATTTAAATAAAGAAATCTAATATTTTTTAAAAAACTATATATTGAGTCGGTACCTTTAACATGTCACTCTGTTTGTTTGTACTGAAGAGCGTTCTTGGAATGTTATGCCTCAATTCGCCATGTGTTGTTGTGCCTCTTTCCAGATGTTTGCCCCCAATTATTATACTATTGTGCCTATATGAGCGCAAATAATTGCGCAATAACATACCAGTCTTCAGCATTCATAGGAAAGACAATGGTTTGATTTGCACAGCAAATTGCACCTTTTTAGAAATTTGCACTTAATAGGGTGCAAAAAACCCTGCATTTGACAAAGAGCCAAAATGACAAAGATAAATGAGGTGCAAAAATAGACTCACAAAAGAACGCTAAAAGAGTTAAGAGAAGGGGGAAATAACATAAATGAACCCCTATATGTGTTTTATTTATTTGGTAGATATATTTTAACAACATTTTTCATCCAAATCTATGTATTATTAGACTCTAATTAAAGAGAACCCGTCATGCAAAATAACCCCTCTAAACTAAATATATTTTCATAAACTGCCATTAGATAGCATTGCCTCTATCCCTTCATTGTCCCTCTACATGCCTGTAAACCTAAGCAATGAGGTCCTAAAGCTGTATGCAAATGACCTGTGAAATATCCAATGAAGCATTAGCATATTCAAGCTGTCCACTCTATTCATGAGTGGGAGGTACAGACACACCCCCAGTGCTTGACTGACAGCCTGTATAATGGTGTGAGCCTGTATAATGATGTGATGGCTCCATGTGCTTCCTAGTGCTGGTGGCCACGCCCCCTGCAGCCTGTGTGTGCATGTGTGTGTGTGTATAGGAAAGATACAGCAGCTCCAGGCAGCCATGTTATAGCAGAACATGTCAGATTCATGTGTAGCTGATGTCTGTGTCTCTCACCTGTATATTAGGAGGATGCAGCATGTCAGCAGATGCAGCACTCACACTAGCCATGCTTTACTATACATTACACACAGACATGAGCAGGGGGAGGAGAGGGGAGGGGTAACAGCGGTGACATCACTGCCTCTGACCATGTGACCAGCCTCATTTACATGATAAAGAAAAGATGATTTTATAATGATTAATGTATGAAATAACTAGATAAAGGCTGGGATGGGATCC
Organism: Engystomops pustulosus; assembly: GCF_040894005.1. NCBI lineage: Eukaryota > Metazoa > Chordata > Amphibia > Anura > Leptodactylidae > Engystomops > Engystomops pustulosus. The sequence goes on from NC_092411.1 coordinate 240,869,955, forward strand.
TTGTGAGCTGCTCCAACAGGAAGAGGTGACAGGACTAGTGACACAGACATGATGGCAGGTGTCCTTTAAATACTTCCCAGTATTTGGGTTAGTTTATGCTAGGACATTTGCCAAGTTTAGAGGTATATTTTGGTACACAGTATTGCTAAAGACCATTTAAACCATGTAACCTTTTTCCAAAAGCCCCCATTATCTCATGCAAAGCCACGCTGCTTTTCTCTTTGGGTCAAAATATGTCCCAAAAGTGAATAAAAACACTTCACAATACAGTTTGTAAAATGAGGTAGTCCCCATGTTACAAACACGATAGATTCTATCGGTTTGTTCTCAAGCTGAATTTGTATGTAAGTCGAAATTGGTATATTTTGTAGGTGTAACCTCGAAGTGTTTTATTTGACTCAGTGACAGTAGAATTTAAACATTTTCGGTTTTCAAGGGATCAAGGATTCACGCTAAAAGTTCATTGCAAACACCTTTTGATAACTCTTAAATTAACTACTGCAGCCTGGGACTAAAGTTCAGTAAATTACAAGCTTCTAGAGAGCTTCAGCAGGGGTCACAGTGGGAGAGGTCCATCTGTAGCCAGGAGTCATCTGTAGGTCAAGTGTCTGTAAGTCAGGAACTGCCTGTAATTTTAAACTTTTTATCATGTTAAGACCAGCACGTAAATAGGCATTATGCAAATTTATTGCTGTGACTAGTGCATTTTAGATTTAAATACCCTAAAGTAGTACTTCTACTGAACAGAATTGACAAATTCAACCTGATCTGGCTTCCATAGGATCTGGCTTCCATAGGATGCCTATTGGCTCTGCAGCTCAGTTCTCTAAGGTGTCTATCCATTAGAAGTTAGGCTTTATTGCTTCCTTTTAGGATCTCTAACCGGGAGTACTTGGTTTATTCCCCTTACCTCCCTTTTGTGTCTTTTCTCTTGTCTTTTGTGCAATTGTTACACATTGTTTGACTGACACATCTACATAACATCTCCTGATTTTCATGGAGTTGCACTCTTAAGAAATGTTTTTGTCTCTGTCAATTAAAAATACCATTTGTATTTGTATTCTTATCCAGTATTTGAAGTCACAGTGGAGCAACTATGCCATGCCATAGTCTTGATTGTAGTAACGTTCCTCTCAATCTGATGGTCATTATGTCATGTTAGTGACCAGAATTACACACATACCAACTACATCCAGTCACTGGGCTGGTACCAAATCACAGGTGAGTGTGAGAATTTAATCTGCTGGGTCTGGTTGCTTACAAACACAAGAATGAGACCTCAGGTGATGACCTGGAAGGTGTCAATCACTGAGAGGGGAGCATTACTACAATGACTCTGTCACCCCTGACATGGAAGCGTAACTCTCCAATAACTTTAGACACCCAACTTTAGGGGAATCAATATCAAAATACTTATGGTCATATGGGTAATGCTCACTCTTGTACTAGTTATTGCAATCAACTAATTCAAATAATTCTTAAAGGGAACCTATAAACTGAAATTGACCTAAAACACAATAGCAGTTTGTTGACAAACAGCTTAGCACCTTCCAGATTGTGTTTGTTTCAATTCAGTGTGGTGGCAAGATCCAGAAAATAGACTTTGAAGTGAGATATTGGTAAATTGGTTGTATAAAGTCACAGAGGTGGAGAGTTGAGCAATTAAGTAAAGCTTTCCCATCTTAGAACCGGCAACTGATGTTCATGGATGGATGGACTCATGGGCATTAATTACAGCAGAAGGGGGGCATTATCAGAAGGGGAGAGCACGACTTCAGTGCTTAATTCTCTACCTTATTATAACCAATTCACATCTCACTTCAAAGTTAACTTTGCCAATAATGTCACAACAGAGGTCCTTTGATGATTAGAAGCTGCTTCACAATATATCTGTAGTGGTTAATTAGATCAATTTCTACTGACAGGTTCCCTTTAATTTTTTTTAATTAGTGGTATACAAAAACTTTTTGTGTTGTAACTGGACAGAACATTTAATTCGTTTAGCACACATCCCATACTTGAGCATATATAGCAGAATATAAAGCTTTGTGTACATGATATGAACACTCTGCTTTTATGTCTAATCATATTTTACTTAGTCTTGAAGGATTGCTTAAAGTATAGTTGCATTATAAGAGAGAAATATATTTTTTACAAATACCTTTATAAATGTTTGGAACGAAAAAAAAATAGGCACTTGATATTAATAGCAGTAACAATGATTATTGAAGCCAAAGCTTCACTCCAGTAACTATTTGCTTCAGGACATATTAAATGTGGACTCTAAACCATCTGTGTATATTTCCTACATGACCTTTTAAATTCTTCTCTTTGTCTTCATTGTTTCCTTGCCAAACCAAGATAAGCATATCATCTATAATAATGTATGAATTAAATATAAAAGAGCTGCCACTGCTAAGATTTGGCTGACATAAATATCCATAGCTGCACCTAAGCAGTACTGTAAAACCCGTACAGTCTACAAAATAAGGACAGACAATGCATAAGCAAAGTGACCTTTTCAAATAATGCATTTTCTTCCGAATACCTTTTCATAACAGCCAGGTTTTAGAGGAAAAAGATGCATAACGGAGATTGTCTGTATAATTCGGAACCATCTGCTCGAAATGTGCAAAGGGGGCATGTGTAATGCATATTAAATGGTATTGCTCGACAACATACTCATTAATTGAGGCAATCACCTGATGTGGTACCTAATGGCCAGAAGTATAACTATGGGTCATTACCGCTTTTGTGTAAGCTATTAAACCTGATTTCAATCAATTTAAAGTTCACTGTTACTATCACATCTGTTTATATGTATAAAGCTTCTAAAAGGCATCTAAAAAGATTATAAACTAACTTCCTAAACAGAAAAACAGACACCCAATTTTTTATTAGCTTGTATGGCTTTATCCAAGGTCCTGAAATTAAGAGCAGTAAAGAGAGCCACACTTAAAGAGAACCTGTTAACCCCCAAAACTAAATATATTTTCATAACCTTATAAAGCATTGCTCCTATCCTTACATTGTCCCTCTACATGCCTATAAACTCAAACTATCAGGTCCAAAGCTGTATGCAAATAACTTGAGAGAGGTCCAATGAATAATTATCATATTCAGTGGTCCAATCATAAGTGGGAGGTACAGCCACAACCCCAGTGCTTTGCGGAATAATGAAGTGACACTCCTGGTGCTGGCTCCTTTATGTGCTTTCTGGTGCTGGTGCCCCCTGCAGCCTGTGTGTGTATGAGATACTCCTATATACATGAGTAACAGCCTGTATAATGATGTGACACTCCTGGTGCTGGCTCCTCTATATGTTTCCTGGTGCTGGTGGCCACGCCTCCTGCAGCCTGTGTGTATGAGATGTTCCTATATACATGACTGACATCCTGTATAATGATGTGACAGTCCTGGTGCTGGCTGCTCTTTGTGCTTCCTGGTGCTGTCCCCCCTGCAGCCTCTGTGGGTATAAGTAACTCCTATTCACATGATTGACATCCTGTATAATGAAGTGACACTCCTGAAGCTGGCTCCTCTATGTGCTTCCTGGTACTGGTGCCTCCTGCACCCTGTGTGTGTATGAGATACTCTTATACACATGACTGACATCCTGTATAATGAAGTGACACTCCTTGTGCTGGCTCCTCTTTGTGCTTTCTGATGCTAGCTGTCACTCCCTCTGCATCCTGTGTGTATGAGATGTTCCTATATACATGACTGACATCCTGTATAATGATGTGACAGTCCTGGCTGCTCTTTGTGCTTCCTGGTGCTGTCACCCCCTGCAGCCTCTGTGGGTATAAGTAACTCCTATACACATGATTGACATCCTGTATAATGAAGTGACACTCCTGAAGCTGGCTCCTATACGTGCTTCCTGGTACTGGTGCCTCCTGCACCCTGTGTGTGTATGAGATACTCCTATACACATGACTGACACCCTGTATAATGATGTGACACTCCTGGTGCTGGACGTGCCTTCTGGTTCTTGGCGGCCAAGCCTCCTGCTCCTTGTGCGTGTATGAGATACTCCTATACACATGACTCACACCCTGTATAATGATGTGACACTCCTGGTGCTGGCTCCTCTATGTGATTCCTGGTTTTTGTGGCCCCTGCAGCCTGTGTGTATGCGATACCCCTTTAACAATGATTGAAACCCTGTATAATCATGTGACAATCTTGGTGCTGGCTCCTCTTTGTGCTTCCTAATGCTGGTTGCTACACCCTCTGTAGCCTGTGTGTGTATGAGATACTCCTATACACATGACTGACACCCTGTATAATGATGTGACACTCCTAGTGCTGGATGTGCTTCCTGGTTCCTGCCGTCCGAGCCTCCTGCTCCTTGTGCGTGTATGAGATACTCCTATACACATGTCTGACAAACTGTATAATGATGTGACACTTCTGGTGCTGGATGTGCTTCCTGGTTCCTGGCAGCCAAGCCTCCTGCTCCTTGTGTGTGTATGAGATACTCCTATACACATGACTGACAGCCTGTATAATGATGTGACTATTCTGGTGCTGGCTGCCTCTATGTGCTTCCTGGTTCCTGACAGCAATGCCCCCTGAAGCCTGTGTGTGTGAGAAATACAATTGCTATAGGATGCAGTCATGTGTATAGCAGAGAAAGTCAGGTACTTGTGTAGCTGATGTCTGTGTCTCGGACATGTCTATGGGAGAGTGTCAGCAGATAAAACACAAGCACTAGCCATGCTTTAATGTATATTATACACAGACATGAGCAGGGGTAGGAGAGGGGAGGGGTAACAGATGACATCACTTTCTCCTTCAATGCCTCATTTACATAATAAAGAAAATATGATTTAAAAAGATAAATGTATGAATTGCCTAGATAAAGGCTAGGATGGAATCCTTGTGAGCTGCTCCAACAGGTAGTGGTGACAGAAGTGGTTACAGAGACCTGATGATAGATGTCCTTTATCCTCTTAGGGGCCGCCCATACAAATTTCTCTGTTGGTCACTAAGGGGCATTAGGCTAGCCCAACGGGTTTCTTCATGAGCCTGCTCTAAAAGTCTGGATCAGAACTCTGTTTCAATCTTGCTATCAACCCGTTATATTCTGCTGTCAATGTAGTGTATGTACCTGTATCTCTAGAAGGGTGTTGTCTTCACTTCCAGGCCTATGCGTTTTAGGTGTGTACTACACCCTTACACAGTATACACAGTATGCCATGACTAAGGGTGTAGTACACACCTGAAATGCGTAGGCTCCGTTATTTCCATATGAATTGTACTAGGTTACATTTTTCGGATTTTGGATAATAAAGACAAGAAGTTTTAAGAAATTATCTGTGCCAGAGTGATACAAGAAATCCGTTTTCCATGTTATGTCAACGTCAAGGTCCGGATGCACTCCTGGAGCATGAGTAAGGATGCAGGTGAGCGGCTAACTTTCTTTTTTGTCTTTCGACAGATAAATAGGCTGACACTTCTATTGCAATCCAGTGCATTAGTATGAACTAGTGTTCACATAATCACTAGTTCATATACAAGCATTGTGAAAACAAAAAAAGTACAAAAAACACAAAAAATAAAAAATAAATAAAAAATAAAAATAAGATTCATAAGAATGTCCCAAAAGCCCCTAACACATATAAAACCGTGATTCACTAAGGTTGTGCGTCCAATTTCCTGCATGTGTTGCGTCTGCGCTGAGATCCACCGGAGTTGAGCATCTTCTTCCTGGTGCATTTGAGTGCTTCATCTTGGGACACAATTCCGTTTTTAAATTCCGCAGTTTGTCCGAATCCGTCGGGTTGTCAAACGGCCTGCCACAATCTGATCGCGTGCGCCCTTAGTAAATTAGCCCCATAAGTTATCACCGGTCCCAAAATTCATAACACAATGGAATAGCAGCGGTACTGGCACTACCCACATGCACCTTAAAGTCTTGGGCGTGATGGGACCGTTTGGAGGAAAGATGACTGGCAGTATACTGCAGGGATGTGAAGACTATAGTGGTGCTCAACGTAGAAGGGCAGTAGTCACAGATGAAAGAAGAAGAGAAACAGTCGCGGCACTCACCAATGCAGTCTTCAAATTTTATTCACAGACCAGAGGCTAGAGAAAGCGCTACTCAGCGCGAAACGGCCCGTTGCCTTGCCGCATGTCGGCACCCTGTATTACCTGCATATCTGTGAATAAAATTTGAAGACTGCATTGGTGAGTGCCAAAATTCATAATCTATAAAAATATAAAAACGGTTATTCCCGGTGTTGGACTTCATAACAGAAAAATGCGCTCAAATGTCTGAGTCACCCTTTTGCAACACATAAATATTGTATTAAAAACTGATCTAAAGATCTCACAGTCCCGAAAATGGTAGAAAAAAATTACTCCTTAGCCAACTCAGTAAAAAAGTTATTGGAGTCAGAATATGGTAAAAGTAATAACTTTTTATGGTACAAAAAAGTTTTAATATTTGGAATAATCCAAAAAAAAACCTGTGTAAATTTGGTATCCCTGTGATCGTACCAAACCAAAGAGGATATAAGAGATGCTATTTGTGACAAGAAACGTGATGGAAAAGCAATGTTACCTCAACATGCGATCGCAGGTGGAGCCTTTGGATTGTGCTTCAAAATGCAACCAAAATGCCACGTGTGAACGTGGTCTCAGGAACCTCTAAATACGTCACGGCACCTGAAAACTATCCTGACCTATAAAAGCTCAATGGCTTCCCTTCTGCGTCCGCCATGTACCCTGACAGTGGGTCACATCTGCATATGGGGTGTCATTTTACTCAGGAAAAAATGCCCAATATATTCCTAGCTGCAATTTCTACTTTTATTCAGTTAATGTGGGTAAATTTTGCAGATAAATGAAAGTATTAATGATAAATATTAGTGAATTGCAAATCAAACTTTCATTTAGTTTGAAGCTCTGTAAAATACATAAAGTGTTAACAAGCTTCCTACCTGCTGTATTGAATAGTTTGAGGGGTGAAGTTATTAGAACGGGGTGATATGTGGGGGTTTCTATTAACAGAACTTGTCCCTAAAATGGTCCCTAAAATAATTTATTTTAAAATTTTCTTAAAAATTTGAGAGAATGTGATCTTTCTAGCATTGTAATAAAACAAAAGGACACATCTAAAATTATGCCAACACAAAGTTGAGATATGGTAAATGTTAGTAACTAATTTGGGTAGTGGCTAGTTTGAAAAACAGAACATTTTGAAGTTTGAAAATAGCACATTTACCTAGTACCTCATAAATAAATTCAAAATTTCCTACTAACTTGAAGTATAAAATGTTCCAGGAAAACAAACTCAAAAACATTTTAAACAATTTAAACGAAAAGTTAAAGCATTTAAAGGTATAACAGGATAAATTGACACACGCTGGTTTTGAAAAATAGACCTTGGTTATCAAGGCACAAATGGGCTTGGTCACTATGGGGTTTAAAATAACTCACCCAAAATAAATACTTCATTACAAAACTATAATTAAAAAGCCTTGCCCTTTTTCCTAAATGGTTATTTTCCATGGCAGCAATGTTAAAAAAAAAAATCAGTTTGGAAATTATATGCAAATTATATGATATTAGTCCAATCACACTAAGTGAGTACTGCATATTAATTTTTTTTTGCTTTACCTTGCCTCCTGCTTTCTGATTGACAGGTCTCACTGCTAGGACATGCTGGTGTGTGAAACATTGAGAAAGAGCTCTGTTACATCATTGGGCACTTCATGTAATGTAACCATGGTGATGTCATCTGAGGTCATTTACCCATTACTCAGTCTCCCCCATGTATGTATCTGATTACATGAAATCACAGCATATAATCATTGAGGATGGAGAGGAGTAGAAGTCCATGGAGGATTGTTGTTTTCTCATGTGATCAGATACATACGTGAGCTAGATTGCAAATGTAACGGAGTAAAGGACCTTAGATGACATCCCCCTGATCAGATGACATTAAATGCTGAATTCTGAAAATAGGCATGAAACATGGGAAGGAGTAGATGGATGGGGTCGACCAAAGAAGATATACTCCCTCTGATGCCAGGTAATATGACATCAAGTTGATTTATGGGGATGTAAGGGAAACAATTTTTAGCTAAAAGAAAGGTGCTAGTTAGTTAATGGAGCTCTATGAGAACCTGTCAATAGCTGTATTTGTGAAAATGTGGTGGCAGGTTCCCTTTAATAGACAAAATTGTGTGATGTTTATGCAGTGCTTCTCCCTCACCTGAAAGGGTTTGTACCATGTTCGATTGTTGTGAAAAAGGAAGCGATTGGGCTCAATTCACTGAGGGAGATAACAATACAACTCTTCTTTATATTAGAGAAAACTCCATGCAACAATTTTTATATAATCTCAAGCAAGATCAACGTGGTTCAATGTGAAGCATCTTCTTAATCATGATCCAAGCCACACATAAAATGCACTCCATTTTAAAACATCCATTTGCTATGTAATCCATTGAGCATTACTCTGGATCACATGATAATACGTCACATGTAGGAGTACCTTAACACTTCATAAACCAGCGCATCACACGAAGCAAGACAGGGTAACATATGTGTAAAACCAAAAGAGATACATTTTATACAACAGAACTAAATAAATATATAGGGGTTTATTCAGTGAACTCCGAGGACCGGGTAAGTAAATGTGCCCCACAATGTATTATTCATAGAAAAAGGAGCTTAAATGTATGGACACATATATGGAAGTTGACATAACCCGGAATGTGATGTAATCATATAATTATTCACACATAATTTCACATGGATGTACATATTGTCTAAAAAATGAATAATAATCTACAATGAATAAACAGGAATGATCAATGTAATATATCCATGAATCACATGATCAAACTTTGTGTTTATTTATGTGTACTATTTTCCCGTACCCATAGAAAACTGCCTTTTCCCCTTAGATCTTCCTTAGTTTATTAAAATAAGATCTGTCCTTTTACTCAGACCTGAAGGCCCCCTACTCCCTAATGTGAAAATCTTAAGTGTTTGTCAATGAATTAATTTACGTTTCATATCTCCCCCTCTAATATCGTCTGTTTTTTATAAACTTCTCAAAAATGTCTAAAAATAGCTGAAACATTCACAGATTGGTTAATTATATCATAAATATGACGTTGTATCCTTACTTTTAATGGTCTGCAGTAGGTCTCACATACTGTTTTTTACAAATCTAGCAATGTATTGCAATTAATGTAGGATTTGATGGTATATCTATTATTTGTTGCCAAAAAAACTAAAGGTAATTCTTGTAGATATATATAAAAAAGCTTTGCATTGTCTATGACTGCATTTATGGTTACCCAAGAAAGATAACTTATTGTTACCCCATAGTATGTGGAATATAGGAACTTTGTACAACCACATTAATCGATAAATAATTTACGGGGACATTGGCTGGTATTTGCAGCAACTACAATTTGCCTAATGTATTCTGCATCTACAGATAACAAACACTCAATTCCATTGTCTGAACAGTGTGCGTTCAGTTCAGTGTATCTGTACATATTGGCCCCCCATTTATTGCCAGTTTTGTGTCTGACATTGCACGTTCTTTTCAGTGCAAACTGCTTGCACAGGTATTTAGAAAGTGTCTATATTTGTGTCACTATACCCGAAGTGACACAAAATTCTGCACTGAAAGGGGTGTCCCGCTACACATTTGTACTGTGCACCACATATATCTTGCACATTTATCCAACAGAATTGTGTTGCATGCTGTATGTTAAACTTGGACCAAAAAATAGTCGTAGCAGTGCGCCAAATTACCAGATTCATTAAGAATGTGCACCACAATTCATGAATTTGGCTCACCCTGCACACTACACAGGCTAACTACATATCATTTGCTACTATTTCAAAGCTTTTATGCCACTGCTGTGGCCCGATGAATATCTTCCTATGTCTTACGTTTACAATAAATGCCATATTGCAATGATAGATTTATTCTACAAACGTATGCATGGTTACTTATGAAAACAATTGATATTAAATGGGATCTATGGAGGCTCTTTCAAGGTTTCCATCATTTGGTTAATAATATTATCTTGAATATTTGCTAAATGTTTATGAGAAAGATTAAGCAGGAAATGAATAACAGCCAACAGTATATGGTAATATAGACAATTACACATCAGAGAAGAATCCTAATATTGATGTACTGTGGATGCACTTAGCAAGTATCTCCCCTTGTGAGCGGGTGCCAGGTCTATTAAAAAGGAACATGTCACATTGAACATGCAGTCTAATCTGCAGGCTGCGTGTTATTGATCCAGAAGAGCAGATTGAGATGTATTTGTAGATGTCATATTTGTTTCATTTACACCTCATTTAGAGTTTCGGAGTTCAGTAGACAGTCCTACTGAAGACATAGGGGGTCATTTACTAAGGGCCCGATTCGCGGTTTCCCGACGTGTTACCCTAATATTTTCGATTTGCACCGATTTTCCCTGAATTGCCCCGGGATTTTGGTGCACGTGATCGGATTGTGGCACATCAGCGCTGGCATGCACGGATTCGGAAAAACCGCCGCATTTAAAAAAAAAATGTGTTGCGAAAATTGCACTTACCTTCACTCAGCTCGGCTCGGTGTATTCCAGTGCGTTCCAATGCTCTTCAGCGCAGCAGCGACATCTGGTAGACGTCGGAGGAACTGCCTTAATAAATCCCGTCCGGACCTGAATCCAGCGCAGAGAACGCGCCGCTGGATCGCGAATGGGCCGGGTAAGTAAATCTGCCCCATAGATATTGATCGGGTACAAGAGCATGAAAACTGGCTGCCATGTATTGTTTGCATCAAGGTTTGTGAGATGATGTCATAAACTAGTTGGATATATAGGATACATATAAAATGATGTCTTGGATGTAGGTTTATAAACCTACCAGCCATAACAATAACTGACTACAATTTATTACCTCTATGCAGTGGAATCTCACAGTGAGTAGCAGGTATTACAGAGTAGGGAGATGGTAAGGATCTTAGTGACTTTGATAAGGGTCAAATTGTTATGGTTTATGGACTAGACGGGGTCATTAAAGAAATGACAAGTAATATGGGGTATTTATGGCTTGGCCATCTTCGCCAATCTCACAGAGATGGACATATTGTAGAAAAAATTGCTACAACACTGAATTCTATGTCTGTTAGTCTATGTTAGAAGTCACAACACAGTAAAATGTAATGTCCATAGGGTTTTTTGAAATGTAGCTTAATATGTGGAAAGTTTTAAAAGTTGTAATGTTAAGGCTGATAGTGTATGTATATCTTACGATCAGTGAAATGACTAACATACGGTACAAGTAATAAAAATACTTTTTGAAGGAAATATTAATTAATATGTAGCAAACTTCTGCAGGCTGGAGCTGGCTTCTACCAGTATAACTGTTATGATTATTCATTTTCTTTGTAAAAATATCTCTTTTATAATCTTGAGGGGAAAAAATCCTTACAATATTTTTAGACCTTTAATACAAGGTTTAATAATTTAGCAACAACCCTTTTTCAATATATGTATATATATATATATATATATATATATATATATATATATATATATATATATATATATATATACACACTGGCCACTTTATTAGGTACACCTGTCCAACTGCTCGTTAACACTTAATTTCTATTCAGCCAATCACATGGCGGCAACTCAGTGCATTTAGGCATGTAGACATGGTCAAGACAATCTCCTGCAGTTCAAACCGAGCATCAGTATGGGGAAGAAAGGTGATTTGAGTGCCTTTGAACGTGGCATGGTTGTTGGTGCCAGAAGGGCTGGTCTGAGTATTTCAGAAACTGCTGATCTACTGGGATTTTCACGCACAACCATCTCTAGGGTTTACAGAGAATGGTCCGAAAAAGAAAAAACATCCAGTGAGCGGCAGTTCTGTGGGCGGAAATGCCTTGTTGATGCCAGAGGTCAGAGGAGAATAGGCAGACTGGTTCGAGCTGATAGAAAGGCAACAGTGACTCAAATCGCCACCCATTACAACCAAGGTAGGCAGAAGAGCATCTCTGAATGCACAGTACGTCGAACTTTGAGGCAGATGGGCTACAGCAGCAGAAGACCACACCGGGTGCCACTCCTTTTAGCTAAGAACAGGAAACTGAGGCTACAATTTGCACAAGCTCATCGAAATTGGACAGTAGAAGATTGGAAAAACGTTGCCTGGTCTGATGAGTCTCGATTTCTGCTGCGACATTCGGATGGTAGGGTCAGAATTTGGTGTCAAAAACATGAAAGCATGGATCCATCCTGCCTTCTATCAACGGTTCAGGCTGGTGGTGGTGGTGTTATGGTGTGGGGAATATTTTCTTGGCACTCTTTGGGCCCCTTGGTACCAATTGAGCATCGTTGCAACGCCACAGCCTACCTGAGTATTGTTGCTGACCATGTCCATCCCTTTAATGTACCACAATGTACCCAACATCTGATGGCTACTTTCAGCAGGATAATGCGCCATGTCATAAAGCTGGAATCATCTCAGACTGGTTTCTTGAACATGACACTGTACTCAAATGTCACTGTACTCAAATGTCACTGAACATGTCACTGTACTCAAATGGCCTCCACAGTCACCAGATCTCAATCCAATAGAGCATCTTTGGGATGTGGTGGAACGGGAGATTCGCATCATGGATGTGCAGCCGACAAATCTGCAGCAACTGTGTGATGCCATCATGTCAATATGGACCAAAATCTCTGAGGAGCTTCCAGCACCTTGTTGAATATATGCCACGAAGAATTGAGGCAGTTCTGAAGGCAAAAGGGGGTCCAACCCGTTACTAGCATGGTGTACCTAATAAAGTGGCCGGTGAGTGTATATATATATATATATATATATATATATATATATATACATTGACTATGAGTACAGTGTATCATGACAATGTATATTTTTGCAGGATACCATTATATTGATGTACAAAATCGAAATATTTAACTAATACTAAAGTGACGATCACTGCCTGAAATTACTGATGTAGAAATGTATTATTCATATAGCACATTAAGGCTCAATTTTTGGCAGCCAATTCTCCAGTGTTTTCATGGCAACCACTCTTAGCACATCCTTGTATTCATCATGGCGACATGCTAATTGGTTGCTAAAGAAACCATTGTGATTGTGTTATCTGAAACCAGTTATTCCATTTATTGAAGTAAATAAATATTCTGGGTAAAAATGGCTCAAAGGAGCAATTGTTGATTTATGAAGAATATAGAATTTAAAAAAATGTAATACAAAGTTATCCACAATTATAGCGGAAAATGGAAAAAGCAAAGTACTTTTCATCTCACCTGTTGCAGTCTTTTTACCATATTGAACACAGAAAAAGCTGGTCCGTTATCTATGAAAAATAACACCAAAGACTAAACACAGAAGAGATCCAGAAAAAAATGATTAGGACTAGAGATGAGCGAACATACTCGTCCGAGCTTGATGCTCGTTCGAGCATTAGCGTACTCGAAACTGCTCGTTGATCGGACGAATACTTCGCCCGCTCGAGAAAATGGCAGCTCCCGCCGTTTTGCTTTTTGGCGGCCAGAAACAGAGCCAATCACAAGCCAGGAGACTCTGCACTCCACCCAGCATGACGTGGTACCCTTACACATCGATAGCAGTGGTTGGCTGGCCAGATCAGGTGACCCTGGGATAGACTAGCCGCTGCCCGCGCTGCTCGGATCATTCTGTGTCTGGATGCCGCTAGGGAGAGAGCTGCTGCTGGTCAGGGAAAGCGTTAGGGTGTTCTATTAGAATAGTGTTAGGCAGGAGTGATTCTACAAGAACCCAACAGCCCTTCTTAGGGCTACAATAACGTTATACTTTTTTTTTTTTTGTTTGCTTGTGGCTGGGCTTGCTGGCAGCTAGTACCATATTGTGAGGAATTTGCAGGGGGACTTGCTACCGTTGTGTTTAGCTCTTAGTGACACACATATCCACCTCAAACACCAAAGTGGGAAAATTTATTAGGGGTTGGATTTCAATTAGGCACAGTCTGGCAGTTTCTTTTTATTTTACGTTTATTTTTTCATAACTCAGCGTCATCTCATCAGTGTGCTTTCATACTTGGCTAGAAAATAGCCAAAGGAGAATCCAAACGGCTTACTTACGCCTACAATAGCGTTATATATATTTTATTTCTGGTTGATCTGCTGGTGGCTGTCCTTGCTGCAGTGCATATACTAGCCAATTGTCAGGAATTTGGAGTGAGACTTGCGACCGCTGTGTTTAGCGCTTAGTGACGCACATATCCATCGCAAAGACCGAAGTGGGAAAATTTATTAGGGGTTGGATTTCAATTAGGCACAGTCTGCCATTTCCTTTTTATTTTACGTTTATTTTTTCATAACTCAGCTTCATCTCATCAGTGTGCTTTCATACTTGGCTAGAAAATAGCCATAGCAATAGGATAGCATTGTTTGGTTTTAAAAACTAAAAAACACAAAAAAAAACTAAAAAACACAAAAAAACACAAAAAAAAGTAAAAAAAAAATTAAAGTTATAACTTTCATTTTCAAAATGTTTAACCCGAGGGCTAGGGGTAGAGGACGAGGGCGGGGACGTGGGCGTCCAACTACTGCAGGGGTCAGAGGCCGTGGTCCTGGGCGGGGTGAGACACCACCTGCTGATGAGGGAGCAGGGCAACGCCGCAGAGCTACACTCCCTAGGTTCATGTCTGAAGTTACTGGGACTCGTGGTAGAGCACTGTTGAGGCCAGAACAGTGCGAACAGGTGATGTTGTGGATTGCCGACAATGCTTCGAGCAATTTGTCCACCAGTCAGTCTTCCACGCAGTCCACCTATGTCACCGAAATCGGCACTCCTCCAGCTCCTGCACCTCAGCCTCCTCCCCCCCAGTCTGCCCCCTCCCAGGAAAATTTGGCATTTGAACTGGCATACTCTGAGGAACTGTTTTCTGGACCCTTCCCACAGTCACAAACCACTTGTCCGGTTGCTGCTGAGCAATTTTCCGATGCCCAGGTTTTCCACCAGTCGCAGTCTGTGGGTGATGATGACCTTCTTGACGTAGTGGAAGAAGTGTGTAAAGAGGTGTCCGACGATGAGGAGACATGGTTGTCAGACAGTGGTGAAGTTGTTGTCAGGGCAGGAAGTCCGAGGGGGGAGCAGGCTGAGGGATCGGAGGATGATGAGGTGACAGACCCAAGCTGGGTTGAGAGGCCGGGTGAACACAGTGCTTCTGAGACGGAGGAGAGTCCTCGACCAGAACAGGTTGGAAGAGGCAGTGGTGGGGCCAGACGGAGAGGCAGGGCCAGAGCAGGTGCATCAGCGCCAAATGTGTCACGTAGTGAAGCTCCCGTGGCGAGGGCTCCCGCGGCGAGGGCTAGATTTTCAGAAGTCTGGAGGTTCTTTAAGGAAACACCGGATGACCGACGGACTGTGGTGTGCAACCTTTGCCAAACCAGGATCAGCAGGGGTTCCACCACTACTAGCTTAACTACCACCAGTATGCGCAGGCATATGAATGCTAAACACCCCACTCAGTGGCACCAAGCCCGTTCACCTCCGGCCGTGCACACCACTGCTCCTTCCCCTGTTTCAGCTGATAGTCAGCCCCCTGCCCAGGACCCTGCCACAAAAACCCCATCGTCGCCTCCGCGATCCTCCACAGCATCCACCAGCGTTCAGCTCTCCATACCCCAGACGCTGAAGCGGAAACGGAAATATAGTGCAACCCACCCGCATGCCCAAGCCCTTAATGTCCACATCTCCAGATTGCTTAGCCTGGAGATGCTGCCCTATAGGCTAGTAGAGACCGAGGCCTTTCGCAACCTCATGGCGGCGGCCGCCCCTCGGTATTCGGTCCCCAGCCGCCACTACTTTTCCCGATGTGCTGCCCCAGCCCTGCACAAGCACGTGTCAGACAACATCATTCGTGCCCTGACCAACGCCGTTTCTGACAAGGTCCACCTGACCACGGACAGTTGGACGAGTGCTGCCGGGCAGGGCCACTATATGTCGCTGACGGCACATTGGGTTAACTTGGTGGAGGCTGGGACCGAGTCTGACCCTGCGGCTGGTCATATACTGCCGACGCCGAGGATTGCGGGGCCTACCTCGGTCCAGGTCTTTCAGGCCTACTATGCCTCCTCCTCCTCCCACCCCTCCTCCACCTCCTCCTCCGAACTACCATCCGAGGGCATGCCGCCATCAGTCGGTAGCTCTAGGCACAGCAGCAGTGCCGTCGCTAAGCGACAGCAGGCGGTGCTCAAACTGCTGAGCCTAGGCGATAAAAGGCACACCGCCCAAGAGCTATTACAGGGCATCACGGCGCAGACTGATCGCTGAACCTGAAGCCAGGCATGGTTGTGTGTGACAACGGCCGTAACTTGGTGGCGGCTCTGCAACTCGGCAGACTGACACATGTGCCATGCCTGGCCCATGTGTTAAATCTGATAGTTCAGCGTTTCCTCAAGACATACCCCAATCTATCTGATTTGCTCACGAAGGTGCGCCGCATCTGTGCGCATTTCAGGAAGTCCAGCACAGATGCTGCCACTCTCAGGGCAGCGCAGCGCCGCCTCCAAATGCCCGCTCACCGACTGTTGTGCGACGTGCCCACGAGGTGGAATTCAACATTAACCATGTTATCCAGAGTTTACCAGCAGCGCAGAGCGATTGTAGACTGCCAGATGTCAACTTCCACCAGAACTGGTAGTCAGGTCAGTCAGCTTCCTCAAGTCTACAATGAGGAGTGGACATGGATGTCTGATATCTGTCAGGTGCTGAGTAACTTCGAGGAGTCAACACAGATGGTCAGTGGCGATGCCGCCATCATCAGCCTCACCATCCCGCTGCTTGGCCTGTTGAAAAACTCTCTGATCAGCATGAAGTCGGAAGCTTTGCGCTCGTCACAAGAGACGGGGGAAGAAGATTCCCTTGTTGATAGCCAAAGCACCCTTAGGTCTGTTTCTCAGCGCATATCGGAGGAGGTGGAGGTGGAGGAGGATGAGGAGGAAGAGGAGGAGAATGTTGGCGAGACACAAGAGGGGACCATTGTTGAGTCCTTCACTGTTCAGCGTGTATGGGCAGAAGAAGAGGAGTTGGAGGAGGAGGAAATGGACAGTCAGGCCAGTGAGGGGAGTGAATTCTTACGCGTTGGTACTCTGGCGCATATGGCAGATTTCATGGTAGGCTGCCTATCCCGTGACCCTCGCGTTCAAAGAATTTATTCCAGCACCGATTACTGGGTATTCACTCTCCTGGACCCACGGTACAAGCAAAATCTTTCCACTCTCATCCCTGGAGAGGAAAGGAGTGTGAGAATGCATGAATACCAGCAGGCCCTGGTGCACAAGCTGAAACAGTATTTCCCTTCTGACAGCGCTAGCGGCAGAGTGCGTAGTTCTGCGGGACAAGTAGCGAGGGAGAGTAGGCGAGCAGGCAGCTTGTCCAGCACTGGCAAGGGTACGCTTTACAAGGCTTTTGCCAGCTTTATGTCACCCCAGCAAGACACTGTCACCTGTCCCCAGTCTCGGCAGAGTAGGGCTGATCTTTACAGAAAGATGGTGAGGGAGTACGTAGCTGACCATACCATCGTCCTAAATGATCACACAGCTCCCTACAACTACTGGGTTTCAAAGCTGGACATGTGGCACGAACTGGCGCTGTACGCCTTGGAGGTTCTTGCCTGCCCTGCCGCTAGCGTCTTGTCCGAGCGGGTTTTCAGTGCAGCTGGTGGCATCATCACCGATAAGCGTACACGCCTGTCGACTGACAGCGCTGACAGGCTGACGCTTATTAAGATGAATAAAGCCTGGATTTCTCATAATTTCCAATCTCCACCAGGTGAAGGAAGCTCAACCTGAATAATTTATCCACTCCTCCTCCTCCTCATTTTCCTCCTTCTCCTCCTCTTTGTACACTAAAGCAGAGGAAACTGGCTATTTTTTGACAGGGCCCACTGGCTCTAGCTATAGTACTTTATGCATTTAATTTTTCTGGAGGGCCACCTACCCGGTCCTCTGTTTTAAACAATTTTTGGGAGTGCCACATACAGGCACTCAATCTATTCAATTTTTCTGGAGGGCCACCTACCTGCTCCTCTGGTTTGAAAACTTTTTTGGACTGCCACATACAGGCACTCAATCTATTTCATTTTTCTGGAGGGCCACCTACCTGCTCCTCTGGTTTGAAAACTTTTTTGGACTGCCACATACAGGCACTCAATCTATTTCATTTTTCTGGAGGGCCACCTACCTGCTCCTCTGGTTTGAAAACTTTTTTGGACTGCCACATACAGGCACTCAATCTATTTCATTTTTCTGGAGGGCCACCTACCTGCTCCTCTGGTTTGAAAACTTTTTTGGACTGCCACATACAGGCACTCAATCTATTTCATTTTTCTGGAGGGCCACCTACCTGCTCCTCTGGTTTGAAAACTTTTTTGGACTGCCACATACAGGCACTCAATCTATTTCATTTTTCTGGAGGACCACCTACCTGCTCCTCTGGTTTGAAAACTTTTTTGGACTGCCACATACAGGCACTCAATCTATTTCATTTTTCTGGAGGGCCACCTATCTGCTCCTCTGGTTTGAAAACTTTTTTGGACTGCCACATACAGGCACTCAATCTATTTCATTTTTCTGGAGGGCCACCTACCTGCTCCTCTGGTTTGAAAACTTTTTTGGACTGCCACATACAGGCACTCAATCTATTTCATTTTTCTGGAGGGCCACCTACCTGCTCCTCTGGTTTGAAAACTTTTTTGGACTGCCACATACAGGCACTATCCAAATTAAATTGTCTCCATAGCAGCCTCCACACGTTGTCTCCATTGCTACCTCCAAAAGTCGTCCATATAGCTGCCTCCATACATCGTCCCCTTATCAAACGAGGTGTGTCAGGCAGAAATTTGGGTTGTTTTCATGGATTCCACTTCAAAGTTGTTAACTTTGTCGCCACCCTGCTGTGTTATCCACAAAATATACTGGCAAACTTTTATCATTTACCAATATTATTTCAGCGCTTCTTGCGCATCTGTTTACATTCCCCTCACCCGCCATATCCTAAACTTATAAGAACGCTACTACACTTGATCTTATACAAAAGGTTCTCTTAGAAGTGCTGTTTGAGGAGTAGCCTAGAGACAGGGGCTTGGATTGGCGAAAGCTCGCCTGGCAGCGGAGCGCCAGCTCCATGCGCATCATGCGCTTCTTGCGCATCTGTTTACATTCCCCTCAGCCGCCATATCCCAAACTTATAAGAACGCTACTACACTTAACTTGGTGCAGGCTGGGACCGAGTCTGACCCTGGGGCTGGTCATATACTGCCGACGCAGAGGATTGCAGGGCCTACCTCGGTCCAGGTCTCAAAGGCCTAGTATACCTCCTCCTCCTCCCACCCCTCCTCCACCTCCTCCTCCTCCGAATTACCATCCATGGCCATGGCGCCATCAGTCGGTAGCTCTAGGCACAGCAGCAGTGCCGTCGCTAAGCGACAGCAGGCGGTGCTCAAACTGCTGAGCCTAGGCGATAAAAGGCACACCGCCCAAGAGCTATTACAGGGCATTCCACATCAAACTTGTTAACTTTGTCGCCACCCTGCTGTGTAATCCACAAAATATACTGGCAAACTTTTATCATTTACCGATATTATTTCAGCGCTTCTTGCGCATCTGTTTACATTCCCCTCACCCGCCATATCCCAAACTTATAAGAACGCTACTACACTTGATCTTATACAAAAGGTTCTTAGAAGTGCTGTTTGGGGAGTAGCCTAGAGACAGGGGCTTGGATTGGCGAAAGCTCGCCTGGAAGCGGAGCGCCAGCTCCATCCCAAGATCCAACTAACATAGTTTTAACTGCAGCACCTTTAATCTACTACTAGTTCACTGCCTCCATAATAATAATAATAATAATAATAATCTTTATTTATATAGCGCCATCATATTCCGTAGCGCTTTACAAATCATAGGAAACAAATATAAATGTAATGTAACAGAGCACAACATTTGTATGGAACAACAGGAGTGAGGTCCCTGCTCGCCAGAGCTTACGGTTTATGAAGATGATGGGGTAACCCGAGGTAAAAGAATATTTAATGGTCAAGCCATTCTTCTTAGGGAATAGAACAAAATATAATAAATGGAATTGCTGTCGCTTGAACCACTCAGCCGTCATCTTATATACCAGGTCCAGGGTGAATGGGACTGCAGAGAAGTCTGGTGCCTGTTGGTTGCTGGATAACAGATGGGAGGACAACACAGGACGGGTTAGTAGAAGAGTTAAAACTTCATGCAGTTAATGAGTGTTATAGGCTTGCCTAAAGAAATGGGTTTTAAGAGCACGTTTGAAACTTTGGAGGTTAGGTATTAGTCTGATAGTCCGGGGCAGAGCATTCCATAGAATTGGTGCAGCTCTAGAGAAGTCTTGGAGACGCGAGTGGGAGGTCCGCACTAGAGTAGAGGTTAATCTAAGATCACTGGCGGATCTATGAGCACGGGTTGGGCGATAGACTGAGATAAGAGAGGAGAGGTAGGGGGGTGCAGCATTATACAGAGCTTTATGGATGAGGGTTATTATTTTAAACTGTATTCGAAAGGAGACTGGCAGCCAGTGCAGCGACTGGCATGAACTGTAGGCATACATGGTCCCCTTATCAAACGAGCTGTGTCAGGCAGAATTTTGGGTTGTTTTCATGGCTTCCACAACAAACTTGTTAACTTTGTCGCCACCCTGCTGTGTAATCCACAAAATATACTGGCAAACTTTTATCATTTACCAATATTATTTCAGCGCTTCTTGCGCATCTGTTTACATTCCCCTCACCCGCCATATCCTAAACTTATAAGAACGCTACTACACTTGATCTTATACAAAAGGTTCTTAGAAGTGCTGTTTGGGGAGTAGCCTAGAGACAGGGGCTTGGATTGGCGAAAGCTCGCCTGGCAGCGGAGCGCCAGCTCCATGCCAAGATCCAACTAACATAGTTTTAACTGCAGCACCTTTAATCTACTACTAGTTCACTGCCTCCATACATGGTCCCCTTATCAAACGAGCTGTGTCAGGCAGAATTTTGGGTTGTTTTCATGGCTTCCATGTTAACTTTGTCGCCACCCTGCTGTGTAATCCACAAAATATACTGGCAAACTTTTATCATGTACCGATATTATTTGAGCGCTTCTTACTCACCTCCTTTGGTTCCTCTCTGCCACCCATTGGTTTGAAGCCTGAGTCCATTTAGGGTATGTCGCCATGCCACTCTCCAGCCTGCCGCTGCTGCCGCTGCCTCTGCATGCCGTCCCCTATAGTGTCAGGGTCAATTATTGGATGTTTTAGATGCTATCTATCTTCATTCTGTCACTCTGTCATGGCCATGCTGTTGCCCATAATTTTGGCATAATGGTGCGATTAAGCAGCCTCAGAGGCATCCATGCATGCTGCCCCTGCTGTTTCCTGTCCATTTCCGTGGTGTTTCCATCCTTTTCTGAGGTTCCCAGGTGTTTGGCCAAGCTTCCCTGTGCAGAGCCTTGGTCCCCTTGAAAAATGCTCGAGTCTCCCATTGACTTCAATGGGGCTCGTTATTCGAGACGAGCACTCGAGCATCGGGAAAAGTTCGTCTCGAATAACGAGTACCCGAGCATTTTAGTGCTCGCTCATCTCTAATTAGGACATATAATTTTGTGTGTCACATGATTTTTATGCTGTGATCACTTTGGTTTTAATGTTTGACTATTTCAGTTTTTGTTTTCAACTTTTTAGCTTTGTTCTGGAATCTGCTCTCTTTCATTTAGGTGGCTCTGTCTCCTTCTTTATGCCTGAAGAAGGTGGTGGAGCCTCCGAAATGACGCTGCCGTATGCCGATGTTCCAGTGAACGCTCCTGTGAAAAGTGCACCAGCCTGTAAAGCTAGAGGCCTTCTGGCTCATTAGTATATTTTACATTTCAAGAATAGGATTACCACAGTCACGGTGCCTGGAACGATGAATAAGTGTCACTAGTTTATCCCTGCTTGATTTTGATGGTAGATTTCCTTTAATAAATGAATTTTCTCTTAAGTTGGTACTTGAAGTATCTTATATTGTGGAACACTGATCATCTAATAACCAAGCAGCATACGACATATTTGTCTTGTATAAGTCTGAGTGATTAAAGTCTTATGTCATCTTTCTTATTTGTCAATCATTTTTATTTGTATGATAAGTATGGCACATATCACTATAAATAAACCACTACCTATCAGATAACAATTACTGTGGGGAATTTGCTTGAAATGAGATATTTTCCAGACTCACATCATGCTTCATACTCCTTAGGGTTTTATTTGACAGATTATATAACCTCCTCATCTGCTTGATTCTAGTGAGGCCCCGCTTCCAACAGTTACAGCATACGGTTTCTTCACCCATAGAAAACTAAAAAACAGTAGGAGATATCTAGATTCAATATGAGACAATCAGGATGAGATGGTAAAGGTTGGCTTTTTGGGAAAATCAGCAGGACTTTTGTATTTGTTAAAACCTATCATGCTTCCGTCTTCAAGCTCTAAATTCCTAGAAGAACGGAGGTAAATCTGATGTGAAGAATTGCAATTAAAAGGTTGTAAAATGCTAAACAGTAATAACTTATTACTATGTTACACACTACATTAATAGAAAAAATCTTTTAAAGCATCATAAAATAACACTTGAAGATTATCGCTGAATTGCTTCTTCAATCTTGCATCTATTAGGTAGAAAATGACACAAAATTAATATTTACTGCACTCATTAACACAGCATAGGGCCTCGCTTGGAAGCAGTTAGCCTTTTGGATAAGCCCTCTTTAAACTGCACTGAAGCCATCAATAATTATTACTTCTATATACTTACATGAGCCGACAGACACATTTTCTTTGAACTACACAAGAGTTGCGCTATTGTCCTGGAGGGATTCTGTTCAGCCTTGCTAATACATAGGCTGCCATTTTCTTCTTTCTAATTGCTCCTGATCAGTCTCCATATTGAGCATATTTCTCAGTGAAAGAATAACAGATCGACTTCCCTGGAGAGAGCCCATGGAAATGCGTTCAATCCATAGCTATAATAAAGAACATGCTGAGATGGAGGGAATAGAAAGATGATGCTAAACAAGGTTTCCAGACATCAACTGTATGGCAGAAGGATTGGAGTAGACATATTTTATAGCTTGCCATGAAATATTGATAATAATAGAATACTTTGTAACAGGAGTTGAGTGTAAGTGTTGTTTTCTTAAGAATCTTCCAGCATATTCCAGGTAATTCACACATACATTGTGTGAATGTAGCCTAAATGAGAACATGATCCAGATTTGACAGAAGGCTCCCCTTCAAACAAAACAATCGCCCTAAGTACACACCCAGGATAACAGAAGAATGGCTTGTGAATATTATTGATTGATCTACCCAGTACCCTGGCTTACAACTAAATAAACAAGGCTATCTGCTGTCCAACCCCCATTCAGTCCAGCATAGCTTTAAATGATTGGCAGATAATATTGGAACAAAGCTCTAAATCCAGGTGTGCAAACCTTGTGGAGTCTTTAATATCTGATGTACAATAGCCTAGGGTAGCCAACAAAATGGCTAATCATTGGATTTTTCCCCATTTTAAACTCCAAATCTTTCTCTGACTGCAGCAGTCCTGTGACAATGCAATATCTCACTTCTGGTAGCCCATATACAAAAAAAGTGAGCATACTGTATCTTTTTACTTCTTTTTTTTCTTAATTTGCACATAATGGTTACAAGAAGAATTAATGTCAATAGAGGGAACAAACTTTTTTTTTCACCTTTATTAGCAAAGTTCCTGCAAGCACAAAGCGTTACATGGGGCAGAGAACTCTGGGAAGAAGAAAGGAACACCCTCGATCACATGCGCTGACGTGTAAGCCAAACAGCAACCAGTAAAACAGAAGGCCATTTGCAATCTCAAAGTCCAGGGTATCTGTTTTTGGGGTTCTGTATTCCCCCAAATTCCAATTGTTTTTTGTTGATAAAGTACATATCAAGAAATCTGTTTCAAATCCACATAGTTGGTGGAGTAATTTTTTCTCAAAGTCCAGGGTATCAGTTTTTTGGGTTCGGTATTCCCCAAATTTCAAGAGTTTTTTGTTGATAAAGTAGATATCAAGAAATCCATGTCAAATCCACATAGTTGATTAACCAATATGTCAGACAAAGAGGTGGCAGGTGGAGCAGGCATAGGTCGCAGCACAGTAAGGGGACTCAAGGCAGGGTTGACTCTGTGAGGCCAGAACTGCTGGTGTCATCTAGCGGCATTGTGTTGATGAATAATCCAAAGGTTCTCGATTGGTTGACTTCCTCCCAAATGACATCTGACAACCCCAGCCAAGAGTCCGTGAGTTCGTCAGATACAACCCTTAGATGGCATAGCCCAGGAGCAGGTTAGCGGCCCTAACCTGTCCTCAACCAGCCTCTGTCCTGTTCATTTCCCTCAGCTAGAGATCTACTAGTTGGTCTGGACTCAGTGCCACTATACAGCAAGGATGAAGTCTTTGAGGACAGTCAGCAGCTGCTTGGCAGTGAAGAGGTGGGGCAGACATCTGCTGCTTTGTGCAGTAGGCAGGAAAGTAGAGATGTGGAGAGTGGCAAGGGAGGTTATGTCGCACTTGCAAGTAGTCAGGCTGTGCATACTGAGACTGTTGAGGAGAATAGCAGTGACAGGGAAACACAAATCGATGATGACGTAGCCGATCAAACTTGGGAGCCGGGTGCAGCAAGGGCTTCATCATCATTGTCAGGAGAAGAGGGTGTCAGCTTGCATGTCAGGCAGCGAAGCAGGCAGCAAGTCGCTACTGTGAGTAAGCAGGGTGGCAGCAGTGCGAGGACAGGAGCCAAACAGTTGCGGGGTACAAAACCCACTTTGCAGGTCCAAGTAAGCAGTGGCACAGGGGCTCAGCGAGGCAGCAGTGTTAGTAGTCACTCAGTGCAGAGTGTTGGCGGTAAAATCACCCACTCGGCGTTGTGGCAGTTTTGTGTGAAGACACCAGAGGAGCTGAGCATGCGTATACTTAGAATCTGCGGGCAGGAAGTGAAGCGTGGCCTTTGAGCTAAAGTTGGCACCACGGCCCTGCGTCAACACATGCATCGTCACCATCCAATGGCCTGGGAGAAACGTGGCTCAGATGTGGTGGTCCACAGCCGCAGCAGCAACACCTAGTGGCACACATGCCATTTCAGCCAGTCAAGGCTCAGGCACCTCTACCGAAGGGAGCTGTTTGTCTTTGACATCATCTCCCGGTCCAGATGCTCCTGCTCCTCGCTACACAACACCAACAACTTGACGCCGCTTTCTCCTCCACATTGTCAAACTGCTGCTCCTGCACCAATGTCCACCTCTTCCTCCTTCTCCGTCTCCACAAGTCTTAGGGCTGTTCCATCATACCACATGTGCAGGGCACAGCGGTGTCACACAGTTCTACACCTGGTTTGCCTGGGCGAATGAAGTCACACAATGGAAGAACTACTCCGCGTCATGCAAGAAGAAATCAATATGTGACTTTCTCTGTGACAGCTGCAAATCAGAACCATGGTGACAGACAATGAGAGGAACATGGTGTCTGTGCTGCACTGAGGAGAAATGTTCCATGCGCCCTGCATGGCTCACGTGTTCAATCTGGTTGTCAAAAGGTTCCTGAAGTCTTCCACCCATCTGCAAGACATTCTACAAATGGCCAGGAAACTGCATGCACTTCATCCATTCTTACAAAGCCAAGCACACCCTCCTTGAGTTGTAGTGGCAGAATGGCCTCCCCCAACATAGGCTGATATGCGATATTTCCACTTGGAATTCCAGCCTCCATAGGTTAGACCGCCTGTATGAAAAAAGAGAAAAGCCATTAATGATTTTTTGATGATGCAAGGGGACCGTAGTACTCACCTGTGTAACTTTGATGTCAGCCACTGGCAGCTCATGCGTGAAACCTGCCTTTTGCTCTGGCCCTTTGCAAAGGCCATGTTATTTGTCAGTCGCCAGGACTACAGGACGAATAACGTCATTCCACTGCTTCATGTCCTGGAACTCATGCTGCTTAATCTGTCTGGTGAGGGCAATCTGTCTGGTGACATCATGACATTGGCCCAGATTTACTAAAGCCCCTGTCCAAGTTTTCTGTCTGACTTTGCACATTTTTTTGAGTGCAACTGCTTGCACATGTATTTAAGAAGTGTCTGCGCCACATATGTGCGTCACATTTAACATGCAAAGTCCAACAGAAGTGTGTCGCACAACGCATGTTAAAGGTGCACCAAAAAAAGTCAGTTAACTCTGTTAGCAGTTCAGAGGGCGTCAGATTCTTGAAAAACATGTGCCACAGATCATGAATCTGGCGCCCTCTGCACTGCTAACAGAGTTAACCAACTTTTTTTTTGTTTTTTAGTAAATGGGCCCCATTAAGTTATCCAGATACAAAAGCATTAAAATGCTTTATTTCTATTCAATATTTTTCTGTTGTTACAAAATAGGTACCCGAGGTTACATAAACTTTTAATAGAAAGCCTCTAATCCACTTTCAGTTATGAAATCGTCATGGTTTCTCATGAATTAATTTTTGGTTTATCTGAAACTAATGAGCATTAGAGAACAGTTTTTCAATCTCTTAGTTTTATTAAAATTTAAATACTATTCATCTGTCTGTAGAATCTTATGAAGCAGAAGAGAACAAACAGAAATAAATGGGAAAAAAACTGATTAGAAAGTTATGGATTCTAAAATACTCAATTTTTTCATTATGCCAATTTCAATGCTCAAGTGCTTATAGTTGTACCTTTTGTAGGATAATTGTTGTCTCAGGTTAGAGATGCAAAAATAAATCAAGAGTCTATTATTTCTG
The DNA here is from genome assembly GCF_040894005.1 of Engystomops pustulosus. NCBI lineage: Eukaryota > Metazoa > Chordata > Amphibia > Anura > Leptodactylidae > Engystomops > Engystomops pustulosus. The sequence goes on from NC_092411.1 coordinate 240,896,819, forward strand.
TATTACATAATGGTGAAATTTGGACGTTTTTCAAATGTTTTCGGCTCGCATGCTCTTTTGTTTGCAACCTGTGAGGTACTTTCACATGGAAAGGACAGCCTGCAAAATTGTGGAGAAAGTAGACCTGCTGAGCTTTGAGTTTTGAGCCTTAGACCTTCCGAACAAATCCCTGGTAACTGTGGCATGTGCATGAGCCTGTGGAAATAAGCCCATTGAAACAATGCCAACCACCCTTCAGCAAAAACAAACAGGGGGCATTTATTTATTATCAACTTTCAAATAGAGAACAAGCGAAAAAAAAATTTCTTCCCCCCTTTCTGCGCCTGTTATGAAGTGTTGGAACCACAAAAATGGTCCTTTTATGACACTCAGGACTTGTTCTTTTTTTGGGCACATAATTGTGGTGCTTCATTAGAATCTGATACTTTTAAGGCACATGAAATTTTTGTTTTGTGGCACAATTTTTGGCTCACAGTTAGACCATCTAAAAGTATATGGAGTTCTCCTACATAAATTGGGAGACCGTTCTTAATCTTTTTGTTTGTGCGCCAATTCATTAGTCCCTTGTGCCATAAACTTACATCCCACTGAAAATTATAGCACGCTTCCTGTGCCACCCTGCACCCAAATTAATAAATGCCTGTCACAGTGCGGTGTCCAACGAGCTTTTGGAGTGAAGAGAGAGGTAACCCCTCTGATGGAAACTAATCATGTAGGGTACTGTCTTACATGTATTCTGTACTGCACAAGGTACAAAGCAACTGTTCTTTTATAATAACAACTATTGGCAGTAACCATAGGAGGTTAGAGCGGCCATATACAATCTAAAATCTCTGGGGGTACTAGTAATATAGATAACCCCCTAATGAACTCTTGCAAGTCTAATCTGTCTAATTTTGATACTTTTACGTTTTTCTATGTACTTTATGTTCATTTATGTTTACATCTTTTTATTGATTACAGGGAGAATGTAATGTAAGCCATGTGCTTTTTTGCACAATTTTTTGTGCAATTCCTGAAATTCTGCACTTTAGCAACCTTTTAGGAGCAACTCAGTGATAAATCATGCACCAACATCTTCCAGCAGGCGCAGTTCAAAGATGAATTTGGAAAAAAAAACAGTATGCTACGAGCTTCACATAAGTAGAAAAAAAGCATGCAAAGGCAAAAAAAAAAAAAAACACAAAAAGGAAAGAAAAAACGCAAATAAAAAGATAATGTGTGCCAGCATGTTTATTTTTACACATTGTAATGATCCACTACTATCAAGTCACTGAAGCATACCAAGGTCATCTATGTCATCTATGTTAGCATCAATATTAATATAGAATTGTCTTTCAAATACTGCAGTTATGTTGTATTTAAAAAAGAATACTTCATTTAGTATTTATTAACTTACTTTTATCAAACTTTTTTTAATAAAACCTAAAAATATTAAATTTGGAATACTGATACTGCCAGACACCCTGCTTTTAGTTCTAAATCCTATTATTTGGTATATAAAGTAAATTGTGAGCCATCTCATTGTCATAACAATAGGTAAGTGTTTATGAACAATACAGTTAATATACTATTAAAGGAGTTGTCCAAAGCTTATTTAAAAAATTAAAAGGTGGCCGGGGGGGGGGGGCTGCTTAAAAAAATAAAGATGTACTTACCTCCCAGCGCCCTCTAGGTGTTCCGTGCTGCTGTCACTTTGGTCCCCTCGCCATGTAAACAAACATGGCAACGGGAGCAGTGCTGGATTCAGCTTGTGGCCTGACCCGACAACCATCTGTCCTGCATATACAATGCTGTGAATAAGGACGGGCGGGCGTGGCTGGCCTCAGCCGGCCGGAAGCTGAGTCCAGCACTGCACCTGCAGCCATGTTTGTTTACATGGCACGCAGTCCGGAGCAACAGCAGCGTGGGACACCTGGAGGGCACCCGGGAGGTAAGTACATTTTTATTTTTTTAAGCAGCCCCCTCCCGACCACCTTTTGTATTTTTTTAATAAGTTTCTGATAACCCCTTTAAAAGCTGGTAGGTTACATATATTCTGAGACTTTGTATTAACCGTTTCAGGAGCAGGATAATTTGTGTTTCTAGGACCAGACACAAAATTCAGGTTTTTGTTCTTTTGTGTTCTTTTAGTTAGAACCATGATTTTTGCTGAGTTTTTTTAAATTCTTATTTTATTGTTTATTTTGGTCAGAATTTTTACTTTTAAGCAGAATATTAGCTTAAAACCAGACTAAGCCTACAATGTAAGGGCATCCAAATTTTTGGATGTCTTTTTTAGGGTAACTGGGTGCCGTATAGGGTGACCTCAGTGACTGCCGGGGGAAAAAAAAAACATTTTTGTGGTGTAAGCAGCCTCCTTATACCAGCATCCAAGCCATCACATGACCATCAGGATGAATGGAAGCAGCAGATCTACTATTCACTCGATAGCTCTGCATGAGAAAAGGAGAAGACAGTAAATGCTGCTTCTGTCTTTTCTCCAGGGTCTACTTTAGCTGTCTGCAGAAGGGGACCAAACACTAGGCTTCCCACTCACTTGGGGAGCCACCTAATGCCTGCCTTGTAAATACACAGGGGCCCTGACTGGGATTTCCCACCATAAATCTACAGTGGTTGCTCTGGAAGAAGTAACTGATTTTTATAGTACAAATATCCTAGTCCACTGCATTATTCTTGCCATCTAAAAACACTGAATACCAATGTATACCAATTATGAATAGCAATTATATGTATAATACATATTAATGAAATTCATAATGGTTAGGAAAACAGAGCCTGAGTAATCCTAAAATGAGTCCTATAACTAATGCTAACTAATCCATGAAATGATACAATTTGGCCTTCAGAAAACTCCATTATGCAGCACCTTTAATACAAAATAATTATAATACAAAAAACCCCTTTAACTCTTTTAGCTACTATAACTCTCACTTACAATTAAACTGAAAATAATAATAAATCAATAACCTTATATTGACACTAATCATATATTGTATTTAAAATAAATATTTTTCCTTTAGAATTACAACATGAACTATTTTATAGAAATATACAATTAATATTTACATGCCATTTGTTTTTTGCCACAAAATTATAAAAATAAAGCTGCATAATAATTTTAAAAACGCCTAGTCTAAATAAACCATCATGATCAACCTAATGTGTACTGTACAAGAAAATAAATGAATGGTCTCCAAACATATAATTACATTTATTTTGCTATAGCAAAATAGAATTATTTGAAGGATTTAAAAATAATCTTTCCACAAAAACATAACATTTTTACACTGTGGACATGTAATTAGGCTATAAAACATCTAATTTTGTAGAGAAAGCACCCGACATAATCTACTAAATATAATCTGTTGATGAGACAAGTGTATATGGTAGTATTACAATTGTCAACAAGTAAAATTGCATCCAGTAATTGAATTGCTTTTAAAAACTTTAATAATCTATTGTCTAGTATCTAGATTACACTGCAAATGTTTAATCGCTTTATTTTAGTGGATACAGCATTTGGTCAATATTAAATATCTCATTAGATGCAGGATTATAAAATTAGCACCATGCGGCTCTGTAGTTATCTTATAGCTAGGAGACTCATTTCAATGTTTTAAATGAAAGTTCCTTAACCCCTTATCACCGACACTAGTTTTCAGCTCAATGACCAGACTCGATTTTTCAAATCTGACATGTCTCACGATAATTGGTTATAACTTCGGAACGCTTTAACATATCCGGGTGATTTTGAGAATGTTTTCTCGTGATCCATTGTACTTCATGTTAGTTATAAAATTTAAGTGATAAGTTTTGCGTTTCGTTCTGAAAAAAAGTGAAAATTTGGCAAAAGTTTGTAAAAATTCTTCATTTTCCAAGTTTGAAATGTTCTGGTTTCCAGACAGGAAGTAAAACTACCCAAAAAGTTTGATAATTAACATTTACAGAATATCTGCTTTATGTTGGGATGATATTTTATGCTTCCGGTCATTTTTCTAGGATGTTATGAGGCGCAGAACTTTAGGTGCGATTTTTCTTATTTTCATGAAAATTGCCAAAACTCACATTTTGAGGGACAACTCAGCTTTCAAGTGACTTTGAGAGGCCTAAATAATAGTAAAACCCCATAAATTACCCCACTATAGAAAGTTCACCCCTCAACATATGTAAAACAACTTCTATTAAGTCCATTAACCCTTTAAGTGTTTCACATGGGTTAAAAAATATGGACCTGCGATTTAGAAACTAGAATTTTTTTGGAAATACATTCATTTAGGCCAAAACTGACATTTTCAGAATAAATTAAATGATGAAACGCACTGCAACGCTTGATGCCCAATTCCTCCCGAGTTTACTGATACCCCATATGTGGTGGTAAACTGCTGTACGGGCGCACGGCCGAGTATAGAATGAATGGAGGCGCCATTCACTGCAGATTTGTATTGTCACATTGTACTACTTATACATTTTTATTTTTTTTGGTAATGCGATCATATGAGGGCTTATTTTTTATGGGATGAGATACAATGTATAAATAATTTATTTTGGGAGTTTAAAGCTTATTCATGAGATTTTATTAACTATTTCAAGGGGAACACAAACAAAATCATCAATTTTTATTTTGGATTTTTAGCATTTTTTTCCCCCCGCTCACCGTAACGTAAAAATAATATTTTATCTTTATTCTCTGGTTCACTACGATTGCGGTGATTCCTCATTTATATAGTTTTTCTTATTTTTGCTCAATTTTCCTGAGCAAAACCAATATTGGAGAAAATCGCATTGTTTTTACTATTGACAAATTTTCAGGGCCATAACTTCTGTATTTTTCTGTTGTCAGATCTGGTTGAGGGCTTATTTTTTGCGAAAACAGTTGTTCTTTTCAGTCGTATCATATTAGGGAACGTAACTTTTTTTGATCACTTTTTAGAACATTTTTTGTGATGGTGTTTGATGAAAAATTGTATATTATGGGAAGTTTTTCAAGTTTTTTTTTTACCTGGTTCACCGAGCGGGTTCAATATTGATTTAGATTTATTGTACAGATTAATACGGTCGCGGTGATACCAAATATGTACGTGTTTTTGTGTTTTATTTACTTTATTTGCATTTTATGTGTTACTGGGGAGATTATGGGACTTTTATTTTATTTATTTATTTAATTATATTATAAAAAGATTTAATTTTTTTTAAAAACTTTTTTACATTTTCTACTTCTTGGCTTGAATAAGCAATTATCCGATCGCTTATTCAAGCCTTTACACTGCAATACACTTGTATTGCAGTGTATAGTGAAAGTAACTGAGCATGCTGAGCATGCTCAGTTACATACAGCCGGGTCCTGTCAGGAAGGCAGGACCCGGTGAGAAGAGGAGCCGACAGCCCCGGGTCACTCGTCGGAACCCGGGGCAGCGGCAGGAGGGATCGGATCCCCCGGTAAGCCGGGGGGGGTCCGATCCACGGGGGACACACTTGCACTCCGCGGTCATGCTTGACCGCGGCGTGCAAGGGGTTAAACACCCGGGATCGGAGTTTTTCCGATCCCGGGTGTTAGTGCCGGGTCTGGGCTGTGATATCACAGCCCGACACCAGCACCAGCGAGACCCGGTGTCCCGAAAACTTCTTCTGATGCGCCGCCGTAGAAAGGCGTCGCATCAGAAGAAGTACCCTTAATGACCGCCGTAAAAACCCGATAGGGCGGTCATTAAGGGGTTAAAGTTCATCAGAGACTTAAATGCTAAAGATATCAGCCAAGGCTTCATTCCACAACTTTTTTTCTGCTTTCTATAAAAACCCTCCACTTACAAACTTACTAAACTCCGACAAAACAGTGGGGGGGATTTACTAATTCTGGCGCAAGCACGACTGTCGACATCGGAGATCAGTATCCAGAAAGCACAGCCCAATGTTTTAAAGTGGTGCACGGCTGTAAGTAAATAATGGGTAGACGGTAATAATCAGTTGTGCTCCATAAAAATGCTGACATCAATGAGATGTGCGCCAAAATCTAACATGGACTGCGTCTTCATTTTGCTCTCTGACCAATTTTTTCCTTTTCTATTGTGCGCCAAAAAGTGTGCCTAAAAATGCTGACAAAATACACATAAATGTGACAGATAATGTGGAAAAGTTAGGCCAACTTGAGCCAAAAAAAGACAGAGGAGTCAGGATAGTCGGAAACATCTGTTATTTCTGGTGCAAACTCTTTATAAATGATCCGCAACAATAATACATGTCACCCAGTGTTGTGAATTAAAGGAAACCTACCATAAGGAATCTACCATCAGAAGTAAATCTGATGGTAAATTCCTTCTGCCTGCCTCTTCCTTAATCAGTAATTTAATAATCCTGGAACCTAACTTGTTAAAAACTTTATTTTTGTAATATGTAAATTAACTGCAGAGGCTACTGGGACGTGTACTAGCCAGGCCTGGCACTGGGAGCTACTCCACGCCCCAGTAGCCTCTTCAGTTCATTTACATATTACTAAAATAAAGTTTTTAACAAGTTAGGTTAGGTTCCAGGATTGTTAAATTACAGATTAGGGCAGAGGCAGGCAGGAAGAATCTACCATCAGATCTACTTCTGATTTCTCATTGTAGGTTTCCTTTAAAGGAGTTGTTTAGACTTAGAACATCATGACCCCACTATTCCAAAAACAGTGGCAAACCTATCCTTGTGGTTGGATCTCCAACAATCAGGCAGTGAATAGGGGTTGCTTGTATTTATATAGTACCTCCATATGACATATAGTAATGTGACATGTCTTCTAAGCCTTTGCAATCACTATTAAAACAGTCTCAATTGCAATGGAAATGTGCAGCATGTTGTAAAAAAAATTCTAAAAAGAAGTTCTAAAGCCCCTGTTGGTATTTTGTGAACTTTCAGAGACAGATAAAAAACATACAATACACAACAATAAATGCTCAAAAATTATAATCCTACTTGTTTTATTGTTTATCCAAACTAAGACATAGGGCATTCTGCAGTTGTACGGTCTTGCCATTTGTTTTATTGACTGCACCTGCAGGAATGACATTTATATTCCTGCTGTGCAATGGTCATAACATACAGTAGGTACCACTTAGTATGTAAGTGCAGTTCTCACCTAATCTCACATCCTCAAACACTTACTACTCACAGGAACAAAGAGAAAAGATTCTTTAGGGAAAAGCGAGTATTGATTGGAATGTATTGTACTATACATTATTTGACAAATCCCAGACAAGTTCCCGGTTAAGAAAAGAATGGTCTATTACAGCTTGTTTGACATAATTGTAAACCAGATGTATAAACAGCACAGCAATGCTTTGGTGTCTGTCTTGTTTGTAAAAATTATAGCAATCGATTTGTGTGTAATTGTTCCCCATTCTTTGAAGGAAAGGTGACTTGTTTGTACAGTACGAGGAGCGAACAGAACATCCGTTGTGATGTCTTCTGTTGTTGCCTCTATCCACCCTAAGGTCCACAGGTATAGCATTCTCTAAAACTGCTGGATTATAGGAATAATTATTATTTTACCTATTGGCATAAGAGGAAAGCTGCAGTGTCTGTGGTATTCTCGGAACTTAAATTTTTTTTTTACCTCAGTTAATGTTATCGGCTACTGAGGGCAGTGTTGTTTCCGTGTTTGTGGTGCTTCATAGTTTTTTCTTATATACTTTATGCCTTCATATATATTTTTTGTGTTTAAATTGACCTAAGGAACTGTATTGTATTTTATTTTGGAGAGGTTGTTCTTTTATGTAGTTGTCAAGTCTGCACCAATGTCTTTCTCGATCCGCACTAGTAGGTTGAGGAGACGTTGAGTTTTTCTGTTATTCACTTGTCCGGCAGTGTGAACTGGGCTCTAGTGGATGACTGACCGGATATCTGCCACACACTCTCTCTCTCTGTACTCTGCCTTTCTCTAGCAAGATTTAACTCTTTGTGTCTGTGATTGCCTCCTATGTTCCCCTTGGGCAGGGTCAATCCACTCTATGAGTATTCAGCACCCTACAAGTTGCTGGTCAAATTTCTGCCTGGCTTAATTCACACTACATTGTTTGCTTATTCTGATTCTCTTGTGGCCTCTGACTTTTGGCTCTATACTACCCTTTGGATCTTGATTTTGTCATTTGCTCCTGCAGTTGCTGACCTGGTTTGTCCACTCGACTTTATTGTGCTTTTGGATTGTTTGTCTTGTTCCATGTCTGCACAGAGACCTATGGAGGGATTACCTTTTAGTTGCCCTGGGTCACTAGGACTGGCCAAGGCAATAGGCAGGTGACAGCTTTGATGGGGCAAGCGTAGGGCTCACTGTCTTGTTTGTCTTTCTGGTCTCATTACAGTAGGTTTATATGTTGTTTGGGAGGGACACTCCACTCATAGGCTGTTTATTAATAGAGGTTGTTTATTAATAGAGGTTCTGTAGGTTTAAGTATTTTCAATACTTCCTTATTTCTCTTTGCACTGAGATTTATGGTACACAGGCTCACAAAAATGCTCCCCTTCTATGTCAGGCGGTAACTATGCCTTTAATGTTAAAGGCATATATCAGTGTATAATATGCATTGCTGGATTAATTGCTAGAATTCTAGAAGTGTAGAACTCTGCACTAATTGGAATGCTAATTCATTGCTTTCAGGCTCTTGGTTCTACATTTTCACACCTCTTTCACAGTATAGGATAATAAACTGATTTTGTACATTTTAATTGTCCTTTTGTAAAGTTTTCTATTATATAAAGAAGTTTTTGATTTGCATACAGTTCTTTCAGAGAGGCAGGAACATCCTGTCACATTGATTTGGAATTATTTTAATTGAAATGTGGTAGAGGCCTCTGTTCTTTTCTCTGTATCGGCGATAAATCAAATGGTTGCATTTTCAGCGTTGGGTTTTATCAAATCATTGTTATATATTATCTGACTAAAGTGCATCTAATACTTTACTTATAAATTGAAGAATTTTACTCTCATTCACAGTAGCCCTTGTTGAGAACTGAAGGGGCTCAAAATGTTAACATAAATGAAGTTCAAGTAGTATTGAGTCCTATGTACTGAGGGGAGCATGTAACAAGAATATCCTACACTGAAGTGCATCAGGGTAAAATGGGCCAAATCTACGAAAATCTATTAAAAGCTTCATACAAGTGTCAATTTGTGCCATATTTTCTATAACACAACAAACCATGAGCCCTCGCCAAATATTCTTAAAGCACAACTGTAACATTGTTTTTCCACAAATCGATAGCTCTTGCTATGTAGAACAACTTTTTCTATTATCTTTGTTATCTATATCCAGAAGTTTCTTTGCTATGCTCATTAGTTTAGCCTGGTTATTGCACTAGATCCCCTCCTGAATATTATGAATTTGCCCCTTGATATAATGTATTATAATATACACTCACCGGCCACTTTATTAGGTACACCATGCTAGTAACGGGTTGGACCCCCTTTTGCCTTCAGAACTCCCTCAATTCTTCTGGCATAGATTCAACAAGGTGCTGGAAGCATTCCTCAGAGAAATTCTGACCCTACCATCCAAATGTCGCAGCAGAAATCGAGAATCCTCAGACCAGGCAACGTTTTTCCAATCTTCTACCGTCCAATTTCGATGAGCTTGTGCAAATTGTAGCCTCAGTTTCCTGTTCTTAGCTGAAAGGAGTGGCACCCGTGTGGTCTTCTGCTGCTGTAGCCCATCTGCCTCAAAGTTCGACGTACTGTGCGTTCAGAGATGCTCTTCTGCCTACCTTGGTTGTAACGGGTGGCGATTTGAGTCACTGTTGCCTTTCTATCAGCTCGATCCAGTCTGCCCATTCTCCTCTGACCTCTGGCATCAACAAGGCATTTCCGCCCACAGAACTGCCGCTCACTGGATGTTTTTTCTTTTTCGGACAATTCTCTGTAACCTTAGAGATGGTTGTGCGTGAAAATCCCATGAAAATACTCAGACCAGCCTTTCTGGCCCCAACAACCATGCCACGTTCAAAGGCACTCAAATCACCTTTCTTTCCCATACTGATGCTCGGTTTGAACTGCAGGAGATTGTCTTGACCATGTCTACATGCCTAAATGCACTGAGTTGCCGCCATGTGATTGGCTGATTAGAAATTAAGTGTTAACGAGCAGTTGGACAGGTGTACCTAATAAAGTGGCCGGTGAGTGTAATGCTTCCTAACGTGTACTCAAAATTTCCTATATGTAATGCGGTAACATATTGGATACCGCATTGGCACATTATAATATAAGGGGTGAGAGAAACTTTACCCTAACACTGCATGGACTCTAACAGTTCAGCATTATACATTAAATAAGAAAATGGTGGTGATTGTAAAACTGACTCCAGCTCTCACCGTATCTCATAGAGGTTAGAATTTGTATCTATTTAGGTCCTATCTCCATAGTGTATGCTGAAAGTCTGATTTGTCTGAGAATGGCCAGATTTTAAATGACTGAAATTTAAAATGTTCAGGCAGATACATTTCATTCAGCAGAACGTAAACTAAGCATTAATTAATTTGAGAACCCCTCCTGGAAATTCCTGTTATCCTTTTTAACTGTACATTTGTAAAAAAAAAAAAATGCAGAGGGGAGGGGCTGCTGTTCCCTGCTCACAGAAAAGAAAGGAGGGGGAGGTCATGTCATAGTGCTCTCTGTGTGTATAGCAGAGCTAAATGTGTTCAGTACTGTGCATATAGAGGTCTCTTACACAGTTTAGTGAGCTACAAGATCTCCGCTGTTCCCTATCAGTCCCTCCATCCTAGTCTGTGATTCTATAGAACTTTCTCTGTCTCTCTATTTACCTCATGCTACACTCCCTCCCCCGATTTGTACCCAGCACAGTGTACATAGTGCAAACAAGTTATTAACCCTTAGTGTTTACACAGCACAGACTATACACTTCATTTAATTGTTTTACTTCTGATTTCAATTACCTATTATCCACTGCAGCAGGGATTTTGGCCGGGTTCTCCATACAGATCATCTCTAGATCTTTCTGGTTTCAATGCTGCAACATAGAGTTTCAGCTCCCTCCAAAGACTACTGGTTGGGTTCAGGTCTGGCTAGACCACTCCAGTACCTTGAAATTCTTTATATGGAGCTGCTCCAGGAGCCCATTCAAGCCTTGCACTCGCCTACAAATTTGCCCCCGGGGTCCTTAGCTCTTTGGTCTTCCCCACGGTGGAGAAGTTGGAATGTGTGTGGACAGGTGTCTTTTATAAACTAAAACAAGTTCAAACAGATACAATTAATGTAGGTCATGAGTGCAGTTTAGGAGGAGCTTCTCCAAGAAAAACTAACAGCAATATCAAAGCCAGAATTATTGCTCATTGGTAGGAGATCAAATTATTTCAAGCAATAAATTATTATTAAAGAGTATATAAAAAATAAAGTTACTACTTACCTTCCGACACTGACTCTTAGCACTAACTTTATTTGTTATGGGGTACTTTGCTGGGCATTATAGTTATGGAGGCACTCTGCTAGGAATTAAACTAATGGGGACTCGGACATTTAGTTGTTCATAGCTGGGAATAACCATTTTTATAATTTGATAGAACAGGCATTTTGGGATGTGGCAATACCTAACATGTTTATGATTTTTACTCTTTATTTATTTTTATATGTGTTGTAGGGAAAGGGTGGCGATTTAAACTTTTACTTTTTTAAATTTGTTTTATTTCCTTTTTACTATTATTTCAGACACCTAGGTTACTTTAACCCTAAGTGGTCTAAATCACTCACATAATACACTGCAATTCTACTGTATTGCAGGCTATTAGAGATCAGTATCTATGGCAGGCCTTTGAGTCTTTATGAGACTGTAAGCTGCCTTGGCAACCAATCAGCAGCCTCCAATGAGATTAAAGATGGTAACACCCACCAGCAGCACCTTTAGGTGCTGTGGCAGTTAACCTAACAGGTTAACTGCTATGATCGGTGCCCGCACTGACCGTAGCAGTTATGGACAGGTATCATCTGTGTTATATAGCTGACACCTGATGCTCATGGAGAGAGCTCAGCCCATGACTTCTCTCCATGCAATCCCTGCAGTACCACAATGTTGTGGTGCCCAAAGGGGTTAATGTAATTTGACAGTTTCAGTCACTTCTGGCCATCACAAACAGATTTGGTATTTGAACTGTACTCATGAAAAGCTATGATGGGAATAGTCAGGTCATGTTTTAAAGCTGCTTGAAGGAAGTCCACCAGCACTTTTCACCTGAAGATATATGGAAGGGGGGAAGGAGATAGAGGTGGCTGGAGGTGCAGGAGGAGTAGACAGTGGGGTATAGAGCAGGCAGAATCCAAACAAGCGAAGAAACTGGGAACTGGAACTGGTAAGTCTTATTCAGACGTAAGTCAGTAGTAGCAACTTCTCTTCATGGGAGTTCACCGACAAAGGGCCCCTTTATGACTGGGGATCATGCTACTGGGCTTGATTCCAGGATTTCCTTCCACATAGCAGCTCACAACCTCCTGCTACTAAGTGGAATCAGGTTGTTGTGTGCTTGCATGCCTTGGTGCTCCCCTGCCCCCACAACCCTGTAGCCACCACTTTGGCTGCTATGCTGATAGTTATGTCCCTGACAAAGATATGGTTATGCAGGTCTCCAGGGCTGCTACCTAATTTCCACTGCTTTACATGGTCAAACTGCACATCAGTCATTAATCTATAGATGGCGATAAAGAGATATTTTTCTGATAAAGCAAACCTTGAGGATTTTAAATGCTTGGAAGAAAATATATTTCACTATACAACATGTTAATTGTTCTACAGTTATTTCAGTTTAATTGTTTTCTATTGGTGCCTCTGTATAGCATCTACATAACTCTCACACACTTCTCATTATCTGCACATCCTAATTGATTTCATATTACAGAATATAAGTGAAGAGTCAGCACTAATGCTAAATATTCAATATGTAACATTTAAAATAGACACCTGGGATAAATGAGAATACATTCACAAACCATTAGCTGCATCTGTAATTAAAAGGCTGGAATATTTAATAAGATGCACTTAACTTAAAAAATGTAAAGAATATTTGTTTATTTGTTCTGTTTTATAACTACAGAGTAGGGTTCAGTGCACCATTTAAAATGATCTTATCACAGATCTCACAGTAAATTACTAATAGTAAAAGGTTATATTTATTCAATAATATAATAATACATTTTTAGTTATATTAAATAATTTACACTAATACAATGGCCCAAAATTAAGAGGTAGGTTATAACCATGTTGGTAGGTGTTCAGCTTTGATAATAACATTTTCAGGCAAGAGATTAATACAATGGCCCAGATTTAACAAAACTAGTGCAAACTGCACTATTTGCAGTTTGCCCCTAGTGGGTGCAATGTGCGACAGATTCATGAAACATGTCAACCCCTCTTCATGAATCTTGCGCCCCCCTGCACTGCTGCTGCAGAATGCACCATTTTTTTCTGGTGCACTTACTTTTTGATTTAGAATTGTGGCGCAGACAGAATTGTGATGCACAGTGGACCGAATTGTGGTGCACAATTTGGAAAACCTTTTTTGGTGCTAATTTTTTCTGTCTTGTTGGACACAGCGCAGCCGCGACATAACACTGGTGCAGACACTTTATAAATACATGTTCAAGCAATTTGTACGATCTTTCTAGTGCAAATTCAGACAGAAAATTGGTGCAAATGATTTAATAAATGTGGGCCAATATCTTTAAATACACCTCACATTAAAAACAAATTTACCATAGTCAACCAATAAATTACCCATAAGTTCTTCTTATATTCAGCCATGGGTAATCATAATAATATAGTAATAAATCCACACTAACAGCACTAAAAAACTAAACACAAAGGGGCACCAATATGGATCTTAGAGAATTCAGGGTCTAAATTTTTTTTTTAAAAACTATATTATTTAAGAAACAGCTGCATTTACAATTTTATACATTAACTGAGTGACTACCATGATTATCTAGGTTTAGATGTGTGCCAAACAGCATCTTCTCTCCCCATACCTTTATTTTTTGATAAAACCAAAGGCTTCTATATTTGTATCTAAGTCGCAGATCTGGGAGAGACCCAGCACCAAGTCAAGTACCAGTCAGAAGGCTGCAAAAGAAACAGTCAGAGTAGGCAGCAGGTTACTACTGACATTTCATCTTCACAACAGGTTATATTTATATGTAAGGTGGACCACCAAAATCAGTTTTTCTGGAATGGAAGAATAAGTTGACATAAGCTGTTGACTTGATCAGACATATAGATGTCAGTAAAAGTCTAGCTTATATACGATGGCTCACAAGTCGATATCAAGATGTCAGGCGTAACTGTAGATCAGGATAAGCAACAGACATGGTTAGTTGGTGGTAGTCAAACTGGCTCAAATAGCAAGAAATGTAAAGAAAATCTGTGTGACTACTTGTGCAAGAATTTCTCAAGGGAAGGGTCTCTTTAAAGTCTTTGTTATATGAAATTTTCTTAGAGAACAGATGCTCTGGCATGTACTGACCCTCACAAATCTGATGTAAATACTTTTGTGTAAAAACTGCAAAAGTGATTAAGGAATGATACCTTTATTGGCTAAACAAAAAAATTATATTTGGTGCAAGCTTTCAATGCACACAGGCCCCTGAAAAACACAACATTTGAGGGATGTAACACTAAGATAATTAGTACAGATGGTGAGACTCAATTAAGATAAGCTGGGGTACTCTGCGGTTTTATTAACCCCCGCTTATCTTAATTATCTTATTGGTAAATAACCCGCTTCAGTTTTTATAAAAGGTCCTATCTTGTTTTGTTTTTTATATTATCCCCTAACCATAATCCTAGTAAAAAAATTGTGTGAAATGAAAGCAATGAGATTTTTTTTAAATAAAAACTGTTTTAAAAGACTAAACTCTATTATTTATCACTTTTTTTTCAGGAAAACGCGAGAAAACATTGATTTTTCCAATGCGAATTGGTAAAATTTGGATTTCGATTCCTTGCCCTAAAATCGACAGATCCGCATCAAATCTACAAGTCAACAAATTGATTCCCTCCTCTCTTAATGTGGGGTGAGTTTAATCAAGAGGAAGGGTAAAAAAGAACCCAACATGTAACATAGTATTTCATTATAGGATTATTTCTGGCCTACAATTAAAGCCGGATGGTCTTTATGTATTGCTTGAGGTAAATACTTGTACACACATTCATTTGTAATGAAGATCTACTATTTATGTATCATATGATCACAAACCTGTACAATATTGTAATACTTTTTATACTTTATTTTTCAATTTTTTCTTAATGTGCAACCTCATATTTGACCTAATAAATCATTTTCGTCCACTGTGAAAACCACCCCAATTGTATGCAATCATGTGGCATCCCATTCATTTCATATGGGCTCATTTATAATACTGCACAACACATCATTTCATTTAGAATACTGTGGCAGCTCATTTCCAAACTAATTAAGTATCAACATGGGATAGCAGATATTATGAGGTGATAATGTTTCTGGCAGAACATATTGCCTAATTACATTATTCAAGCACTACCTAAAAGCAGCTAGCCAATCCATTATGTAACCGCTGGTACAGGGCGAGACACATTACAGGTGTCCATTACAAAAGAGTAAAATCGGAATCTGCTAAATATTTTTGATCTAATCACTACAATATCGACTACAAAATTGTATTGTAATTTCAGCAAAAAATACAGTACATGACTCTTACATCAAAATAATTTGTAAGGAGATTAATTTGACATTTTGAGTACCAGTTACAAAAACTGCATACAAAATCATATATTTTTTAATGAACTATAAACTATAAAATTGCTTAAACTCTTTGCGTAAGGCACTTGAACTATGCATATGCCTGAATAAGATGGGCAATTTCCAAATGCACTTAAAGACTATTTTTTATTGGATCCACATCCGCAGTCATCAATGAACTTCCATTAATTTCAAAAGCAAAAAAGGGGGAATTTAGTAAGACTGGTGTATTTGTGTTATATTAGTACGTAGTGGTACATTTTTGATGCATTTTTGCATGCCGGTATTCAACATGCAGTTTTTCATATATATTTTTCACTTGTGATCTTTCATAATTTGCAAGTAATAATGTGATAATACTAAAGCTGTGCCAGAAAAGTGCAAAAAAGTTACATCTTACATTCGCACAGGGCAATTCTCCAGAAACATAGAAGCACAAAACCATCAGATTTATCAATCTGTCAGCTAGTGCAAGGTTGTGCAAGGTTGTGACCTTTTAAAAAGTTGCAAAGTTGCTCCAGCCCCTGGTGCATTGTGAAGTACATGAGATTTTTGATCCCTTATGCAACTTTTTATGTTAGTTTTTGACAAACTAAAGCCGTCAGTGAATAAGAACACTGAAAACAAATTTATTAACGGGTCAGAACTACTTTAACAAAGACATAGGGGGACAGTTATCGTAGGATTTTATTGACTTTTTGGCGTAAAAGAAGTGGGGAAAAAATGCAATGGATTTTTTTTTTGCAATATTTTTAATGTAAAAAAAACTACTAGGGCCGAAACTCAGATAGAGCTAGCGCAACACAGTGTAAAGCCAGATTTATGACTTGCAATGTTTTCAAAATAATGGCGAAAGCATTGCAAGGTCGCTTCACTCCATTCCTGGTGTATGTGCTTGCGATTATTTTACTCGCCTTGCAATTATTTTGTGATTACTGTATTTTAAAAAAAAAACAATGCTGAGAGATTTATTAAAGGGCCAACAACACTTTAATAAATCTGATGGGAAGCAGGGCTCCAAAGATAGACATGGGATCATATTTATTGCAGCTTTTATTCCTAAAAACAGGCATGCAAGCAGTGATTTAGTCACAGTTCCTGAAGTGGAGCTGGAAATTACAACTTCTCAGCCCTATATGCCCGTTAGGTGGGGAAGGGGAAGTACAGTGAGCCAGTGAGGAGTGTTCCTGCCCTGCGCCTGTGCACTGACTATAGTCGGAACCCATTCAGGCCAAGCTATAGTGCAATTCTGCATAAGGTCAGAATAAAAGTGTCCCAGCAGTGTAGCGAATTGTGGACACCAGGGATATATCAGGAGGCTGGAGATCTGGCTTTTGCACTTAGGCGGTTCCACACTTGCGAGTGTGATGCAATGAACTCGCATCATACTCACAACGCATGCTGCTTGGATCGCACGACCCGAACGCTGCACACCGGGAGTGAATTCAGCATGTCAGTTCAGTCTCGATGTGCAGCGTTTGGGCAGGATACTTGGACAAGTTCTATGGAGGTTATTTATCACTAGGCAGGCTGAAGCGCTCACTTATCATAGCCTGGAAGCCTAAGGCCGGTTCCACACTTGCGAGTGTGATGCGATGAACCCCCATTGAGTTTTCCAGAATGTAAAGTATGTGGTGTATTCAATTTTACTACAGGTTTCTGCATAGAATAGGTTAGTCTCAGGGGCATAACTACAGCAGTAACAGTCAGAAAAGGTGTTTTGGGGCCTGCAGTCTCAGGGGGCCCAGAAATCTGGTCTGACAAATATATATATATATATACACTTACCGGCCACTTTATTAGGTACACCATGCTAGTAACGGGTTGGACCCGCCTCAATTTTTCGTGGAACTGCCTCACTTTTTCGTGGCATAGATTTAACAAGGTGCTGGAATCATTCCTCAGAAATTTTGGTCCATATTGACATGATGGCATCACACAGTTGCCGCAGATTTGTCGGCTGCACATCCATCCCGTTCCACCACATTCCATAGATGCTCTATTGGATTGAGATCTGGTGACTGTGAAGGCCATTTGAGTACAGTGAACTCATTGTCATGTTCAAGAAACCAGTCTGAGATGATTCCAGCTTTATGACATGGCGCATTATCCTGCTGAAAGTAGCCATCAGATGTTGGGTACATTGTGGTCATAAAGGGATGGACATGGTCAGCAACAATACTCAGGTAGGCTGTGGCGTTGCAACGATGCTCAATTGGTACCAAGGGGCCCAAAGAGTGCCAAGAAAACATTCCCCACACCATGACACCACCACCACCAGCCTGAACCGTTGATACAAGGCAGGATGGAGCCATGCTTTCATGTTGTTGATGCCAAATTCTGACCCTACCATCCGAATGTCGCAGCAGAAATCGAGACTCATCAGACCAGGCAACGTTTTTCCAATCTTCTACTGTCCAATTTCGATGAGCTTGTGCAAATTGTAGCCTCAGTTTCCTGTTCTTAGCTGAAAGGAGTGGCACCCGGTGTGGTCTTCTGCTGCTGTAGCCCATCTGCCTCAAAGTTCGATGTACTGTGCGTTCAGAGATGCTCTTCTGCCTACCTTGGTTGTAATGGGTGGCGATTTGAGTCACTGTTGCCTTTCTATCAGCTCGAACCAGTCTGCCCATTCTCCTCTGACCACTGGCATCAACAAGGCATTTCTGCCCACAGAACTGCCGCTCACTGGATGTTTTTTCTTTTTCGGACCATTCTCTGTAAACCCTAGAGATGGTTGTGCGTGAAAATCCCAGTAGATCAGCAGTTTCTGAAATACTCAGACCAGCCCTTCTGGCACCAACAACCATGCCACGTTCAAAGGCACTCAAATCACCTTTCTTCCCCATACTGATGCTCGGTTTGAACTGCAGGAGATTGTCTTGACCATGTCTACATGCCTAAATGTTGCCGCCATGTGATTGGCTGATTAGAAATTAACGAGCAGTTGGACAGTTGTACCTAATAAAGTGGCCGGTGAGTGTATATAAATATATATATATATATATATATATATAAAGCAGTCCACTTCATGCATCGGCAGCTTAGATAAGAAATGTCCGAGGAAGGGCATCAGAACAAGGAATCTCTAATTCCTGCCATGTACTTCCATGTGGTCATCAGCTACTGGGACAATTGAAGTGTATAAATGTATATATCAGTGCGTAAATGTTTGTTAAATACTGCATAAGTGTGTGTAAGACTATATACTGTAAATGTGTGAGTATACAATGTATATTTTCTGAAGGGGTAGGTGGGCCCCATTCAGAAGTCTGTGATGGGGCCCTGCATCTCTTAGTTACACTCCTGGTTAATCTATCAATTTTTGAAAAAATGCTTCAGAGAACCAAGAGCTTTTCCTGCCCAAATGCAATAAGTGCAAAAAGCTCTACTGAAAAGAGGGAAGATTTCACTATTCAGTAACTCTTATGGTAATGAATAGGACCATTATGAACAGCAGATTAGTTTATATCAACACCCGTCCTCCTAGTCTATCAATCCTAATAACTGTAAGGATTCTAATTATCCCCTACACAAAACTCTCACCCTCTAGAAAATAGCTTAGAATGATGAATACGACTATTGTGGAAGAATAATAATAATTTATCAAAGCATGATCCCAATGCACTGATCTCATACTTGTGTTATTAGCTTTGTAATAACACCATCTTTTTGATGATGTAAAGACCATACATTGTTACTCATCCCATCATCTTACAATAAATTAAAATAGTTTAATCACATTCAGAAGATACAGTCTTGAAATGATCCAATCAGAACATTTCCGGACCTGCCACACAGGCCTGAGGTCAGTGGTTTGCATTGAATGATAATTATGTTCACTTTCCTTTTATTCTCTGTCTTGTAATTTGTCTCTAGAACATAGTGTAATTGTGAAGGAGTCTTTGAAGAAATATCTTCTCAGGTATATAGGGGTCATCACTAAACAATGCCTTATTAAAGTACATGCATTATCACCCTGTTTCTGACTACCTCTTCATCTGTACGTGTTTTACCTTTATCAAGGGAAGTGATTGGTAACGTTGTAATCCTGACAATAAAGAGACCTGTGTAACTGTTTCCTCTATTTTATTCCTGATAGTAAAATGTAGCCATTTTTTTCTTTTGCAAAATACCTTGTTATATAACGACACCTTTCGTTCTCCTCCTCCAGCATCATTTAGGTGTTAGCAGAAACATATGTTCTATTATCTGCTACCAGTCGATACAAAACTACTTAGAGTTTGAAGCATTGAAGTTTTCTAGTAGCACAAAAGAAAATACAAACGACTCAATTAAATGCTGAACATTTCTGTAACATAATAATACTAATTACACAACTTTATGGATTTATGACTTCAAGTTATCCAAGATTTGCTTTGCTCATGGTCAATATTTATTATATTTACTGTACAGTCATTTGGGTAGATTAATCAAAAGCATCATAAGGTAAGACAGTGCAGAGTTACATTTGGAAAGGCTTATACTGCTTCCGATTTGTCAAAAGTGTTGGCTGCTAGATGATACATCTGTCTTTTTGTCTTACTTTGCACCTCCTATTTGTTGGTTTAGTTTAAAATTGTAGTGCCTTAGCATCATTTTTGGTGCAGTGACTTTTTGGCACAAAGCCATGCCCCCTTTTCTTAGATCATTAGACAGAGTTCTGTAAGACTTTTTATAAATATGTGTCATAGTTTTGATGATGTATCATTGAGTCGCCCCATATTAAAGAACAAGGGGATGATTAAATCTTAATAAAATAATGGTCTATTTGCTTTTCCTAGATAGTGTTACATCTGTGACCCCAGTCATCACACACCTACACGTCTCCTGCAGTCTCCTGCTCTGTTAAACTAATAGTTATCCTGTCTGATGTCAGATTGGGATCCAATAACCTCCCAGACCAGGCGCTATGGATTCTCGTTTAAGGTCTTTTGGATCAGTACTCTTGGCCTGCTATATTCTTGTACTTGGTAGGCTTGCAGTGCTATCTATAGCACAACCAAAAACAGTGAGCACAATCTACACCTTTACGTCTAACCCTACCACCCAAGATGTCACACTATTAGCGCTTCCTCCCTGGCCTCTCTTGCCATTCTCTCTACCGCAATATTTATACTGTCTTGTTTTTCTCTCTTTGTTCGCACCTTTGTGAAGGTAGGGAACGGTGTCTCAGTTAGCACTACAGCCGTGCAGCGCTTGGGTCCTGGGTTCAAGTTCCATCCAGGTCAACATGTGCAAAGAGTTTGTATGTTCTCTCCGTGTTTGTGTGGGTTTCCTTGTGGTCCTCCAATTTCCTCCCATACGCCAAAACATACTTGTAGGTTGCTTAGATTGTGAGCCCCATGGGGACAGGGACTGATTTGGCAAGTTCTGTGTAGCGCTGCATAAATAAAAGAATTATTATTTTTATTAATGCCGACTTGTTGTCTTCCTATCTCCTACATTAAGCCGGGCAAGTAGGCAGGGATAGCTGAGAAGGAGGTTTATTCTCAGGGCCCACAACAGGTTCCTGGAATATACAGTAACTACATTAAATTAATCACTGTATCTTTTTATGAACAAATATTTGTTGATTCCAAATAAATATTACTTCAACTAGTCATAGTGAATTATTTCTATCCATCTTGTATTTGCATACCATTACATGTGTATATGTATGTTCTTGACAGAAAATCAATCATGCAAAAAAAGACAATTTGTCAGCACTTCCAAGCAAGAAGCAATAAATATGCAAGTGCACACATCTGTGACTACATTTTAGAAGTTTAAGGTTCAAAATATTCAAACAATTGATCTAGTATTATGTCTTTTGCTACAGTTTTTTGGGGGAAAGGGGGTTGTATTTTTCAATTCTTTAGATCTGTTTTATAGAACATTATGAATTTTATAAAGATTCTCACAGGATAATGCCAGAGAAAACCGTAACATATTGTACCCAGATTTAAGAAAGACCACACGAAAAGCACTACAACAAAGTATGGAAGTTCACCAAAATGTTTATTAAAATCAACATAAAACGCATTGCATTTTTAAAAATAAAAACGTTGAGAAACATTAATCTTGAAATTTCCTGTACTCGTGGAGCCATGTGCCTAATTTATTACTTGGCAAATGTTTTATCATGAGTGGTAAAGACTGCAAGACGTGTGATACCATGAACTACTATAACCCCCCACATCCTTTGTCCCCATCACCCCTATCCCTCACCCCATTTTCCACAATCTCAAAATGTTTTAATTCCTTGGCAATGCTACCTTGTATGTGGTCATGTCAATAAAACTTCTATGAATTTTAATTTGTGAAGCATGTGACCCCAGCAGTCCAATTTTAATTAAGTCTATGCCAAATTGTAGTTGTTATTTAATTTGGCAAACAGAAATAGTACCATTCTTGATACTTCCTCTTTTCATTGAGAAAACTCATGTTTTGTGGTTGTAACTTTTTATGCCAAAGAATTGACATTATAATAAATTCCATATAGGAAGCTTAGAAGGGAATACATTTGGCATTTGAATTTGTTGTTTTTTTTTTTTTGCAAAGGCTTGAGCTACCCATACCATTTTATTGCATATGTCTGCTGGGACTGGAGATTATGTGCCCAAAAATTGTGTGACTTTTAACAGTGCAAAAATGTGCAACTTCCACATTCGGATTTTAAATATATACCATATATACACAAAAAGTGTGCTGAAAAACGACACCTCGGCTTATACACGAGTTAATAAAAAAATAATTTTACTAACTCACCTTCAGGCTCCCCCATGCTCCGTGCAGTTCTCTGATGCTCAGCGTGGTTCCCTGCTTCTCCTCTTCTTTCTTCTCCTTGCTGTATTAGCCTGCAGAGGAGCGGCCATGTGCTCTGCTGGCTGGTGCACACTATAATGCGACGGTGTCGCTGCTGATGATGTCATAGTGTGTGCTGGCCGGCAAAGTGCATGCACGCATCTCTGCTGGCTGTTAAAGCAGAGACAAGAAAGTAGAGGAGCTGTGGTGATGGGAGCATCGTGAAGCCACATCGAGCATCAGGGACAGCCAGAAGGTGAGTATGTAAGTTTATTGCTGGGAGCTGGCTGGCTGTATACTAAAGGGGGCTGGCAGGCTGTATACAAAAGGGGACTGGCAGTCTTTATACAAAAGGGGGCTGGCTGGCTGTATACAAAAGCTGGCTAGCTATATACTAAAGTGGGTGGCTGTATACTAAAGGGGGCTGGCTGGCTATGTACTAAAGGGGACTGGCTGGCTGTATACTAATGGGGGCTTGCTGACTATATACTGGGAGGCTGTTACAAATTCATTTTTCATCCTCGGGGCCTTGGCTTATACGGTATTAGGTGTAAAACTAAAAAAATAATTCCTGAAAAGTTTGCTGTCTGTTTTCCAATTTTTGCACAAATTTTCAAATTTCAATTTGCCAGAAAAAAAGCACGAAAACAATAGAAAAAAAATTAGATAAATAACCCCTTTAGAGTCCGATCTTCAAATTAAAAGTTTTGATTTGTCAAAGGTAGTAGTCTGACTTTCCAAGCTCAAATTAGGGAGCAGATGTATTATGAGTCTTGCATTTTGCTTTTTATCTTTGGGCTTCTTTCCATAGGATAAATCACACTGCAATTTCTGTAATAGGCAAAATTTCTGGATCAACTTATATCAAACTATTTATTGCAACTGTCAGGGATTGGAGTGTACTTGCACTTTTTTGGTTGCAAATTATTCATGCATGAAGTGCTAATGATACATGAAGTGCTAAACCAGTGATGGGCAACCTTTTGAGCTTGGTGTGTCAAAATTCGCCAAAAAAACAAGCATAACTCGGGTGGTGTGTCACCTTTAGAAAAAAACCCTAATTTTGTGATATTTAGAGTTTAAATAACAAATATGTATAATTATTTAACTTACCTGCTTAGTGACTTCTTTGTTAATCTGTCAGTTGATTTCTTTTGTTGGTCTTGCTGTTATTTAACTTGTGTGGGGTGCAATGAACTAAGATAAGTGAGGGGGAGGGGGAATTCTTCCAGTGATGGCGAACCTGTGGCAGTCAAGCGACAGCCCCCCCAGTATAGTCACAGGGCCCCCCCTCCCCAATATTGTCATAGGGCCCCCCAGTATAGTCACAGGGCCTCCCCCCTCCCCAATATTGTCATAGGGCCCCCAGTATAGTCACAGGGCCTCCCCCCTCCCCAATATTGTCATAGGGCTCCCAGTATAGTCACAGGGCCTCCCCCCATACCCAATAATGTCAAAGGGCCCCCCAGTATAGTCACAGGCCCGGCCCCCCCAGTATAGTTACAGGCCCGGCCCCCCAAGTATAGTTACAGGCCCGGCCCCCCAAGTATAGTTACAGGTACAGCTAGCCACTGTGTATATCCAGCAAGTCCCCCCAATATACAGCCAGCCAGTCCCCCAGTATACAGACAGATTGCCCCTGTTTATAGCCAGTTAGCCCCTGTTTAAAGCCAGTCAGCCCCTGTATATAACCAGCCACCTGTATATAGCCAGCCAGTCTCCCAAGCATATAGCCAGCCAGTCCCCCAGTATATAGTCAGCCAGCCCCCCAACATATAGCCAGCCAGCCCCCCTTAGTATATAGTCAGACAGTCTTGCCAGTATATGGCCAGCCAGCCCCTGCAATGTACAGCCAGCCAGTCCCCCCAATGTACAGCCAGCCAGTCCCCCCAATGCACAGCCAGCCAGTCCCCCCAGTGTACAGCCAGCCTGCCCCCCAGTATACAGCCAGCCAGTTTCCCCAGTATACAGTCTACCAGCCCCCCAGTGTACAGCCTGCTAGTTTCCCAGTATATAGTAAGCCAGTCCTGCCAGTATACAGCCAGCCACCCCACCCAGTATACAACCAGCCCCCACACCTTATATAGCCGGGATGTCCCCTTAGTATATCGCCAGTCCCAGTATACAGAAACCTTACCCCCCAATATACAGCAGCCAGTAACACCAGTGTACAGCCAGCCTGCCCCCAGTATCAAGGCCGGATTATAGACAGGGCTCCCCGGGCTCGAGTCCCGGGGCAACCACCATCTTGCCCCCCCCCTAGGGCCCGCCACCAGATCGCACCTCCCGCTACCCCCCTCATGAGCCGCATGCTGCATGGACTCCCCACCCATCCTGCTGCATGGCGAGCCACCCGCACTTCGGCACAGGTGACTCCGTCTCTGCGCCCGCCTTCCCCCCTCCAGCACAGGTGACCGCTTCCCGGCCCGCCTATCCCGCCGCCATGCATGGCCGAGCCGGCCCGCACAAGCAAGTGACACCACTCGACCCCGCTCGACACCACGCCCTGCTCCCCGCTAAATCCCCCACCTGCCCCCCCCCCCCCCTGCTCGAACAAGCACCCGCCGCCCCCTCCCCCTTCCCGGCCGAACAAGTAACCGACCAACTCCCCCTCCCCAAGGCGAACAAGCACTGGCAAGACCACCCAGCCGCCCGAACAGGCACCCGGTCACCTTAAAAGGTAAGTATATACATATGTATTTATCAGTGTGTATATATGATTATAGAGTGTATATATATGTATATATATATGTATATACAGTGTATATGTTTATATACTGCATGTATATGTATATATACTGCGTGTATATGTATATATACTGCGTATATGTGTATATACTGCGTGTATATGTATATACTGTGTGTATATGTGTATATATGTTTATACTGTGTATATATGCATATACTGTGTATCTATGTATATACTGTGTATATATGCATCTACTGTGTATATATGTATATACTGTGTACATATGCATCTCCTGTGTATATACTGCATGTATATGTATATACTGTGTATATGTGTATATACTGTGCATATGTGTATATATGCATCTACTGTTTATATATGTATATACTGTGTACATATGCATCTCCTCTGTATATATGTATATACTGTGTACATATGCATCTACTGTGTATATACTGTGTATATATGTATATACTTTGTATATATGTATATACTGTGCATATATGCATCTACTGTGTATATATACATCTACTGTGTATATACTGTGTATATGTGTATATACTGTGTTTAGATGCATATACTGTATTTATACACGCATATATTTATATAAGCATATATGTGTGTACATTTATATATATGTGAATGATGTGGTTTTTGTATATGCTATGTATATGGTATGTACTGTATGTATACGCTTTATATACTGAATGTGGGTGTGTATTTCCGGTATGTGTGTGTATATGCTGTATATACTGAATGTGTGTGTATTTGCTGTATGTGTGTATATACTTTATGAGTTTATATATACTCTGTGTATTAGTATATAAATGTATATGAGTGCATAAATGTGTGTGCATAAGTGTATCCTTGTGATAATATATGGTGCAAGTATACGAGTGTAGAACTTTATGTGTGTGTATGTAAAGGTGTGTATGTATCAGTGTATAAATGTGTGTAATTGTATAAACATGTCTGTGTAAGGGTACATTCACAAGAATGTATGGGGGATGCATATCTGGCCGCCTAGGCTCGGTACAGTGAGCACAACGAGTACTCACTGTTTTGTGCTGTGGCCCAAAAAAGATAGAGCGTATCTATGGCTATAAGAACGACCATGCAGCTCTATTCTCCATGGAGAGGGGAGGGGTGAGCCGCGATCACCTCTTTTCCTCTCCAGCACTCCATACATGTGCCTGCCAGGCAATAGTCTGGTCACCACAAGTTTATGTGAATGAAACCGACATATGTTTATATTTTTTTAAGGGGAAGGGGGGCCCCATGCAGAAATCTGCTATGGGGCCCAATCTCTCCTAGTTACACCATTGTATGGGACTGCATGGCTGTGCAGGCTGAGGTGTATGTTACATGGGACTGCATGGCTGGTGTGGCTGAGGTGTATATTACATGGGAGTGGTATCTGGTACAGGTGAAGGATGTAAAGATGTGTGACTGGGGATGAGGCGGCTGTATGTAGCTGTGTTACTGGGGGTGAGGCGGCTATATGTAGCTATGTTACTGGGGGTGAGGCGCTTGTATGTAGCTGTGTTACTGGGGGTGAGGCGGCTGTATGTAGCTGTGTTACTGGGGATGAGGCGGCTGTATGTTGCTGTGTTACTGGGGATGAGGTGGCTGTATATAGCTGTGTTACTGGGGGCGAGGAGGCTGTATGTAGCGGTGTTACTGGGGGTGAGGCGGCTGTATGTAGCGGTGTTACTGCTGGGATAGTGGAAAGGAAGCAGGAGGACGTGTGTGTACACTACACTTAGTGGGGGCCTCCACCAGATTTTTTGCCCAGGGGCCCCCACCAACCTTAATCCGGCCCTGCCCAGTATACAGCCAGCCCTCCCAGTATACAGAAAGCTTGCCCACTCAATATAAAGCCAGCCAGTCCCCCCAGTATACAGCCAGCCAACCCCCTCTTTATACAGCCAGCCAAACCCCCAAGTATACAGCCAGCCTGTCCTCCCTCAGTATACAACCAGCCAGACCCCCCAATACAGCCAGCCAGACCCTCCAGTATTTAGCCACCCCCCCAGTGTACAGCCAGCCTGCCCCCCAGTATACAGCCAGTCCCCCCCCCCAGTATACAGATATCCTGCCCCCCCTCCCCTCAGCCAGTCCCCTGCCCAGAAGATAAAAATAATAAACCATGTACTCACATTTCCAATGATCCCCTGCCAGTCCTCTAGGCAGTCCGACTGTCAGTGACAGGTCTGTGCATGCCGGCGAGTGCCAAGACTATGACATCAACCACTTGCCGACATCTGCGGGGGAGCATCGGAAAGGTGAGTACATGGTTTATTATTTTCAGACCGGCCCCACCAGTCTCAGACCAGCCCCACACCAGCTCCAGGGCAGTCAGAACACCAGGATTTCCCCTGATGGGTTTATTTCACCCACCTGTGCATGCATGATCAATAGTTACTTCCTGTACATACACACACATGAAAATAAATCTTTCAATGTATTTGATGTGGAGGGTGAGTTGTCAAAGCATGTTTTTGTACATTTTCTCTCAACAAATAGCTATAGGTAAGTAGTAGAGATACTCCATCTCTGTCTGTTATGAACTGGTAAATGATGATTTATTTTCTTCAGAACAATATTGTGACATTTCATTTCTCTCTGTAGTGTGATATATGAAGAAAGTTTTCACTGTAATGCACTACAGATTGTCACATACCACATTAGGAAGAATATGGATTGAGTGTAAAATGCAATAGTCTCAAAATATCTTGGTCTCATAGACTTGAGGTCCTTGTTAGGAAAAATGGATGGATTTGAGTGTCCTTATCGATAGAAAATTGGACATTAGAAAAAGGCTAAAAATGAAAACTGAATTCTTTTCTTATTGCTATCATCTAAATCAACCAGGATGTTTCTTAGTTGGCTCAATTTTCCCCCAATTGTATAGAGAAATTTCTTTTTTTTTCAAGGGTTTTTAGTCTCAGACTTATTTTTAGTCTGGGACATTTTTTTTTCTTTTGAGTTTGGGCCTGAATATTATGCATTTGAGTTTGCTAGATTCAGTGGCGTAACTAGGAGAGGCATAACTACTCATGCATTTATACAAATATTTATACACTGATATATATTTATATTTATACACTTACACAGACCTGTCCTAGTAACTGCTGACCACATGGGGGGAAATACATGGCAGAGATATTCCTATTCCTGTCGTTCTGCTGTCCCCTTCCTCTCCCTGACATTTCTTATCTGAACTGCTGATTCATGCTGTGTACTGTGGAAGATGTGCACTGTTATATACTGTTATATATTTTGATTTTCCTGTTTATGCTCCTCCGCTGTCAGCCCTGACCTCCTGCGTGTCCCCGACCACGAACTTGCCTTCTGACTCTGTACCTTGCCTTGGCTGCCACCGCGGACAAAGTCGCACCTGTGTAACGACTTGGTGGTACTACGCTGCAGCAAGTCCAACCCAATTTGCGGCGGGCTCTGGGGAAAACTGGGTGCCACTTAGATTCCGGTCCCAGGTGTCAGCTTGTGTCATTGTCTGCTGTGGTCCAGGGGGAATACTACCCCTGAAGCCTGACACACATCTATGAGATTCTATTGACATATTCAAATATGCCATAAATCCCTGAGATGGAAATACCCCTTTTCTATTTTTGGATTTTCAATTTTTACTCCTTACCTTCCCAAACTTTTCTTTTTGCTATTTACAGAGCCATATGTTGGATTCCAGTTCTTGATGGTCATCTAGTAGAGGTTTCACCATATGTACCAGTATTACCACCTATAACCATAGTTTCCAGGGGAGAAAAGTCTGACAGAACCTGTGCAGAAGTCTATTGAGGCTTCATATAGACTAGAGTCTCTGCCATATGGAGGAACTTTATGGTGGTTATTTATGCTGGGTTACTCATAGGGGTTATATATGCCTCTTGATGTATATTTCGGGGGCCAACGCAGCATCTACTTCAGGCTCTGTCTGGCGTAGAAATAAATTTTCATACGTGAAAATACGCCTTCTGCAGCAAGTGTGCTGGGGGGGGGACAAGAACGCCTTCCGCCAACCCACTCTTAGCCTGCCACACACACCCTTTGACTGGCCGTGCCCCCTTAATGCCCCCTTTAGGCCGCATCACCACCCCCTTGGCGTGGAGGTGGCAGAAAGGGGAAAATAATCACA
The DNA here is from genome assembly GCF_040894005.1 of Engystomops pustulosus. NCBI lineage: Eukaryota > Metazoa > Chordata > Amphibia > Anura > Leptodactylidae > Engystomops > Engystomops pustulosus. The sequence goes on from NC_092411.1 coordinate 240,926,188, forward strand.
GGTGGCAATAAGCTAGAATTCCCTATTATTTCAGAGCCTTACCAAAAGCTCAACATGCAGGCTTCTTTTGTTCTCAAATGGATATAGAGTCAAACTGATAAAACTGATTTTTTTTTCTATTATTTTGTAGAAAAATTTACAACTTTTTGACCCACTCATCAAAGTTTTCTCCAACCTTCCTTTTGTGTTGCACCTAATATATCTTTACAATTCAGATGTGGATAAATTGTGTGCAATTGCTGTAAATCATTTGTTCATATGTGTAGCTGAAGACAAGGTTACAAAAATCTAGCAATCTATGGGGTGTGGTTAGCTGAGGAGCAAGCAGCATGCATATCGGCTACTAAGCTAATAAAAATTCCTCATGGTCCCCGTAGAATCACCCTCTACCAGTTGGGGCTCTTCCTTGGGGTTTTCTAGGCCTCTTCTGAGCTCTGGCCCACTGCTGCCTACTGCATGTGAAGCCGGGCATCAAGTAATTTTCTCCTCCCCACGGATGCACCTCCTCTGCTTGGATGGAGCACTTCTAGACTGAAACCTCCATTTGGCTTCTTCAAAGCCGGCTGTGCAGCCCCCGCTCCACTCTAGGACTACTGGGGCAATCTGGTGAGAGCTCCAGCTACATTATGACTCATTCCCCCTTACACCGGGCCTGTACACCTTGAGGCCTAGTTAAAGGAAACCTACCATTTAAAAATGCACATTCTAACCCACAAATACCTTTACACAGATCAGGTTGAGCTGATGCAGGAAGATTGCTTGAATAGTCCCAGAAACCCCTCTTTTCATCTCGATTCTTGTATTATGCTTATCTTCTTATATTAGCTTATGCTGATTAGCCTTTGGCGCCTCTGTGTCCGCCACACAGCACGCATCGTAATCCAGCATTAGCATAATTATGCACGCCCTTTGCTTGTATTGTCGTCACTCCTTTCGCTCCATTTCTTGGTCAATGTACAGGAATATAGCGAGGGAACAATCTTTCTCTTAGGGATATAGCACAAAGATCTGGTGGGGAATGCTGAAAGAGGCCAGCTTTTATCAAAAACCGGGAAATGGCCAATGCCAATCAGCAGTGCACTGGCCCTTTAAATTTACGAGTGCCGGCACACTTGCGGCCTCTGAGACGGAGAAGGATCCTTAAACTGAATATCAATCTGAGAGGCCAGCGAGGTGAGTTCACTCAGAGTAGACGGCAGGTCTTGTGCAGCCAGTACGTCATTAACTTGACCTGAAAGTCCCTTTTTAAAGGTCATAGTCAGGGCTGCATCATTCCAGGTTCAGAGGCCAGGGTATGGAAGTTCAGAGGCCAGGGTATGGAACTGGACTGCATAGTCATCAACGGATGAGACCCCTTGACGCAGGTTCAGCAGCACAGTCTCAGCTGGAGACTCCCATGCAAGTTCCTCAAAAATGTACCAGAAATCTGTGAGGGTAGCCATGATTGGATTGTCTCTGTCCCAGAGAGGATTAGCCCAGGCCAGGGCCTTCCTGGAGAGGAGGCTGATGACAAATGCCACCTTAGACCTTTCTGTGACAAATTGAGATGGCATAAGTTCATTGAACAGGGAGCACTGAGTGATAAACCCCCTGCACAACTTGAGGGCCCTATCATACTTTGTAGGCAAGGAGAGTCTCATCCTAAGTTCAGCTGTGTGACATTCAACTGCTGCAGCATGACTTGTCCAAGCTGTTCACCTAGCGTAGAAATCTGCTGGGACTGCTGGACCGCAAGGGTGGTAAGATCAGCCAGTTTTGGTAGCGTAACCTAGGCAGGGTCCATGGCCGGATCTTATTGTCAGGCTTTAGGGGTAGAGGAGCCCCTGGACCACTGCGGACGATGACACATGTCGACATCTGGGACCGGAATTTAAGTGGCACCTGGTTTTCACTAGAGCCCACCACAAAGCGGTTTGGACTTACTGCGGCATGGTACCACCAGGTCATTCCACAGGTGCGACTTTGTCCGCGGTGGCAGCCAAGGTGAGGTGCAGCGCCAGAAGGCAAGTTCGTGGTCAGGGACACGCAAGAGGTCAGGGCTGGCAGCAAAGGTTCAGGGTCAGAGCAGAAGGTCAGGGCTAGAAATGGAGGAGCGTAAACAGGAACAGGTCCGGGGTTACAATGGGAGGTCAATACACAGGAATATACCAAGGGAACAAGCTTTCTCTTAGGCAAAAAGCGCAAAGATCTGGTGTGGAATGCTGGGAGAGGCCGGCATTTCAGCAGTGCACTGGCCCCTTCAAATTTACAAACACCACGGGTACGCATGTGTCGGGCGGGCGCCACTGAGAGAGGGGCATGTGGGTCGCAAGAGCACCCGTGACAATGTGGATCCCATCTGAGGACCACCAATCAATTCAAGAAGAAAGCGAGTTCAATAGGTGGTCCCCAACCTATCAGGTATTTCATATATATAATATGAATATATAATAAATACCTAAGTTTTGACCAAACCTTTAAAGGGAATCTTTTACCAAATTCGCACATATGCAGCCAGTGACAGGTTCCTATAGAGCTCTATTAACTGACTGACAGCCTTCTTTTATCGAAAAATTGTTTACATCCACATAAATCACCTTTTATCATATATTACCTGGTATCGGAAGGGGACTTGTCCAGCTTGGCCGGCGTCTCCAATCTAATCCTCCCCATACCTAATGCCTCCTTACTGGTCACAGTTTGTGTCATGTGACCAGACTGACATCATCTCAGGTACTTTAGCCTCTTAATAATAAATGTACCCATGCATGTAACTGACCACATGAAGTCACAGCAGCCTCCATGGACTTCTACTCCTTTCCATCCTCCATGAAGCTGCTGTGATTTCATGTTTTTTTTAAATTTTTTTTAAAACACATTTTATTCGGTTTTAAATACACATTAATCACATATTGTATCATCAGTATGGTATACATAGATATACATATTTTGAATGCAAGAAAACAACAAGAAATAGAAACAAATTCCAACATTCCAGCTGTTATGAATCACTGTGTTAGTATTCTCATGTAAGTTGACTTCTAGTCTTTAGTAGGTGTTGCCCCAGGGGGAGACGACTTTAGTATCGTGATTGGACCCACTACTTGTTTCCTGGGAGGAGGGTGTCTTCATACCATGGTTTCTACCTCCTGCTAGGTTACACCTGCAGGGCTCCCAGGGAGCCTCTTAGTTGTTCTGTATTATACCATTGTGTCAAGCGGAATGGTGAAACCAGCTCCACTATTTCGGCTCTATCCATGTGTGTAACAATAAACGTTTTCCACTTCTTGAAAAACCCTTTTGTCTGTTTGTCTTTGTGTCTTAAGGTTTCTGTGATTTCATGTTATGACATACATGTTGTAAGGTTTGATAATCTTAGAAGGCTGAAAGACCTGTGATGATGTCACTGGTCACATGTCATGCCATGAATATAACACAAGGCACCATGTAAAAAACTTGACACAATATTTCCTTTCTGTACATAGACCTATATATGGCTATAGTTGAATATTAGCAAACAGTCCCCAAGTACAAGGATGCAGAGCAGGGATTTGAAGAGACACAGAGCTGTCAATCACAATAAGGGGGCGTGGTTCACTACCAGCCTGAGAGAGAGAGATAAATCAGATATCAGAGATTATTCAGGAAAGCTAATTTGTATATCAGAAAAAATGTCTATAATTAAGGTACAGTGCCACATTGGCAGCTAATTTTAGGTGCTATGGGGAGGTCTTGTAACCCTTTATCAGCAGACATTGTTAATCAGGGTGGTCAAAATCTGGTGACAGGTCCTCTTTAAGGGGTTAGGTGAGTCATAATCTGAAATTCATTTTAACTAGCTGTCTTGTGGGAAAGTCACAAAATTGCGTTATGGATGAAAAGTAATCTAATTCCCATTTGTTTGTTGAATGTATAAATCTCAATTAAATTAATTAATAATGTCTGAGAAATAAACAATGAATAAACCATCTTTGCTGTAAATGTTTAAATGTTAAAACAATATTTGATTTTAGCTTGAATTAATAAAACATTTTGCAGGGTGAGAAATCTTTAGTGTATAGTAATGACTATAAAATAGAGCTGACAATCATAATTTTGACTTATGGCCACAATAAGAGTATGAAAATAGGATCCTGTACTCATGATCATAAAGTAATTAATGTAATTGATGATGTTATAACACTACGAGAATGTTTTTTTTTTTACTAGTAGAGAAAACATGTACTTCTCAACTGTCCCTCGACAGTCATGAGAAGGCATCAGATGTTTGAGATAAATGTATTTTCTTCCTCATCAAATGATCTGTGCAAGTGAAGGTCTTTGTCTGAATATAGAGTAGTATACTTTCCTTGAGAACAGGTAATGTGGAATTGCTGATTGATCTTGTTCTATTTTTCAGGATTTGCTTCTGGTGGGGAATAACATTTCTGAGAGGCTGACAGGACCTACAAAGAAGGGGAAACAAAGCAAAGCAATGAAAACTCCACAGACTACAACCTTTCCATAAATCATACTTTTATTCTTTTATTATTTTAGTTAAAAAAAAAGTCAAGCTATAAACTTTTCCATCTCTGCACACATTCTTAAAAATGGTAAGGTTACAGTGTTGTTTCAATAGCTTAATACCTGTGTTAGACCGATTAGAATGAAAACATTTTCAAAAATCAATTATGTAGCAACTTCATCTTGTCTGACTAGAGATTCAGGCAATACTCTTTAATATTTTTTAATATATTGGTTATTTCTTGAGAAGAGAAATGAATTTTGACAAGACAAAGAATCTATGCTCTGTATATCTGCTCACATTTACATTAGGAAATAAAAATAGCTATGCAAAATGTACTTATAATATACAATTTGGTGAAGTAGAGCTCAGTCATTTAGAACAAGCTATTATTAAAACAATATGTATCCGCTTTTATTCCTGCCTGCAAGAATTTGAGTAACATGGGGTATAAAAAGTATTCAGACCCTTTAAATTTTACTCACATGCTGTCCGTTTCCTTTTGATTCTCCTTGAGATGGTTCTTCTCCTTCATTGGAATATAGCTGTGTTTAATTAGGCTGATTGGACTGATTAGGAAAGGTACACACCTGCCTATATAAGACCTGGCAGCTCACAGTGCATGTCAAAGCAATGAGAATCATGAGGTCTAAGGAACTGACCAAGGAGCTCAGAGATAGAATTGTGGCAAGGCACATTTCTGGGAAAGGATACAAAAGAATTTATGCAGCACTCAAGATTCCCAAGGGGACAGTGGCCTCCATAATCCTTAAACGGGTATTACAGGAATCAGTATAATTCATATACAAATGGGTACTCAAAATATAAGCTAATTTGTAATTAGTTGTTTTTTAAAATTTTGCTCCCCTTTACTAGAAAATGCTGTGGACACACACTATAATGGAGAATTAAAATGCTACTGGCCCTTTAATCAGTCTGTTGATCTCCACATATCTACATCACATATCCTGCCCCTGCCTGGGCAGGTCATGTGATCATCACTATGTTTGGCTATAGTCAGATGGTTGCAGTGCATCCAGAATGGCCAGTGTTGTGGTGAAATGCCATCTTAGTGATGCAATGTGCAGTGATGACAGTTACACATCATTACTATGGTAACAGAGCAGGACAGTCTGTCACATCATCACTGGGAGCAGAGCATGAGAGAGTTACTAAGAACTAAAGGATCATGAAATTTGTAGTTTCCGGTGGCGGACATCTTTATGATAACTCTGCCTAATTTAGAGAGTCCATAAATTTTATAAATCACAAAATCAAACTTTTTAAGCTCCATTTTGTAACTAATGACATTGAGTTTTGTTATATTCATTAATTTATATAATCATGTGTTTTTTGTATCAGACGTTAATATTCCCGCAATTCCCCTTTAAATAGAAGAAGTTTGTGATGACCACAATTCTTGCTGGGCCTGGCCATCCAGCCAAACTAAGCAATAACGGGGGAAGAGCATTGGTGAGAGAGGTAAAGAAAAACCCCAAGATCTCTGTGGCTGAGCTGCAGTAGGGAGATGGCAGAAAGTTTAGCAACTATTAAGTCAACTATTAATGCAGCCCTCTACCAGTTGGGGCTTAATGGCAGAGTGTGCTGATGCAAACCTCTCCTCTGTGCAAGACATATGAAAGCCGCATACAGTTTGCAAAAAGCACACAAAGGACTCCCAAACTTTGATAAATAAGATACTCTGAAATGATGAGACAAATATTGAACTTTTTGGTCTTAATTCTAAGCACCTAGTGCAGAGAAAACCAGGCACTGCTTATCACCTGCCATATACAATCCCAACAGTGACACATGGTGGTGGCAGCATTATTCTATGGGGATGTTTTTCAGGATGATTGGTTGCAATTGAAGGAAAGATGTGGCCAAGTAGAGAAATATCCTGGATAAAATCACAAAGCAGTGGCTTCAGAACAACTCTGTAACCATACTTGACTGGCCCAGCCAGCGCCCTGACTTAAACCCATTTGAGCATCTCTGGACAGATTTGAAAATGACCGTCCACTAACGTTTACCATTCAACCTGTGGGAACTGGAGAGGATCTGCAAGGAAGAATGACTGGGGATCCCCAAATCCAGGTGTAAGCAACTTCTTGCTTCATTCCCAAGAAGACTCAATGCTGTACTATCAACAAAGTAGATTCCTAGGAGGTAAGGGTTAAGTGGAGGAGCCACTGACCAGGCATGCTCCCACAACAGCAAAAAGTCCACTAAATTCCAGAAACATTAAATACTGTTCCAAAGAACTTAAGATCAAAAATGAAAGATTCCTCAGTAGTCTCATGTAGATCACCAAGGTAAGGGAATAAAAACCATTTATTGGTATACTCACAAAGGTTAAAATTTTGCATGTAAGCATAAAGTAGCAAAAATATCAGTTTTTTCTTGTCAAGATGGGGTGCACTCTGCACGTTAATGAGCAAAACCAATGATCTTACCAATTGGCTGCAATGAAACAAAGGTTGAAAATTTTAAAGTGGTCTACCCACTGTATCTTAAAGGGGTTTCCTTAGTTGAAGATATTGATAACCTATCCACAGAAGACGTAGTCAATATCAGACCGGTTGGGGTCCAATGTTGTTCCTGGCAAAAGACAATATTGATAGACCTCCATGTCTTTTCTCTCTGTTAAACATTGTTCAATATAGGCATCTTTAACAGGCTCTCAAAATACCCACTGTCAACACCAATGTTCACTCAGCTAATGTACTATGAAGCTTAAGTTCACTTCCTCGACTTTACTAAATCTCCCCACAAGTTGTGGGAGTGAGGGAATTTAATATGACTAAGCTCAATGGATGCATTTATTGGTACAGTAAGTATATAGTAATTTTTTTGCCATCTTGGACAGTGTTCCTACAGATATAAAAACAACAGTTTTCTGTCTGTCTGTCTCTGGACTCTGTCTTTGTATATCTCTCTCTTTCTCCCTGCCCCTATCCATATTACCTGAAACATAAGCTGTCTTATCCTTATTGCCTATAGTAACCAATAAAAGCTCAGTGCTCATATTAATGACCTGTGGCAAAGTCACGGCTCAGCTTCTAACTGCCACAGTAGCGACCTGACAATGGATCTTGTATATGGTGATTAATAAGTTAATTTTGGAAAGCATGGAGTAAAAATTTCAGTTCAAAACCTAGACTGTGACATCCCTGAGTCACAGAGAGTGGCTGTGCAAAATTTGGGTGATTGCAAACGCGACGGTGCAGGTTCCTTTAGCGGACATACATACATACACACACATAGAGCTCCTCTCCAATTGCAAATGTGATGGAGTCATCACACTCCCAAAAGAATTGATCTATTTTAACAACTTTAACACAGTCAAGTAATACAGATAAACGTCACCCCTTTAAATATTGGCATCCTTTTTATTCTCAGTTCCTTTTGATCATGATCTCTATAATTTAATTAAAAGGAAACCTTTTGTAATTGACTATTTAGAACCTTAAAATGTTCTGAGAGAATTTAATCTTATATATACAAACACAATGGTTAGAACTGTGTTACTATTTACATAATGGACTATAAAACACTACTGTATTTTATGCTTATCTGTTATACAAATCAAAACAGTGTTACTTATTCAGGAAATGCTAAATAATTTTTAACTTTTAGTTTATAAGGATGTGAATGAAAACTGTAACAATTTAATCTTTCTGGGGAAATCTATTCTCTAAAAGTCAACAAGCTTGCAGAAAGGATGTGCTTAAACTTCAACTTTGGTGCTTTATGTAATAAGGAAGCTCTTTGACCGCCTGCTTTATATTAGGTCATTTGGCTTAACCTCTGATTTAGTGGTAAATTGTATTTGGGGCTTTTGGCTTGATTGAAAATCTAAACCTCCAATTTTAAGGCACATTTAATTCAACAATTAGAATTAGAAGCATGCTTAGTAATCACAATTACTTACAGAGAGCTGAGAACTTCAGACTTGTATAACCATATATTTAAGAGATCACTAACATAATTTATACATAATTATACATATAGCTCCCTCATAATCTCGAATGCTTATTTTTCCATAGTTGATGTGATTAGTGAATAAGTGTCTGGTGAAAATTAAAAATAGGCTCAGGACTGGATAGAACACAGCATATAGTATCCAGAAAGGAGGCAGCCTTTCAGGGTTTGCACACTTTCAAAATTTTGCATAAAGTTTTTTTTCATTTAAAACCAGAAGTGGTACAGGAGCCAGGTAAATGAGATCCAAGATGCAGTAACCTGGCACAGACAGTGATAACTTTGTAAATTTTACTAGCTTTAGTGTCTGGCAGACTCTTGCTATCAGCTGTCCAGAATGCTACGAATAGTCCCTCAATATTAAAAACCTTTATTAAATACCTTTTAATAACTTGTAATAACACTTTTAATACCATTCATTGATGGATGAACAGGATTGAACCACAACTTTATTTTTATCTTTATTTTATGGGTCAGTTCTTAAATGGGAATACTAAATTTACACTGATGTATAAAAGGGTGCAAGCGGGATTCAAGGTGTACATGATTTGAAAAAGTGGCTCTTCCTGGTGAACAGCCAGGAATTGCGACTATTTTCCCAAGTAAACACTGGGGGATAGTCCTGCACTACGATAGTGCAATAGTTCTAGCCTGTAACTGTTCCTAATGCAGGTTTTAGCAAAATTAGCTGTATCCACTGCAGCAGGATAAGTTTTCAGCTAGATATACGTCCCCATAGACTGGCGCCCCAGCAGCGATACGGTGCCACCCAATTGGCACTGTACAGTTTCATACATAGGGAAAAGATAGAGCATAGTCTTTCCCTGTGCTTACAGCCGTGCAGTGTTATTTCCTATGGAGAAAGCAGCACGCCGGCGAACAATGTTTTGCACTTTTTACTTTAGGCTCCACTACAGCTTTGAACAATTATCTTGGCTACCATATACAGTAATTTGCCTTGTTACTATAAGACATATGCTTAGTTATTGATTCTCATCATGAAACTGCATTGTTCTGTTTTTTCCTAAAATAAATCTATATTTAAATTATTAATGCTTTTGTATTTTTAAATATTTTGCCTAAATCCTATTGCGTATGCTTTTGATCAGATTCAAACATGTCTCTGCTAAATTTGATCCCAGTCTATTTTACACATTCCCAATGTTGGTGCATACTAATTTACACATCTGCGCACAAATAGAATTTTTTGTTCAACTCAAGTCACAAGTGCCAAACTTGCCATATGCCTTCGGTAAATGTCCTGCAGGAGCACTTTGTCATCCTTTTTTTACCCAAGTGTATAAAATAACTCATCTTTATATCAATGATCATTGAGACCACTATTAATCATGGCCAAATATCAGAAGACTATGAAACAACCCCATATCATCATGTTTCCGCAACTAAACTTAACTGTTACTTCAATTAAACAATTATACCACCTTTTCCCTTTATTCTGCCAAACCATTTACACCAATCAGGGCCCGATTCACAGACATTCTGCCATTCTATGTTTACCTCACTATTGATAAATATGGACGGTTGGCTTTGGAATGGATGGTTTTCGTATTTTTGCAACTGTCATGGCACTCCAATGATTTTCTTAGCCAAGGAACAATTATCGATGAGCTTGATGATGATGCTTCTCTTTTCTTGAGGTATCTTCTTCATGGCTGCTCCTTGAATGAAACCATTGACTTTTGGATTGGGAATAAAACCTAATAAATAATAAGAAAAAGATTGCTCCATCACAAGAAACAAAACAGTAACAATTCAATAACATGACAAGTATATAACTAAAAATCTGCTTCAAGTTGCCACTCAAATTTATGTTAAGATGGTTATCAATAAAATTGTGGTAGTCTCACGTTAAAGGTTGTAGAGGATGCCGAGATGTGGAGTTTTAGATGACATTTACCACCAGACGCACCAAGCACACTGACATACTGGTGTATACCCCCCTGGCAAGTTCTGATCTTCCTTAAGCTTCTTATGCCTCGGTTTTTACAAAATAATACTTTTAGCATTGGGTGTTATTGGAGCCTGGAGCCCCTCAGGTACAGTTGAATGGTTTTTAAACCTTTTTTTATTAAAAACAAGAGCATAAGAAGCTTAAAGAAGAGTGGATCCACCAGTATGTCAGTGTGCTTGGCTTACAATCCTCCATCCTGGTGGTAAATGTCCTTTAAAATATTTTCATCTAGAATGAAAAAAAAACTTTAAAATTGTCTTGTTTTTGTACGCTGCCATATTCTCACCGCCATAACTTTCAATTTTCCTTTCATGGAGTATTGTGAGGACATTTTTTGTCTATTTGAGCCTCCACTGTATTCTAAACTTCTCTTTTACAAAAGAAAATAATCATTGTGAGCAAATTAAAATGAATAAATGATATTACAATATAATAGAATACACAGAATATTTTCTAGATCCAACAAAATAGTCATTATATTGGCACAGAAGACAGAATACTTGGGGTACAAACAACTGTAAGTTATGTAAAACCGAAGAGATACTTACTCATAGCAGACGTTAAAATCTCCTCATGACACTGGCTATAAAGCTGGAATATACTGACTGGATTTGAACAGTTATTAAATGTTAACTGCTTCCCTCAATTCAAAGATGTTCCAATCAATAAACTTTTGATGGTAAAAGTTTCCTACTAAAACCATGGGCAATGATCTTAGATTTAGTGTAGGAGTAATGCAAAGTGGATAACATATACATATCTTCACTGGTGTGTATGTAGAATCTGTAACACTTGTAACGTGTGAAAAAAATGTTTTTTGAATTTCCTGAATTTGACAATATATTCAAAATAATAAATAATTTAAACAGATCTGTCACCGCTTTCAGCATCAAAAACTATAAAAATGCAGCAACAGAAAAAAACAATTTCAATTGTTAGAATAACTACCAAAATAGGACATAGAGAGAAAAAAAACAAAATAAGATCATATAATTTTATTACACATTAATAAAAACACAACAAAACTAATGGTAAAAAGTTTTTTGATGAAAAATTGAGGTGAATACCACAACTAAAGGACTGCAGGGCAAGACAAGGACCCACATTCATTAAAGTGTTTGCGCCAGTTTTCTGTTTCACTTTGCGCTACAAAGAAAGTGCAAACTGCCTGCACATGTATTTGTAAGGTGTCTGCGCCAGTTTTGTGTCGCGACTGCCCTGTGCCTGCCTAAAATGTGCACCTAAATTGGCATGTTACTGCGTAGTCCGAGTTTGCACCAAATTTATTTCTGACGTGCGCCACAATTCTGTCACTGCCACAATTCTGCTGCATGAACAAAGTGAACCAAAAAAAATGGTGCACACTTACCTAGCAGTGCAAGGGGCGCCACATCAATGAAGACCGTGAATCTGGCGCACCCTGCACACTCCACAGGCAAACTGCACTAGTTTCCATAAATGTGGCCCAATATCTCAAATATAGTACTAATAATAAATGTGTACAATTACCAAATGGAGCACAAAGTGAACCAATTACAATTTGATGTAAAAATGCTATTAAAAACATCAAACATATACAAGTGCTAATCAGTATATGCACAATGCTTTGTACCTAATATAACAAGTGAAGAATTCAAAAATGGCACAAAACACGTGTAATACGGACTGTGTATAAATGTAATAGATATACTACATAAGACCATCAGGATTAAGTAAGTGGCCCAATGAAGCAGCTATTAATGCTATTTTCTTGTTGATTTAAATAGGGCAGTTCATTCTGCCTAGTGCCACACCTTGAAAAGGTCTGTTACCAATACATGTTTTGGGGTGGATGCTGGACATGCCCATGTAAGGTAGAGTTGATGTAAGGGAGCGAATAGATACATTCCCTTGCCGTATGCCAAAAATTGCACCTATTTTAGGGCTTGTAAGCCAGATTTAAGGCGATTAAGCCCCAATAAATCTGGACCGATAACTTCAGGAGCCAAAGTAAGGAAAACGTTTAAAACACATTTTGGGTCATAAAGGGATTTAAGCCTTTGAATAGCCTTAGTAAGAATCAAATACTGGACTCACATAAAACAATGAAATGATATGCATTACAACACTTCTTGTAACATAGATAGTGTAGATGCAACATACTCTAATTTTACATTAATATCATTCTTTTCTCTCATAGACTAAACAAGGTTCGTTTTTATCGTACAGAAAATTTGCAGATAATATTGTTAATCATCATGAACTTCAACTAGTGCTAGTTCCAGAAGTGCTTCAGAAATGAAAGCAAACTCCTGAGGTAGCATTATGTACCTGTACCTAAAAGCATGCTTGCGTATAGCTAAATAGTTACAAGGGTTTAAGAGTGTCCATCACATTCATCCTCTTTCAAGTCTAGTCCCTTCGAATATATAAGGTAAAAATTATTTTTCCTTATTACATGAAGGAATGTTGGAATCAGATACATCTACTGTATATACTCTATTTAAGTTAGGCAGCATTTACACGAGCGTATGTCCGCGGAGCCGTAGCCGGTGGGATATACGTCCAGCACCATGGAGGGGAGGAGGTGCATGGCGCCGTAACACATTGAAAGATAGGACATGATAGGACACGTGTGCTGCACCATTCCGCTCCGTACCGCCCTGTGCACCCATTGCCGGCCTATGGGGGACGTATGTATGCCTGCAAGCTTGTATATACAAGTTTAAAATATACTTGTGCCTTAAAATTTTCTTAAAATTGAAAGAAGACACAAATCTTTGTCGTAAATAAATAGATAAAGCTGGAAACTAAGACTTTACATTTAGCTAATTACTAGTTGGATTATTAGGAGCCTGATTTGAGACCAATTAGATATCCTATCATTTGTTCTGGATGCATAGTGTATACCATTTTATGTATTACCATCACACATCTGGTATCGTTAATTATGGAGAACATTTTCTAAAATTAGTTTATTAGGCTCCATCAAAACCTAGAGAGATAAACACAATCTCATGAAAAGACGAAAATTTCATAAGTTACAGACGCTTCCATAAGAAAATCTGTTCCAACGCAGCAGTGTTTCATTGCAGTCATAAAAATTAAATCCATCGGCCGTGTTTGCTGTGTCTGCCTGTGGGAATAAGTTCTGAAGAAGGGAGCTATGCATGAACAGGAGAACCACTGAGCAGAAAATTGTACCATTGAGTGAAATGATTGGTATGAAGCAAAACTGTCAGTTTTCTTGTACTTCATTAACTACTAAGGCAAAATGTGGTGTAGTTTGAAAAAAGTCAGAAGCCGGTAGCATGACTCATTAAATCATGTTCAATCTATTTACATTTTTACAGCCATCATTATTAGTCTAAACTCAACATAATACTGCAATTGTTCACATCAGCAAATGGGAAAATGCATACAGTCAAATATAGCGAAAAGTCCCATTACTAATTCAAAGGAAGTTTTACAGTAAACGTTACTTAATGTATTTGTAGACAGATTTTTAATAGAAGAAAAAATTATTACATTGTGCAATTCTATTAGTCATACACAAATGTCATGTGGAGTAAGACTTCAGTCTAGGGAATGGGGCTCCTATTATATGAATACAAACACATGAAAACCTTAAAGGGATTGTATGGCGGAAAACATTTTTTTCAAGCATAATTGGATAAAAATAAATATAACAACACTCACACTACAAATCCCTGCTGCTCCAATTTGGAGACTTAAATGGTTCCTTTTTTTACTACTTAGTGGGAACCTGTTTGGCCAATCAATTGCATGACATACAGCCTGTCAAGAGTGCCAATCCCAGGCGATACTGGGCACTGAGGTGTAGATGAACCGACCACAGGGTAGTTACCGAATGTGAGCTCTGACCAGGTGAAATGCTGCAGCAGGCAGCCCTGGTGGTTGTAGGTACAGGCGGTCCCCTACTTAAGGACACCCGACTTACAGACAACCCATAGTTACAGACGGACCCCTCTGCCCACTGTGACCTCTGGTGAAGCTCTCTGGATGCTTTACTATAGTCCCAGACTGCAATGATCAGCTGTAAGATGTCTGTAATGAAGCTTTATTGATAATTCTTGGTCCAATTACACCAAAAATTTTGAAACTCCAATTGTCACTGGGGCAAAAGAAAAAAAATTGTCTAGAACTTCCATTATAAAATATACAGTTTCGACTTACATACAAATTCAACTTAAGAACAAACCTCCAGACCCTATCTTGTATGTAACCCGGGGACTGCCTGTATTATGCTGCTAATAGTGCTGACCAATGATGTCACCAGAGCTGCATTCCGGGTCTACCCGATCAAAGCTAAAATTGACTCCCCCGTTCTATCGATTAATCCATAAGTAGGTAACCGGCATAATCTATGTAACCTTTGTCTGTGTGTTAACTGTACCCCGTGTGTAACCTGTAATTATGTTATGTGTATATAACCCTGTATGTTAGTCATTAATTTGTAACACGCAACCCACAAGCAAGCAAAGTAATCCATTATTGTCCATTTAATATTGTAGTGTATTGTCTATAACATAACCATGTAGCTGTAGACCTTTCAATGTTTCTAAGTGTAACTCTAAATGTAACATCTAGGCTGCATGTTATGTACAGAAGAATGTCTCCCCCAGTATCTTATGGGGAGAAGGTATTAAGACTGGCGCTTAGTGCACTGGCCTCTCAGTAAATCTGATGCTGAACATGAGTGCTGGAAAGCAATCTCCACCAAGTCAGACCTGGAGATTTCAGCTATAGTCTGCAGAGGCTATAGTAAATATGGTGGACCATGGCATTCAAGCCCCTATTCGCTGACAAATGACGGAAATGGAACTTTTACATTCCTTGTCCATCAGGCCTATCAAATTCCCCATGTTTATTGAGATGGAACTAGGAATATAAATCGACAGGGACTTGGTAAGCATCAGACTGAGAGCAATGGGGTATTGATGATACATATTTCTTGCTTTGACACACTGAAGGTCTATTTAACCCCTTAAGGACGAAGGGTTTTTTCGCTCATTTCTCGCTCTCCACCTTCAAAAATCCATATCTTTTTCATTTTTATAAGCACAGACCTGTGTGAGGGCTTATTTTGTGCGTAACAAATTTTACTTTCCCATAATGTTATTTATTTTAACATGCCGTGTACTGTGAAGCTGAAAAAAAATTCCAAATGTGGAAAAATTGAAAAAAAAAACGCACGTCACGTTCTTGTGGGCGCAGTTTTTACGATTTTGAATGTGCACTCAAAATAACACCTCAGATTTATTCTTTGGTTCAGTGCGATCACGGTTATACCAAATTTATATAGGTTTTATTGTGTTTTAATACATTTTCAAAAATTAAACGAATGTGTACAAAAAAGAAAAAAAATTTTTTGCTATCTTCTGAAGCAAATAACTTTTTCATACTTTCGCGCACGAAGCTGTGTGAGGTGTCATTTATTGCAAAATGAGCCAACATTTGCATTGCTACCATTTTGAGGTCTGTGCGACATTTTGATCATTTTTTATTCCATTTTTTATGTGATGTACAAAGGTGTAAAAGTCGCATTTCAGACATTTGGGCGCCATTTCCTGTCTCGGAAGTCACCGCCGGCCATAACCGTTTTTATATTTTGATAGATCAGGCATTTTGGGACACGGCGATACCTAATTTGTCTGTGATTTTTACTGCTTATTATGTTTTATATCAGTTCTAGCGAAAGGGGGGTGATTTGAATTTTTAATATTTTATTAATTTTTTTTATTTTTTAAACTTTTTTTAAACTTTTTTTTTCACTAATTCTTAGACCATCTAGGGTACATTAACCTTAGATTGTCAGATCGCTCCTACCATATACTGCAATACTTCTGTATTGCAGTATATGGCATTGTTGCAGCTCATTCTTTACAATGAGCCACTCGCTCATTGTAACGAATCTGCAGACGCCATTAAGCCTCGGGTCTTCATTTGGCAACCATGGCAACTGATCGCTGCCCCCCCGATGACGTTCGGGGGCGCAGCGATCGGAATAAAGATGGCGTCATCTTTTAAATGCCGCCGGCGACTTTGCCGGCAGCAATCAAAGAGTTAATAGCCGCGATTGGTGCAAGCACTGACCGCGGTTATTAGCGGTGGGGGTTTGCTGCAATCAGCCCGTGAGCCCTCTTCATACATTCCCTGTACCTCTGCGCCGTAGAGCTACGACACAGAGCGTTAAGGGGTTAAAACAAATTTAAATAGAATATAAATTTCCCACCAATGTAAATAGAACTAATTTAAGGGCACGACTATCTCCATATAGCCAAAATAAAATACATACAGGCAGTCCACAGGTTACATACCATATAGGTTCCATAGGTTTGTTCTTAAGTTGAATATGTATGTAAGTCGAAACTGTATATTTTATAATTGTAGATCCAGCCGTACAGTTAGGTGTTGGGTCAGGGGGTGTGATTCGCTGTAGGCTGGTAGGACTGGTCCTCGGGCAGAAATAACTAAGTTCCTTAGTTCTAAACTAACCCTTTGTAGCCTAGATGCAAACTACACTGTAATGTGTTTGTGCCTTTGTGTTATCTTCCTCCAAGGTTCCATGGATTACCCCCTGAGCAACTTCAATCACCACTTTATTATTGTCCTATAGGGTTGATATTATTCCCTTAATACATATATTCCCCTGATGAATTACCGTAAATGGTGAGGAAACGCGTAGGGAAGGGGCAGGGAGCATGATCTGTGATAGGGGCATTCTGGGTACTGCCCTTGTCAGAGCAGGAGTTAAGATGGCTGTGAGGGTTAGTTTAGAACCAGGGTAAGATCTTTTTACCTGATGACCGATCCTACTACAGCAAATCCCATGCTCTGATTATGCTCTGAACACCTGACTTTATGGTAAGATTTTCTAATTAACAGCACATATCTGTCTTGGATTTATGGATACAGTCTTGTCTCAAAATTGCTCCCAATTACATTGGTAATTTTAATTTTCTTAGGTGATTATCTTTTTTTAAATAAATTTTATAACACATGTCTATCCACAGAACTCATGACCTTTATACGGGTAATTTAGAACATCCCTATCTAATGTATACAATTTCAGTGGAGCAATATTTCCTAATTTTTTATGCTAGAAAATAAAATTTGAACCCCTAAATCTCATCATGTTCACATTTTTTTAAATTATATTTCAACTTTTGACTTTCTAAGGGATGTCAAACCAATTGATTTGATGTTGGAGGTCAGATTAAAGGAATGATGTTGTAGAAAGCAGTGAAAGGTCAGCAGAAAGGCCACTTCTTGTAGAAGAAAATATAGAATTTGTTTTATTAAAGGTAATCTGCCACATTGTGTATTTAGACCTATGTCTCATCATAGCATAGAGCAGAGTTTGCTGATGAGATTTGTATTGTTTTGCCGAAAAATATTTAGTATATCCTATTGTAAGTTAACAATTCAGTCAGGACTTTTTTATGTGATTGGCAGTTATTTCTATATACTTTCACATACAAGTGAGGCTGGCAATCATTTGGGGTAAATTTCCCAGAGGTCTTCATCTTCTATAATTTGAGGGTGGTAGATGGGATAACTGAGGCAATTTACCTTTAAGTAGTTCCACTTTTAAATGGGTTAGCCCATGAAAAAAAGTTCTTAAATCTTGATCCATTAGTGACAAGAACATGAAAAAGATATCTTTTAAACCCTCACTTAGCAATTTTACTCACTTATTAGCTCCGGAATGTAGAATTCAGCACTGTGGGGGGCTCTAGCTGAGCAGACACTTCCTGATTCCTTTGTGCTATTTTTGTGCACGTCCTCCTTTACTCCTGTGTCCTGTCATTGTGTGCTGACAATGTGCTTAGATTATCCCGGTACAAGGACTAGCTAAACTTTTATTTGACTTCTGAAGATGCTATTAATATCAGCTCTGCTACCTCACTTGAATGAATTAAACACACACTCAGGACTGCTATGTTTTGTTTGTTGGGCTGCTCTCCTTTCACGCTAATGGACAGGAAGAGCCTCTGGCTGTAGTGATCTCTGTCTCCTCCCCCTGCTCCTGCAGTACAGTGCTCAAGTAAGAGGAATCTGACCAGAGAGGAAGACCTGCCCGACCATAGTCAGGACTGATTTTATGGTCATATCCAGTGCCAAACAAAGCACACAATAGCACGACTGATACAGGTAAGAATTATATCTGTGAAATGCTGTATTTTTGTTAATAGTTTTGATTTAGTGAATGTGTATGTCGTCATCCGGTGTGTGTTTAATAATTTTTTCTTCATGGGAATACCCCTATAAAAGCAAAGACGAGAGTTTTTGACATTTTACTTCAAAGTTGAAGTTTAGAAAAGTTTTTTTCTGTAAATTATTTACTATATAAATCTTCACATCCTTCCTTAGAGAACATCAAGACCACCATGATCTCTATACTGCCAATTGAGATATTTTGAACTTTATAATTACCCATCTTTTTTCTAAACTAAATAACCCCAAGTTAACTATTAGTCTTTGTGATTTAATGCAGTCATTCTTTTAATTTTCTTAGTTGCTCGTCTCTTCCCCTCTTCTACATCATATACACATATGCACCAGAATGTAAACAGGTTTGAATGGGTACAATATTATATATTTCAAAGATAGTTTCTGTAGTAGTTTCCCTTTTATAGGCTTATTTACTGGCTATTTTTGAACAATTACTGGCTAAAAAGTATGTTATATACCTAATCATAATCCAAACTTATAAATGCTGAAATTATTAAAATTAATCATGGAAAATCAGACCAAAGCTAGTTACTTTAGATATAACTCTAAATATCAAGAGAAAAGAATGGCTCCTAATTACGTGGCACTATGTTAATGATAATTACAATATTCTCAGAGAGTACAAATAGTCATTCACTATTGCCTACTTTCGTTGGAATGTCTGCTTCAAGGCAAGAAACTTGAACTATTCAACTCTTTAATGTGTTTCATGATTTATGAGACATGATTCACAAGCATAAACCCTTCAACGTTTAGTGTTATTTGAGTTTATGTTTGCTCCTTGAAATTTCACTTTTTTTCTATTTATTTCCTTTTTTCCCCTCACAATAAAATATTAATGAATAGATGGTAGATTTACTTCGATGACCCCATGACCATAAAACGTATAGGTCTTGGACAGTGGTGGGACAAGATATTTTCTGCCCTAGGTAGCTAAGCCAAATGGTGAAATACTCCCTGGTCACTTGCACCTGCAACCCCCTGCCCACACACACTTGTAAATACAAAATCTATACCTTCTTTCCTGACAATAACTAGTTTTCTCTAGACATTATGAAAATATTGAGGAGGAAGCAAGCTCCTTCTAAGATAGAGTTGCACATGGATGTAAAGTGAGGGCAAAGAAGTCCTGACATTTTTTAGTATGATGTAGGTAGGACATCTGGATCTGAGTTTTTGAAACATCAACATCCGGATTCCAAGGATAAATCAGGTGCACTGCAAAACTTGGTCACGGGAAATTAAATTTGGTGGATGAAAAAGTTGCAAAAAAAGGGGCAAATCCCCCTCTGTGGTATTTTACATGAAACTAATGTTCACCTATTTTGAGCATAGTGAATGTGCAGACAAACAGAAACCTGGAATTTATAATTAGCTGAATATCTACTCAAGTGTGTTTGCAAAGTATTTAAAATACTTAAAATATCAATTGTAAGTGCGAGAACAATTTATAGGCAGGGATTTCCACCACTGATCTGATACTGATGACCTCTTACTACTGCAGAGAACACCCCCACATAATAAAAGAGTCTATTATTAGACTATTAATGGCCAAATTGTGATTTTTTTTTTAATTATTATGCTATTATTAGAATATTAAAGGTAAAATTATTAATTTTTGAATGAAGTGTTTTATTAAATATATATTGACAGGGAAAGCTTGCTTACCTCTCATGTAGATAGTTTCATGCTTTATATGTCCGTGGGCGCCCAGATCATCCGACCAATTAGAAGATATCCAGTGTCCTTAAAACCTTATATTTTTAGTTGTTGCAAATTTTAAAATCAATAAAAATCATACAGAGCCCTCTCCATGTACCTGCACCTGTAGTACGCCGCACGTCTGTAATGGGTTAAGAGGGCTCATTTACTAAGGGCTCCGTGGCCTCACTTTCGTCAGGTTTCCCAAATTTTTACATTTTGCACCGAATTCCACCAGGATTTTGGTGCATGCGATCGGATTTCATGCGACAAAAAATAAGGGGGCGTGGCTGTCGGACAACCCGACGGATTCGGAAAAAACGCGAAATTTAAAAAACGAAAGTGTCGCATGATCAAGCACTCACATACACCAGGAATAAGCAGGTGAACTTCAGCGGCCCTCGGCACAGCAGCGAACCCAAATCCTCGTCGGAGAACACGCTGCTGGATCGCGACTGGACCCAGTGTGCTCACTGTGCTGTGACCGTGCACAATAGACCTCCATGGTGGCCGTGGGCTAGCAGCTTTTTTTTAGAGCTATATAAAGTTGTGTGTGTGAGGCCTCAGCCATACTCTATAAACAGAGGGTTATGCAAGCACAGATGTAACAGGAGTTGTCCAGTGTCCGCAAATAAATGTTACTGTTTGTATAAAACTTTTTATTCAATGTTCTAATGTACTTTCTGTTTCAATTACTCTTTGTTTTCTAGATCTCTGCTTTGTAGGCTTTTTCACTGTTTCTCCCCTGTTTCAACACACAGTGGGAGGGAGAAGTGCTCATTGCACACTGAGAATCTGCAGTGCAAAAAAGGCTCAGGTAACGCCCCCCAGAGCCATTCAATATCAATAGCATAATATGAAAAGTTGATTTTAGAAGGAAGGCAGCCATGGATAAGAAATATAAATAGATTACCCCAATCACTGGCTGCGGATGTGTGAGTAAGTGTCCATGGTTTATTATGCCTGATTTTGATTGTAGATTTCCTTTAAACATGATAACTGCTGGGCAGACAATGAGTTATCCAACAGCTATCATCCCTTAATTATGTGCCTCTGCTTCTGCTGCTTATATCCTCAGTTATATATGTTGATTTAACATTTATATACAGTATCAAAGGTTGTGTACTTCAATTCTTACTACCCCCCCCCCCCCCCATTATATTGATACTTCAGGCAGCTGCCTACTCCTTCTTCCTCTTATTATATGCAAAGGTACATACAGCCCAACTACTTGCTAGACATGATCATCATGATCAGAATATTATTTAGCCCCATAAATGTATCCATTTTATGATGCGGATGTAAGCTGAGGGATGCATATAAATATATATTCTACTAGTGAACTAATAACAAGATATTTGTAATATATACAGAACAGAGGTTACAGCCACCCATTGTGTTCTCTTACTATAGAGCTCATTAAACAATAGTCAATATATGGAAGCAGAATATATACCAACATTTCATACCTTCCATGGATGCTGGCTAGTCATCACTGTATACTCGCACATCTATGTTCTCAAGATCTTTGTTTTCATCTGTGCTATGTTTGATCTGCTTGGTAAATTAAAAGAAAAGCCCTTGACCCTCATTTACAAAGCCTCTGCTATTTATCAAGCCTTTGTAGTTAGAACAATGATTGATCTTGTGTTTTCTTATGCACCATCACTCCACACAGGGCATGTTTGCTGTTTGTTCTCTCTCCTCTGAAGTCTGACCCTAGGAGGCTTATGTTGGTACAGTATCCTAACTACTGATTAAAAATGAATTTATAAGTAATGAATGTTTGCATGTCAAATCTGCTGCACATTGTTAGGTGATGGAAAATTGCTCCCAGGATATGCCCTATCCATAAAATTAATACAAATCAAAAAGACTTTGTAAAATAAATAGAAACCTAATAAATTTCCTATCTTCACTGAAGTAAGTTCAGTTCTTTTTCGCACAAAGGTGAAGCAAGAGACTGGTTCACCAGATTTAAGCAGATTCTTTTGATGATGTAATACATTATCAGCGCAAAACATTTATAATCTGTCTAAATTTGTTTTCTGCGGCTGTTAACATTCCACTTTTTCACCCTAACAGATAGTTTTATTCCATTTCGTGTAACCATCCCCAGAATACATAATATCCGAATCATTATTAAAATAATCTGACGTTTTGCAGCTTAATCATAGATTATTCTAATTATTGATTGTCTGTTTATATAAATGTATACTATCTATTTCTCCGACGGGTGCCAGAGGTGGCACTCCGAGCAATCTCTGTGGGCACCCAGGCTGTCACCCTAGACCAGAGTTTGCCAAACAGGACTCGAGGCATCCTCCTGCAGTCCAAGGAAATCCAGAACATTCCATGCTCTGTTCTATTTTCAAATACATCCTGGACCTGAGACAACTGGAGGATAGAGAAGGTGTGGAAACAGCTGGGTGACCATTAGAGCTACAGATCCAGGCCCTGTGTTTCTTATTGATCAGGGGACCCCGGAGGAAAGCTAAAACGAAACACAGAATTTCTTTCTACTGTATCAGTGTCATCAGGACACTGATACAGTTGAAAGCTCTGACAGAGCAGGGAGCTATAAGTTACTGCTGAAATTGCCATGTTGGAACTTTTGCAAAAAAGAAGTGGGTATTCGATGTCGTTTGGGCACTCGGCCTCTAAAAGGTTCGCCATCACTGCCCTTCAGTAACCATACTGAGGGAACTTCTACTTCTCATTTATGTATGAAAATCAGCTTAAATGTTTTAAAGGATTCTTTCCTCCAACAATCATGTGTTATCTTATTCGTAACTAGGGTTTTCTGATCTAAAAATATTGATAACCTATCCAAAGTATATATCAAATTGGTAGGGGTCAAAAAACATCCACACATCTGTTCTAAGCAGCTGATAATCAGAAAATGGAACAAAAAGTAGACAGCTCTTTTGTAGTGTAGTGGTCAGGTCAATTTAATGCATCTTTGTTCTTATTGTTTTGGGGGTACCTTTTCTTGTCCATTCTTTGTTTATCGCTAGAGATGAGCAGACCTGAACTGGGTTCGGATTTGGTGTTTGGCCGCACCCCTCTGCGAATACGTGGTAACACCTGCAATAAGTGCGCTGGTCATGGGTGTTAACCCTTTAAATGTGGCTAATCTCAGGTAAATATGACAATTCTAGGGGTATTCAGGTACCAAGCATTTGTTGAAGGTTCAGCCAAACTCTGCAAACCCAAACCCAAGTGGGTCTGCTCACCACTATTTATCTAGTATTAAATAATACAAAAGCGAGATCAGACTGTTGATAAATCCCAATCAAATGATGGAGACCTCTATTGATTCCTATTAGGGTAGGGGTTTACCTTATAAAAAACTTGGTTCAAGACTTTCATTAAATATCCAAAAAGAGATGCTCAACAGTCAGAAACTGTCTATGTACAGAACACAACATTTCATATAATATTTATGAAGTGTAGACACCTTTCCTGAAAGATTGTCATCCAGCTAGCTCCGTTCCATTCACCCCTTCATGGTCTCTCCCCATCACTACTTGTGACCTGTCGAGAACAGAAAAGCTGGGGTGGTACCTAGTGTTTGACCCCCACCAATCTGATGTTCAAAACTCATCAATAGGATAGGCTTTCAATATTTATAGCCTGGTTGAACACTTTTACAATCAATTTCCCCTAGGCTGAAGGCAATGTGGCCCAATTAATCATTACCTATGATCAATCAGATTGCAGTATGTGCTTGAAACCTGAAAACGCAAAACGTGTTCACATTTGGAAAAACACTCACGGTGTGCACCACCTATTGTAACATATTTCAACAAAGAAAAAAGGGAGGGGGAAAATGTAGAAGGAAAGTTGTGAGTGTGATAAAATTTCACTTTTATTAATTTATTTAAAATCTGGAGTATATTCTCACACTGTAGAATCAAGTGTTAATTAAGCAACTAGTATGGCATTATTATACTCTGCCATACTATGTCCTTGCCACATAAGTAAGAATCTTGTACTTAGGGATATAAGTTCAGGTGGGAGTCCCCTTATATTTTATTTAAACCCTCCTGTAAGTATAACTGATGCCCACCACTAATTCCTTGTGGGGATCAGGGACTGTGTGGGTTAATGATGATCTGTTGTTGAGATCGCAGGGAGCAGGTGTGTGCCTGTCTTTTGACAGGACACGGCACTGTGCTGCTGTCAGCTATTGTTATGCAGGGAGATCGCAATGATAAAAATCTGTAAGCCGCGATCTCCTCTTACTGCGGTGATGTGAGTGACTAAGTCTCTTGGAGCATACAGCTTGCTACTGAGATCACAGTCACTATTCTTGCCAGTATGATCCACTCTGCGATCATCTATGGATGTGTACCGCAATTAACACTGTCCCTTATGAGTTTTCTGTCCCTGAGTTGTGGCTGCAGACATAGAAAGAGAAGTCCCGACACGTGTTTCGCCGGGTCTCCCCGGCTTCTTCTAGGGGTGGGGGCGGCCGGGTTCGGGCGCCTTTTATTTGAATAGGTAAGAATGGCAGCTGAATTAGCCAATGAGATTCCACTGTTATTTCTGTGGAATGTAACATTGTTATTAGTTATGAGAGTGTCTAATATGCTGTAATAATGTTATTAATGTGTGCTCATTGTGAAAAGAATGCCACACATTCAATATAATTAAATGTCATTAGATGATGAAGTATTGTATCCTTCACCAATATTGAAACAGCAGATATGGCTATTTAAACCAAAATGTGACATTGTCATGTCTGAAGTCTAGTGAGCCTGACCTTTTATGATTAATTTTTCATAATTAATTATTTTTTGCACAAAACGATGTAAAAAGATGATGACAAGTTTTATGGTAATAAGTGGTCAGATATAACACGTCACTATTATGATTGACAGAGTGAAGAAAAATGATGTAATTTTCTCTGAAGGAGACTTATCCATCCCCATTTTGAAAACGGGATATGGATCAATTCATGAAAAATAAGTGCGCTTTAGTGTCGTGTAATAGGTTTTAGAGAAAACATCCAAAGCCAAAGTTATCATTCAGGCCTCTGGGTTTGAGGCTTCCCATCCTATATATCCACCGGCTCTCCGTCTGGAGAAGCAGTGTGTCCAAGTCTCCACCTCTGATCCCCAATGTTATTTGGGTGATCGCCCAGCCCTTAAGGCCTTTTGGGTTGCAATTATGGAATTTCTTGAAATGCTCCGCAATTGGTGTGGGCTGGAATGGCTTGTTCTGTCTGAGAGCCTCTCTCTGTGCTTTATCATAGTTTTTAATTGAATAGAGGTGTTCTCTGATTCTTATTCTCATTTCCCGGATGGTTTTCCCTATATACACCAGGTTGCAGGGACATTGGAGAGCATAAATGACTCCGGATGAAGAACAGGTAATATGTTCCTTAATGACATATTTACGGCCGTCCTTGTCGTCAAATGCTATTTTCTTGACTAGGATTTGGCATGCATTGCATAGTCCACATGGATAGAAGCCTGCATATTTATGGCACTGTTCTTTTTTAGCTTTGCAAAAGTGACTCTGTACTAACATGTTCCCTATGGAGGAACCCTTCCTATATCCGCATGAGATTCTATTGCCTATAATTTGGGCCAAATCTGGATCCAAGGTGAGAATCTCCCAATGGCGGTTCAGTATCTTATTCATTTCTCCCCATTTATCATGTAGAGTTGTGATGAACCTGATCTCAGAGTCTGCGGTTTTAGTTTTTACTTGTAGTAAAGAAGATCTGTCCGTATGGAGTGCAGCATTGTAGGCCTTTTTTATGGAATGACCAGAGTATTGTCTCTGTCGTAGACGTGTTTTAAGAGCTGCTGCTCCCTCTTTGAATCTCTCAAGAGTGGAGCAGTTTCTTCTCAGTCTGAGGAATTCTCCTTTCGGGATTCCTTTGATCGTGCGTGGTAAATGGGCACTCTCGGCATGCAGGAGGCTGTTAGTAGCGGTTTCCTTTCGGTATATTCTGGTTTGGACCGAACCATCTTCCTCTACCTCAATCTTAATGTCGAGGAAGGGAATCGAGACCTTACTGTGCGTGAGGGTGAGTCTGATGTTACAATCATTCTCATTGAGACGTGAAATAAAGTTTTTCATGATATTTTCTGGTCCTTTCCAAATGAATACCACATCATCGATGTATCTTTTCCAGAGTACAACGTGATGTGTGAGGTTCTCCAATTCGTCACAGAATACCCGCTCCTCCTCCCACCACCCAAGGAACAAATTGGCGAAGGTGGGCGCACATGCGGCGCCCATCGCCGTTCCCTGGGTCTGGAGGTAGAAGCGGGCATCAAAAATAAAATAGTTATGACGGAGAACAAAGAGTAATGCCTCCAAAATGAACGCCTGTCGCACGGGGCTTTTGTCATTGTAGCGTTCCAGAAAGTATTTGACAGCATTACAGCCCACCTGGTGTCCTATACTAGTATATAGACTTTCAACGTCCACTGTGACGAGGATCTCGTCCTGCTCCAGGCGCACCCCTTCAAGATCTTTGAGGATCCTCAAAGATCTTGAAGGGGTGCGCCTGGAGCAGGACGAGATCCTCGTCACAGTGGACGTTGAAAGTCTATATACTAGTATAGGACACCAGGTGGGCTGTAATGCTGTCAAATACTTTCTGGAACGCTACAATGACAAAAGCCCCGTGCGACAGGCGTTCATTTTGGAGGCATTACTCTTTGTTCTCCGTCATAACTATTTTATTTTTGATGCCCGCTTCTACCTCCAGACCCAGGGAACGGCGATGGGCGCCGCATGTGCGCCCACCTTCGCCAATTTGTTCCTTGGGTGGTGGGAGGAGGAGCGGGTATTCTGTGACGAATTGGAGAACCTCACACATCACGTTGTACTCTGGAAAAGATACATCGATGATGTGGTATTCATTTGGAAAGGACCAGAAAATATCATGAAAAACTTTATTTCACGTCTCAATGAGAATGATTGTAACATCAGACTCACCCTCACGCACAGTAAGGTCTCGATTCCCTTCCTCGACATTAAGATTGAGGTAGAGGAAGATGGTTCGGTCCAAACCAGAATATACCGAAAGGAAACCGCTACTAACAGCCTCCTGCATGCCGAGAGTGCCCATTTACCACGCACGATCAAAGGAATCCCGAAAGGAGAATTCCTCAGACTGAGAAGAAACTGCTCCACTCTTGAGAGATTCAAAGAGGGAGCAGCAGCTCTTAAAACACGTCTACGACAGAGACAATACTCTGGTCATTCCATAAAAAAGGCCTACAATGCTGCACTCCATACGGACAGATCTTCTTTACTACAAGTAAAAACTAAAACCGCAGACTCTGAGATCAGGTTCATCACAACTCTACATGATAAATGGGGAGAAATGAATAAGATACTGAACCGCCATTGGGAGATTCTCACCTTGGATCCAGATTTGGCCCAAATTATAGGCAATAGAATCTCATGCGGATATAGGAAGGGTTCCTCCATAGGGAACATGTTAGTACAGAGTCACTTTTGCAAAGCTAAAAAAGAACAGTGCCATAAATATGCAGGCTTCTATCCATGTGGACTATGCAATGCATGCCAAATCCTAGTCAAGAAAATAGCATTTGACGACAAGGACGGCCGTAAATATGTCATTAAGGAACATATTACCTGTTCTTCATCCGGAGTCATTTATGCTCTCCAATGTCCCTGCAACCTGGTGTATATAGGGAAAACCATCCGGGAAATGAGAATAAGAATCAGAGAACACCTCTATTCAATTAAAAACTATGATAAAGCACAGAGAGAGGCTCTCAGACAGAACAAGCCATTCCAGCCCACACCAATTGCGGAGCATTTCAAGAAATTCCATAATTGCAACCCAAAAGGCCTTAAGGGCTGGGCGATCACCCAAATAACATTGGGGATCAGAGGTGGAGACTTGGACACACTGCTTCTCCAGACGGAGAGCCGGTGGATATATAGGATGGGAAGCCTCAAACCCAGAGGCCTGAATGATAACTTTGGCTTTGGATGTTTTCTCTAAAACCTATTACACGACACTAAAGCGCACTTATTTTTCATGAATTGATCCATATCCCGTTTTCAAAATGGGGATGGATAAGTCTCCTTCAGAGAAAATTACATCATTTTTCTTCACTCTGTCAATCATAATAGTGACGTGTTATATCTGACCACTTATTACCATAAAACTTGTCATCATCTTTTTACATCGTTTTGTGCAAAAAATAATTAATTATGAAAAATTAATCATAAAAGGTCAGGCTCACTAGACTTCAGACATGACAATGTCACATTTTGGTTTAAATAGCCATATCTGCTGTTTCAATATTGGTGAAGGATACAATACTTCATCATCTAATGACATTTAATTATATTGAATGTGTGGCATTCTTTTCACAATGAGCACACATTAATAACATTATTACAGCATATTAGACACTCTCATAACTAATAACAATGTTACATTCCACAGAAATAACAGTGGAATCTCATTGGCTAATTCAGCTGCCATTCTTACCTATTCAAATAAAAGGCGCCCGAACCCGGCCGCCCCCACCCCTAGAAGAAGCCGGGGAGACCCGGCGAAACACGTGTCGGGACTTCTCTTTCTATGTCTGCAGCCACAACTCAGGGACAGAAAACTCATAAGGGACAGTGTTAATTGCGGTACACATCCATAGATGATCGCAGAGTGGATCATACTGGCAAGAATAGTGACTGTGATCTCAGTAGCAAGCTGTATGCTCCAAGAGACTTAGTCACTCACATCACCGCAGTAAGAGGAGATCGCGGCTTACAGATTTTTATCATTGCGATCTCCCTGCATAACAATAGCTGACAGCAGCACAGTGCCGTGTCCTGTCAAAAGACAGGCACACACCTGCTCCCTGCGATCTCAACAACAGATCATCATTAACCCACACAGTCCCTGATCCCCACAAGGAATTAGTGGTGGGCATCAGTTATACTTACAGGAGGGTTTAAATAAAATATAAGGGGACTCCCACCTGAACTTATATCCCTAAGTACAAGATTCTTACTTATGTGGCAAGGACATAGTATGGCAGAGTATAATAATGCCATACTAGTTGCTTAATTAACACTTGATTCTACAGTGTGAGAATATACTCCAGATTTTAAATAAATTAATAAAAGTGAAATTTTATCACACTCACAACTTTCCTTCTACATTTTCCCCCTCCCTTTTTTCTTTGTTGAAATGTGCTTGAAACCTGCATTACACTGTTATAATATGAATCTTTGACTCCTGGCCTATGCTGTATACCTAGTTCTAATGGTCAAATTGGTCCATGTTTCATTCCAAGAAAAATTACATAGATATTCAGAGGGATAATACATTTATGGGCTGTAAACTCAGGAGAACTTTTACAATTAGTGAGCATCAATACACTGTAGTAAACCCGACCCATAATATGTTCAAATAGATTTTTCTGTCCTTGTGTTCCTAGTCTGCTGTTGTTTCTCCAGATAAACATTGGCACTTTGTACATGGATTAGCATTTGCAGTTTATTAAAGCATTTTCCACCTGACCAAATTCTTCAGAAATGGCTATTTTAATGAGATTTCTTTTCCGCTTTTTATTTTCATCTGATCTGAAGATCCTATAGATTTTGCAAATAGTCAGTAGTTTGCAGGCAATTTTATTGTAAGAACATCAGCTTTTAATGGCCTCTAAAATCTAAATGCCACATTTTTTTGTAGGACACTAAAACGTATCAATTTATTGTTACAATGTTTATTGCAGTGGCAAAATACAGGCAACATTATTATGATGCAACATGAAAGAATTTATTCATAGAGTAGTTGGAAAACTTCCAATATACAGAAATGTAGGAATGTGTTGCTTTATACACACTTTCCAAAATGAACACATACAAAATGTGCATTTAACTCAATTCTTTAAATCAGGGCCATTATGATGGAGCAGTATACCAATATTTAATAAATAATGATCCCTTGCCCGAGTTATTATGGGTGTTAAATTGAGTATTTCCTGGGTAGTAAACTTAGTTGTTCCAACTGTTGAAGATTTAGTGTTTCTTACAGAATAAGCATTTGATTAATGAAATGCCTGTACAATACAGAACAAATGACCATAAAACGCAACATTTTTAACAATCTAAAGTACCCTTTACAGCTTACAGTCTTTTAGCACCTTATAAATCATTGGATAGAAATAAATAGCTTAAGCTGGACAAGGTACTGGCTATTATTGAGTCCTAGTTGTAACTCCAACAAACATATCCATCTCAGGAACACATTGTAACAGCTTTACTTCATTACAGCGGGTGGGTATTTAGTGTAATTGCAGCACTAGCTATAAGTAAGTTAGATAAAAAGATATCTAGACAGCTGTGTGAGATCCTAACAGAACCCCCTTTTTCTATTAGTAGGTCATATATCAATAACAGTTATGCTTATTATTAGCTATATTATCATTAATAAAAATTATATTATGAATCCTTACAAAAAAAAAGTTTTCACTTACTCTTAAGATATCCCAATATTTCCGTAGCAGTTGCTGGGCTTTTATTGAGGGAAAAGACCCGTGTCATAGTAAGGCCTTTATTGGTCACAGTTCTGTGAAATCCAATTTAATTTATAATCATAGTATTTCACTAACTTTTTATGGACTTCCTTCACTGTACAATGATTTTTGCATGCTAGCAATGTCACATATTTTCTGTGTCAAAAGAAAAATTATAGAAAATCCCTAAAGCACCTTTCGTTGTAACCTCCAATTGGTATGTCATCTATTGTACAAGCGCTGAGCACTCTCCATTGGTTTACTTTCACAAACCAGACTGTGGCACCTTAATAGAGGCAATGGATGGGGGCTGATCAGTCCAAATAGGGTTATCATGTAACATTCTCTTTTACATAAATGTAATAAAGAAGCAGTAAGTTAACAATGTATTGTGCTACAGTTGAGGTACAGTATATTGTAAGAGGGACCAGACCCTAGAGTTAACACATAACCCTAGAGTTAACACATCATAGACAGCCTGAAAAAATAGTAAAAAAATATATACTTAACCAATTCCTGACTTCTGTACAACTATATATGTCTTAAAACAAAGACAAACAAGTAAAATAATATACATATTAGATGTGTCCATGGCCCTAAATGTCAGATATTTTAAAATATAAAAAACTATTATTCCCAGTGGTGAACCCCATAATGGAAAATAGCACCAAAATTTTCGAATCGCCAGTTTTTAACCATTTCGCAGCACATAAAAAATTAAATAAAAAGTGATTGAAAGCTTGTACAGGAACCAATATGGTATAAATAAAAAAGACACCTTACACAGCTCTGTACATTGAAGTATGAAAAAGATATTTGGGTCAAAAAAAAATTTTATACAAAAGTTTTACATTTTGTTTTAGTATTAAAACATTATCTCTATGGGGGGCGTGGCCAGCCATGGAAGAGTGAGGACGCATGGACCCTGAGCTCCGTTGTGCATCCCTCCTTATCCAGCGCCATCAGGCACCAGAACATGGGGAAAACCGCCAGGAAAGGGATAACCAAGACCCCTCACCTATCTGCCGCAGCCAAGAAGGGAATTAGCCACTTCTTCCCTGCGACTCCGGAGAAAATGGACATAGCTCCCTCCACCACGTGGAGCCAAGATGGCCGCCGCCATCCATCCCCGCCCTGAGCGGTAACAGGCTCCCAGCCGACATCAGCAGCAGAAACGGGCTCATCATATACCAGCCCCGACCGCTCTGCACCCACCCCGGGCACCGCGTCTGTTATGCTGGCAGACTGCACAGAGGCTAGTGTGATGCTGCACACAGCCTCGGGAGACCCAGCGCGCGCTGCCCCCGATCACCCCTCCACCTCCACTTCCCTGATGCAGCTGCTACAGTGTGGCCAGGCAGAAACGCCTGCAGCTGCCGGACCCGCTATCACCTCCGCAGGTCCTGCGCCCATAATACCTGCCACCAACACTGCAGGCGATATCCCTCTGCAGGAGAGGGATGAAGAGGAGCCACCCAGAGGAAGGATGACCCCAGACCAGGCCGAGGCATGGACTGGAAGTCCGCCCAGATCCCCAGCTGGAAGCCGGCACAGTGGGGAGAATGATGACCCAGGGCTCTCCAGCCCTTACAGATCTGTCCAGAGGCCTTCCTGTGAGTACGGGGATGGAATCCCCTTAACTTCCCTCATGCCGTGGGAGACACATGATGGGAAAATGCCCACACCTGCCCATACAGAGTCTAATCCATATCCGGGACCATCTACTCCTCCTAGGGGTCTGATACAGGATCCTTCCCTGCCACAGCCAGACTTTACGAATGAGAGAATGCCCACCTTATCTGACCTTCATGCCTTATTCTCCTCCTTACCCACAAAGGCGGACATGTCTAACTTTGCAGTGCAGATTACTGCCGATTGCAAGCAAGAAATTGCTAAGCTTCACTCTGAGATTTCAACGCTGTCAGGCAGAATTGATGTCCTGGATCAGGCCAAATCTTCAGTGGAAAAGTCCCTTGAGACCTTACAAGACACAGTCCAATGCCAAAAATCACAGCTATTTGCTATACAACAACATATAGATGTTATCGAAAATAGAAGTAGGCGCAACAACTTACGTATCAAAGGCCTGCCAGAAAGCGTCTCACAAGCTACTCTTCTCTCAACAGTGATCACTATTTTCAATGGTCTTTTAGGGCACCCAACAAATACATATATTGAAATTGACAGAGCTCATCGGGCCCTAAGACCCCCCGATCCGAACTCTCAAACCCCTAGAGATGTCACCTGCCGGATCCACTTTTATGCACTGAAAGAACAGCTTCTCTCCAAAATCCGCTCCCAAAAGCAGATAACATACCAAGGACATACCATTAAAATCATGCCGGACTTATCCCGCTATACACTAGCACAACGTGCGTCTCTTCGGCCCTCCTGGACTTACTGCGTGAACGTGATATACCTTATAGATGGGGCTTTCCTTTTGCTTTATATGCCCGCCAAGGTAGATGACCTACGCTCGGCAGATGATCTGCCATGTTTCCTACGTGATATGCACTTACCCACAGTACATCTCTCTGCCTGGCCCTCCTTCTCTACACCACCAAAAGGAGGAATTAACCCATTGTCTGATAATCGAACACCTCTAGGCCTACCAAAGAGGAGCCCCCGGAAACGACCTCACCGTACCAACGGTCATGATCCGACACCACCACCCCGACAGCATAGTGGTGCTCTCTCCAATGACTGACCTTGAGTGTCACCTAGATGAAGCTGCCATGCTCTGATTTTTCACCCCCCCTAATATGCCCTCTTTTTTTGTGGTTCGTAATAGTTTCCCCTTTTACAATATATGACAAAGTGTTTTTGCCTGATGACATATTTAACACGTTACTATAATAGGGATGCCAGCCAAGGCTCATCTGGCTGGAATCTCCCACCCCAATAGTCTGAGGATTTTGGTCGGCACTGGTTGTTAGCCCGAAACCCTCTATAACATTTGTTGTTAGATACTGCTGCAGCCCCTTTTACTTTTGGTGCTGCTCTAGTCTTGCCCCCTCCACTTTCTATCTCTCTCTCTACTGTTTACCCCTCTCTCTCTTTACCCACCCCTGTGTCCCCTCCCCCCTCTTTCCCTCACAACCTAACCCCCCCGAAAAAGGGAAACTATATCTCTCTGTTATACATCTCACATTTAACCATTTTCTTCCTTGATACCTAAAGGAGAGAAGATCCAGCAAACCACCTGTGCAATGGCGGACCTTAAGATCGCCACCTTCAATGCCCAAGGACTGAATTCTCCTTCTAAGAGAGCCCAGGTACTGCATCACTTCCACAGAAACAAGGTGCAAATTTTATGCCTGCAGGAGACACACTTTAAGACTGGTCACTCCCCCTCACTGAGACACAAACACTACACCTCCTGGCACCTTGCCAATAATCCGCAATCAAGATCTTGTGGTGTGGCCATAGCCATACACAAATCCCTACCCCACACGGTTTTGGACTGCTCTGTAGACGTTTATGTTCCTAACCACGCTCAGGTTGCCTACCTACTTAAATTACTGGATGACATACTCCCTTTGATTTGAGGCTCTGCTATACTATGTGGAGACTTAAATCTGACTCTGGACCCTACCCTTGACAATTCATCGGGTAAATCTGGTATCGCATACTCAGCTCTTAAAAAAGTAAAACGTGCCTTCCGGCAATTTCAACTGTGTGATGCAGCATATAGCTACAGAGGATACGGAGACTATAGCTTTTATTCTTCTCCACATAGTGTCTATAGCAGATTGGTTTACATCCTGACTCAACATAACACGCTTCCCTGGTTGACCTCCACCTCAATTGGCAACATTCTTCTCTCGGACCATGCCCTAATATACACCTCTTTTAAACTACCCTCCCTGTCCAAATGAGAGTGGTCGTGGAGGCTTAATGAGTCATTACTACTAGATCCCCTATGCACAGCCGAAATAACACAAACAGTCAAAAATTACATCCGGGAACGACAGAATGACCCGACCCCCCTATTGACCCAATGGGACACCCTCAAATGGCTTATTCGGGGCATATTTGTTAGACATGGGGCCCATCTTAAAAGGGAAAAGGCTCACAACTTGCAGGCAGCCCTACAAAAGGTCTCCTGCCTTGAAATGCAACATAAACAAGCCCTATCAACCCCCACACTACGTGAGCTACAGGCGGCCAGGTTGGAAGTCAAACGCCTACTCGACCTTGCCCATGGTGGAATGTTGCAAATTTGCCGAAGCAGATTCTATGAGTATGGCAACAAATGTGGCCATATGCTAGCGAGAGCCCTGATGAATCGGGCAGCCCAATCCTTCATTTCAAGCATCAAAACTGCCCCGAACAAAGTAGCCCATTCCACCTCGGACATCTGCGAAGCCTTCCACTCATTCTACGCTGACTTATATAACTTACCAAGTGCCCCCCCAGCCACTCGAGATCTCAACCCCCCCCCCCCTTCTCTCCATTCAACTCACCTGCATCGGACACCATCTCCGCGCTAGAAGCACCTTTCTCACACACAGAGTTAGAAACAGTGATCAAAGCCCTACCTGGCGGGAAAAGTTCAGGTCCCGACGGTTACACAGGGAAATTTTACAAACAATTCTTATCAATACTAAGCCCCATTCTATTGAAAGCATTCAATACCGTATTCCCGGAAACACCCTTTCCCCCACAAGCCACCATCGCACATGTCGCGGTAATCCCGAAGCCAGGCGAGGACCCCCAATCCTGTGCCAGTTTCCAATCCTGTGCCAGACCTATTTCTCTCCTTAATATCGACGTAAAAATTTACGCCAAGCTCATAGCCAACCACTTGAATCCCCTTCTGCCAGACCTCGTCCACAGGGACCAAGTAGGGTTCGTGCCTGGAAGGGAGGCACGCGACAATACCATTAAAATCCTTGACATCATACACTATGCCCAATCCCACCACACTCGTATGATGATACTATCTCTGGACGCCGAGAAGGATTTCGATAGAATCTCATGGTCTTCATTAGCAGACACCCTGCGTAACATAGTATTCGGCCCAGTTTTTACCACCAAAATATTATCCCTATACACCAACCCTTCAGCCAGGTTGAAAATAAATGGTTCCTTCTCAGCCCCCTTCTCCATCTACAATGGAACACGTCAGGGATGCCCCCTCTCCCCGCTCCTCTATGTCCTGGTCATAGAACACTTGCTAGGTGCTATTCGCGCTATCCCCAATATCCAAGGTATCTCCATAGCGGGAGCTGAATACAAATGCTCGGCCTTTGCGGTTGACCTCCTAGTGTATATCACCAACCCAGCCCACTCCCTGCCAGCCCTGATGTCTACCCTGGAGGCCTTCGGGAAGTGGTCCAATTTTAAAGTCAACATGACAAAATATGAGGCCCTTAATGTTTCCCTACCGCTCCCAGAAGTAGAATCCCTTAAATCCAGCCTCCCCTTTACTTGGCCTTCGAGAGGTATCACCTACCTGGGTATTAAAATCTCTAAGGACCTGTCCAAATTGTTTAGTAATAACTTCTCCCCACTACTAGCGAAATTCATCTCGGACCTGGACACCTGGCGGAAAAAAGATTTCTTCTGGTTTGGCAGGTTAAAAATCCTAAAAATGACCCTCCTCCCTCAACTTCTTTACCTCCTACAAACCATCCTTATTGCCATACCCGGATCCTTCTGGGATAGGACTAGCCAATGCTTTTCTAATTTCATTTGGTCCCCAGGCCGCCCCAGAGTCAAAAAAGACATACTGATACTACCAAAAGATAGGGGAGGCGTCGGACTTCCGGATTGTCGCCTCTACTACCTGGCAGCAACACATGCCAGATTGTTGGATTTCTTCCACCACATGCGCTCCAAAGCGTGGGTGTCACTGGCGCAGAATATCTGTCCAAGGGAGATTTCCACTCTCCCTTGGACCTGGTCCCCCAACCCTAAAGAATATACCCCCCTCTCCTTTTCCACGGAACACACACTATGCATTCTGAAAAATCTGGGCCCACGACGTTCCCTATTGGACAAACAGGGACCCCTCACAGCCATCATGGACAACCCGCTATTCCCACACGGTCTCTCTAAAGGGGATTTCCTCTCAGGTACTCATCATAAACCCCTCCGATTTACACAGGTGCTAGTGGGTAACACCCTCCAACCACTATCTGCTCTTCTCCCAGGCAGCACACCAGCCACCCAACATCTCCAATATGCACAACTCCAACACTTTTACAACTCCCTCAGACCACACACCCAACTAACACACCCGCACTCTGACGCAATTTGAACAAATGTGTACAGCACGCGAACATACACCCCATGCTCTATCAGTGGTATGCAAACTGCTAACAATTCCCGACCACATACCTACACCACCGTTCTTCAAAGCATTGGAAACGGAACTGGGGAAAACATTCTCCGAGGGACAATGGTCACAATGTTTCTCCCTAGCGCACAAAGCAGTTATGGCCTCCAAACACCAGGAAACTAGCTATAAGATACTGACTAGGTGGTACAGAGTGCCCTCGCTCCTACACAAATGGTTCCCATCAATACCAGACAACTGCTGGTTGTGGAGCTACGGGAGGCAATATGACACACATATGGTGGCAATGCCCTCGTTTACAAAACTTTTGGTCTGGTGTTCTCCAGGTAATTGAGGAGATCACAGGAATTAAAATCCCCAACACCCCAGAAGCAGACCTGCTATACATGTTTGACATTCCAATTTCAGCATATAAAAAATCTCCCAAGCCAAAACAATACTCCCAAGGAAATGGAAATCTGAATCCCCTCCTACAATAAGTGAGTGGTTTGGGGAAATAGCCTTGACGCACAGAATGGAAGAACTTATTGCCCAATCACCAAAGGACCGCACACGATTCTCAAAAACCTGGTACCAGTGGCAGCAGTTTGTGAGCTCATCGCTCTATCGCACATTACAAGACTAAACTCTCTGTGGAAGTGATGCAACTGGGAAATGCTACCCCTCCCTCACACCTCCACCTGAACCCCTAGTCCCGCACTTCCTATTTCCCCACCCAGGCTTACCTAAGAATCCTCCCTTCTCTCTATTCTTTTCGCCCCTACATCCCCCCCCCAACCACTACCTCTATTTTACATACTCCATATTTCAACGACAGCTTTACGCTTATTAGTGTCTAATACAAATGCCTCACCACACCTGTGCTGAATGTTCATCGCGCTATCCATGACGGTTCCTATGTCTCCTATCATTTCCGTTGCTTTCAAATCTAAATGTTTGTTTATATGTTATTTATGCATGCCCCAAAGGCAATTATTGCATAACCTTCTGTTATACTGTACAAGTTTCAATTTATTCAATAAAGCTTTGAATGAGAAAAAAACAACATTATCTCTATGAACATACTAACCTAATGAAAAAATGGGATCTGTTGGAAAATGGCACAAATGTTTTTTTTGATAATAGTACTACATTTGGAATTGTTTTCAGATTCCCTGTACACTGAACAAATCATAAAATGGTGCCACTAGAAAATACATTTCACCCGCAGATGACAAGCTCTCATATGTCTCTGTAAAGGGAAAAATAAAAATGATGTGGCTCATGGAAGGAGTGGAGTAAAAAATGGAAAAGCAAGAGTTGGAAAATGGAAATAAAGGCAAGTCCAAAAAAATTCTATACTTTACAGCTCCATAAAGCAAAATATTAAAAAAATATTAGGTATGTTAGAATGTGGTGATCAATAGTAATACTTTTAAACATATTATGATGTAAGAAATATAAGCACTCTGCATTGTTAAAACTGAAACTAGTAAGATACTGACATTTTTTGTGGTAAAACAAGGAATAAGGTGGGCCCAAGAAACCAATGTCTGACACGCTTTTTTAAGATGTTGTAATGACAGGACATAAACAAGGATAGTGAGCCCTAGTAATGATCCCCCCCATCTGTCACCTGCCTGCTTATTGGGTCCACACTAAACTTTGGCCAATAACTGGGTAACAGAAAGACAAATACACAACAAGGCATAGTGGACAAACTGGGTCAGCAACTATAAAAGCAAACTATGACAGAATCACCATTCAAAAGAAGGAATGAGAAATACAGACCGAGATGAAGGATAAGAGACAGGCATGGACAGAGAAATGTGAATTGATTTGACAGAAGTTTACCAAGAAAGGGTGTAGCCTGTGCTGAATACTTATAGGGAGGCTAGGCCGCAGGTAAAAAGAGCAAGTGATTACAGGCAACCAGAGTTCACTCTTTCAAGACAAGTGTAGAGTAAATGGTGTAGGAGATATCAGACCAGTCATCTACTAGACCCCAGTTCAGCTCACCGTCTTCTAAACGAACGTACTAGCCAGGCCAGGATTTGGCAATTAATGGTGGCACTAATATGCCACTAGGATGCCATCAGTTTGGGGAGGATCATCACTCCCCAAATACATCATATTACAGCCAGCACTGATCTTGGGTGTCACTGTTGGGGGTTCAGGTTCAACAGTTTTTTTAAAATTCAAAGGGTATGCTCATCATTAGTCTTCTGAAAGTTTTTACCTGGTTTGTGTGTGCACTAGATTTCCATCAAATCATGTAAGGTAAATACAGCTATTGACATTTTTTATGTAGTGTTTAGTGGAAGTTGCCCAACCCAGCCTATGAAGATCATACAATAAGTAGCTCTTTCAGTTATCTTACTATAAATGGGTACATTGCATTCCACTGGCGTGTCCAGGATTTTTTTGGAACCTAATCATAGGCATTATTCTCAAAACTATTTAATCTGGAACATTATATTAATGCTATTAGGATTTTACCTGCATATTGACACACACCTAATACACACTTCATATATACCGTATATACTCGAGTATAAGCCGACCCGAGTATAAGCCGAGACCCCTAATTTTACCACCAAAAACTGGAAAAACCTATTGACTCAAGTATAAGCCGAGGGTGTAGTATACAGCCAGCCTGCCCCCTGTAGTATACAGCCAGCCTGCCCCCTGTAGCATACAGCCTGCCCCCTGTAGCATACAGCCTGCCCCCTGTAGCATACAGCCTGCCCCCTGTAGCATACAGCCTGCCCCCAAGTAGTATACAGCCTGCCCCAATAGTAGTATACAGCCTGCCCCAATAGCAGTATACAGCCTGCCCCAATAGTATTATACAGCCTGCCCCAATAGTAGTATACAGCCTGCCCCAGTAGTAGTATACAGCCTGCCCCAATAGTAGTATACAGCCTGCCCCAATAGTAGTATACAGCCTGCCCCAATAGTAGTATACAGCCTGCCCCAATAGTAGTATACAGCCTGCCCCAATAGTAGTATACAGCCTGCCCCCAGTATGCCAAGTGAATAAAAAAAACAAACTTAATACTCACCCTCCGACGATACTCACCTTTGATGCTCGGCACGGCTCCCGGTCCTCGGCGGTGGCTCCCGGTCCTGGCGACGGCTTCCGAACCTCAGTGGCAGCTCCTCTCTTCTTTCTTCACTGGCGGCTCCCGGTCACTTCGCTAGCCGGCAGTCGCGTCCATGCGATCTGCGGGCGGGCGCACACTATGATGCGGCAGTGTCGCCGCCGATGACATCATCAGTGGCGACAGCGCCGCATCTTAGTGTGCGCCCGACTGCCGGCTAGCGAAGTAAGCGAAGAGCCCGGGAGCCGCCAGTGAAGAAAGAAGAGAGGAGCGGAGCCGCTGCCGAGAATCGGGAGCTGCCGCCGAGGATCCGGACACCGGAGGGTGAGTATTATTTTTTTTGACTCGTTTTTTTTTTTTAGTTGACTCGTGTATAAGCCGAGGTGAGGTTTTTCAGCACATTTTTTGTGCTGAAAATCTCGGCTTATACACGAGTATATACGGTATATGCATATGATTAAACAATGTCACTTTGCATGCTTTCTGCTATTTTCAAATCTGTTTTTGTTTTGCAATTCTTTTTCTGACACTATTTTGTCCAAAAAGTGGTCTATGTCAGTTTTGTTTATTTTACTTCATGAGAAAAAACAATATAGCAGAAGATAAAGGTTAAGAATAAGTTGTTAGAT
This sequence comes from Engystomops pustulosus, assembly GCF_040894005.1. Taxonomy (NCBI): domain Eukaryota; kingdom Metazoa; phylum Chordata; class Amphibia; order Anura; family Leptodactylidae; genus Engystomops; species Engystomops pustulosus. The sequence continues at coordinate 240,967,114 of NC_092411.1, forward strand.
AAACAAAAAATAAAAAGCCCAAGGATGTGACCAGCAAAGTAAATGTGAAGTAGAAAGTATCAACAAACAGATGCCTCTCATTCATACTGCACTATTTGGATATATTTTAACATTTTTTGTCAAAGTGGCTAAATAAATTGAGAAATTCTTATTTTCAATGATTTCCCTGATCTCTTATTTTTAATGCATAGAATAAATGTTATCTTCTAATTTATTTAATTAAAGTGAAGTAACATACTGTACTGTAGATAACCAATTTAAATTAAATAAAAGATGACATAACAGAAAGGAATATGTACATTTCTGCTATGGGAAGTTCAAAGAAATAACCAGATTCACATGATAAGGACATAGTTTTGCCCTTATACAAATCACTGATTAGACCCCACATGGAATATTGTGTCCAGTTTTAGGCACAAGTGTATCAGAAGGACATAGTAGAACTGAAACTGATGCAGAGAAAAGCATAAGGGGAATGGTGGGACTAGAAAACAATGACAATTTACTAAACTTGGGGTTATTCAGATTAGAAAAAAGATGAATTGTGGGAGACTTCATTACAATGCACAAATATCTACAAGGATCTGTCCAATGATCTTTTTTACCTAGGTCTATATACAAGTGGCAACCTCTACACCTAGAGGAGAGGTGGTTCTACCATCACCATAGACAGGGGACATCCTCTACACCTTTAGGAGAGATGGTTCTACCATCACCATAGACATAGGGCATCCTATACACCTAGAGGAGAGGAGGCTCTACCATCACCATAGACAGGGGCATCCTATAGACCCAGAAGAGAGGCAGTTCTACCATCACCTTAGACAGGAGGTATCCTCTACACCTAGGGGAGAGGCAGTTCTACCATCACCATAGACAGAGGGCATCCCCTAAGCCTAGAGGAGAGGTGGTTCTACCATCACCATATACAGGAGGTATCCTCTACACCTAAAGGAGAGGCAGTTCTTCCATCACCATAGACAGAGGGCATCCTCTACACCTAGAGGAGAGGCAGTTCCTCCATCACCATAGACAGGGGGCATCCTCTATGCCTAGAGGAGAGGCGGTTCTACCATCACCATAGACAAGGGAGCATCCTCTGCACCTAGAGGAGAGGCGGTTTGTCCATCGCCATAGACATGAGGCATCCTCTACACCTAGAGAAGAGGCGGTTTGTCCATCACCATAGACAGGAGCATCCTCTACACCAAGAAGAGAGGCGGTTCTACCATCACCATAGAAAGGGGGAATCCTCTACACCTAGAAGAGGGGTGGTTCTACCATCACCATAGAAAGGGGGCATCCTCTACACCAAGAAGAGAGGCGGTTCTGCCATCACCATAGAAAGGGGGAATCCTCTACACCTAGAAGAGGGGTGGTTCTACCATCACCATAGAAAGGGGGCATCCTCTACACCTAGAAGAGGGGTGGTTCTACCATCACCATAGACAGGGGACATCCTCCACACCTAGGGGAGAGGCTGTTTGTCCATCACCATAGACATGAGGCATCCTCTACACCTAGAGAAGAGGTGGTTTGTCCATCACCACAGATAGGGGCATCCTCTACACCTCCATGTATTTATTGAGAATAAAAATATCACATCTCCTGTTACTCTTAATCACTGTTTGCAAACCAAGGCTACAATATAAAGGCATGTTTAATAAAAAAAAATACATATTTCATATACTGTAATTCATAGCATATTATTAAAATTAATGATCAGTGAACTGAATAGTCATTTGTATACCAGTAAAGAAATGGGTTACATAATGTCAACAGAGAGTCACCAAATACTTTCTACTTCATTCTCGTATAAATGTGAACCAATTCTGGTGACTTGATATGCCTAATCAAAATAGAGGCCTCCTCTCTACAGAAAATGGCAACACCATAAACTGTTGCATCGTCTAACCAAATGCAAGAAAAAATTAGTTCTAGCTAGTACTGTGTGAGCTTCTTCCAGTCTCTTCTGCTCCACACACATCCAGCAATCTCTGCCTTTCCCCACTTCCTGTCATGTGCATTTAGCAGGCAGGGAGGTACATGGTGTGGAAGTGGAGACACAGGCACACACAGACTGCAGGATCCCGATCCAGCCCTCCCCTCAGCCCCCCCACCGAGACTCACCACATGCTGCTGGCAGGGAGCCAAGTTATATAAAATAAATTCTTGTAAGGTACTGAAATGATTCAAAAGCATGACAAAGGCATTGTTACAATCAGCATAGCATAGGCTATTGGAACTTGTCACCAGCTAAAAATCAAATTTCTGATGACAGGTTCACTTTAAATGGGACCTTATAGGTGCACCTGTGCTACAAATGGAACAACAGTGATAGAGCTGCTATAATAATAAACTACTAACTGTTAAAAAGTAATATTGTGAAATTAGGTCTGTTCTCTCGAGTGTATTAGTGTCCCAGTACTATCTTGGATTGTGACATTCTAACCAAAATATAAAAACCAGTTTAAGAGGAATCAGTCATAAAAATAAATAAGAATGACCCTACGATTGGAGCAAATGTCTCTAGTAGAAATCACAGTCTTAGATGAAAGTGTCCTTTAACAGGGAATATATTCTCTATATCTTGAACAGAATATAGGGTAAAAGGTGAGCTAGACACTGACTTCTGTTTCTGAATTACTTTGGAAGAGAGAAAATGAAGCAAGCCTAAGATTGAGCTGTTAAATTTACTGACTAGAAAAGTATAATTTCCCGGGCATTGATTGAGGGATATGGACTACACCATTATTAAAAGTGTTCATGGTTATTTTTATATGGTAGAATGTAATTCTTATCCACTTAACTTTAAATACATTTTCAGGAAGTTTGGCTTCTTTACTGTGAGACCTTATGACTTTTTGGTTTAAAATAGACATGAGATTGCTTCCTCTGTCACAAAAAAATAGATCGGTTCACGTCCTAAGATCAAAATATTCTCTCTGTTCTTTCTTGTAGTCTCTGTTTGGAAAGCTTAGTAAGCATCTTGGATTTGTAGTGATTTAGTGGTAACTCAAAGGTTAACTATTAGCATACCAAAACACAAGATTTTATATGTTTTTTAACCTACTAAACTTGACCTCTAAAGAATATATTCATGCACCTTCCCTCCAGTCAAAAATATATGGTTTAGGGGAGAAAGTACCATGTCGCTAGAAGAAGTTGCACCATTGTCTTACTTAGGCTTCATGCACATAAATGTTTACAATTTTTCGCTGTAGGCAACGAGTCATGTGCTGTTGCTTATAGCTTGTTGGACATCAGCTGGTCCCACTCTCACTGTCGATGTCAATTGAAAAAGGCCAGTTATACCACAAATCTGGGCAGAATTATGACCTGCTTGTCAAGACAGCACCGCTGTAGGTGGCTTCAGGTGCATTGGCTCCAGCTTTTGACACCCCTAGCCCCCCCGCGCCTTGAGGCACCAACTAGGCTTGCTCACCCTGTCACCCCTGGTTGCAACAGAGCACCAGAACCAGATCCTGGCAGCCAATAGTTCCAGTAATGGCTTCATTGGAGCACCTGAAATGTAAGTGATCACAACCAGAGCCTTACTGCAAGCCAGGAGGAACGCTGCAACAAGGCTCCGGTAGCAGCCAGAACCAGGCATCTTAAGCACTTGTACTTGGCAAAACTGGAGCTGTAAGCAGTGTCTCTTCTGACAAACCAGCAGCAACATACTGTTTGGTGCGGCACCAGCACCCCTACTGTTTTATCCCCTATACATGTCTTTCTAAGCTGTGTCTATTTGTTATTGTGACTGGTATATTTCATACCGTAATTGCTTCCCCATATGTAATGTAATGTGCTCATGTAACCTGTATTGTGCTTTATTGCAATGTCCTGTAACTATGTGTGTATACAACTAAGAAACTAGCAGTATGTAAGAATGTGCCTTTCTTAGTCTCTAATTGTGTAATTACTATACAAAATAATTTATTTGCCCTCAGGGATCAGTGAAGTTTTATCGTATCGTGTATTGTATGTCCATGGCGAGGTGAGGCACGGTGCAAGGACCGAACCTTGCAGAGTAGAAGTTAACAGAGGGCATTTATCATAGGATTTTATTGTTTTTTTTTAATTTTTTGGCTTTAAACGGTGGTTAAAAATTTCAACGGGGTTCTTTAAATTTTTTAGCTCTACAAAAGCATACTGGCCTTTTCCTGCTGTAACAGGCCAGAGTATGCCCCCAGTCCAGACTATGTCTGCCGAAAAAGTGGCCTGGGCTAGATTAAATTTTGCGGTATATTTTAACCATTTTTTACTACCCATCAGTAACATTGTGCTATACACAATAATTATTAAACATTTTAATGGAAATTCATCTCTGATAAGTTAAGTGAAAACACAAACTGACTGAAATCTTATAATATCATATACAGATCTATTGCTGCATTCCTATATTGAGGTTTTATAATGCCGGTGTGGATCGTATTGAGTGAGAAAATATTTTAAACAATGTCACTGTTTGAAGATAATTTCCCATAAATTTGACATTTAACCCCTTATTGACTTTTGCACCTTCCTGACACAGCCCTTTTTTTTAAATCTGACATGTGGTCTTAACTTTGAAATGCTTTAACATATTCAGTTGATTTTCAGATTTTTTTTCATGACACATTGTACGTCATGTTGGCTGAGAAATTTAAGCAATATGTTTAGTATTTATTTATGAAATAAACTGAAATTTGGTGAAAATTTTGAAAAAAACTATGTTTTCCAAATTCTAAATTTTCTACTTTTTGGAAAGTTAGTCATATCACCAAAATAACTTGATAACTAACATTTCCCATATGTCAACTTGGCATCATTTTTCAAACATCCTTTCCTTTTTTTAGGATGTAAGAGGGCTTATAACTTTAGATGTGATTTTTTCCGATTTTCACGAAACTCATCAAAACCTTCAAGGCCTACATGACAGAAAACCCCCCAAATGACACTGTTTTAGTAGCTGCACCCCTCAAAATATTTGGAGCCTTTGGAGAATTTAGCAAGGTGTAATTTGTGTATTTGCCCCAATAGGTGTTTGATTCAATTAGGCCCCAAAAAGGAAAAAATCAAAAAAGTTACTTTTACCCCAAATTTTTGTAAACCCCAAGGGAAAAAAGATGAAACAACCCCCAGAAATGTGTAAAACGATTTCTCTTAACCGTACAATTACCCCACATGTGCATATAAAATCTTGCATGGGTACACAGTACGGCTCAGAAGGGAAAGAGGGGTGTTGGCCTTTTAGTAGCCAAATTTGACAGAAATCCTTTACATTTGTCAGGATGCATTTAAAGAGACCTAGTGGTACCAAAACAGAGGGGAACCCCAACAAGTGTCACCATTTTGGAAAGTACACCCCTTGGAGAATTTAGGTGATATATGTGTATTTTGCCCTACAGGTGTTTGAATCAATTAGGCCCCTAAAAGGAAAAAGATTTTTTTAAGCTTTAGGGGATTAAAGATGAAACACCCCCCAAAAGTGTTTACTACTATTTCTCCTGAGTATAAAATTACCCCACACGTGCAAATAAAATGTTGTATGGGTGCACAGTAGGGCTCAGGAGGGAAAGAGGGACATTTGCATTTTAGAAGCCAAATTTGACACACATCCTTTACATGCATTTGTAGATCCCTAGTGGTACAAAACAGAGGAGAACCCCAACAAGTGACACCATTTAGGAAAGTTTAGAAAGATGTAAAACGTGTATTTGCCAGTAAAGGTGTTTGATTTAATTAGGCCCTAAAAAGGAAAAAGCTGAAAATGTTCCTATAAAGATCATTTTTACCCCTAATTTTTATAGCTACAGGGAATAAAAAATGTAATAACCCCCAAAAATGTGTAAACTTATTTTTTCTGAGTATAGAAGTACCCCACATGTGTACATAAAATGTTGTATGGGCGCACAGTAGAGGGAAAGAGTGATGTTTGCCTTTTAGAAGCCAAATTTTACATGCATTTGGAGAATCCTAGTGGTATAAAACAGAGAACAACCCAAAAAGTCACCCTACTTTTTGAATGCACACCCCTTAGAGAATTTAGCAATGTGTAATATGTGTATTTGACCCTACAGGTGAATGATCCAATTAGGTCCTAAAAATGAAAAAGGTGAAAATTGTCCTATAGAGGTCCCATTTACCCCTAATTTTTGTAAGCCACAAGGAATAAAATATGAAATTACCCTGGAAAATGTGTAAAACTATTTCTCCCGAAATATATGTTGTATGGGTGCACAGTAGGAGGAAAGAGGGATGTTTGTCTTTTAGAAGCCAAATTTGACAGAAATCCTTCACATGTGTCAGGATTCATTTGGAGAGCCCTAGTGGTACCAAAACAGAGGGGAACCCGAAAACTGACCCTAATTGTTGAAAATTTGACCCAACAGTTGTTACAATAATTCCTTTTATCGAAATGAATTCACAGCAATTATAAAGAGGAGGAATATACCAAGGAACCAACTAAAATTTTGTCACTCTGGAGTTGTCGCAGGTCTCTTAGTAGTATATAGTGCCCTCCTAACTGCTCTTTTGGAACAGACTCTTTTCTGAGTCCTTCCTTTAGAAGCAGCGGAATTCACCAGGAAAATGCTGTCCTGACAAAACAAGGAGACATCTAAACCCGAGGCACTGGGGTGCTTCTTGTCAAAATATTAGTTCCCAAATATCCGCCTCTTGAAAATGGAAAAATGATACGGCAGGACCTGCACATTGGAACAGATCGTAAGAGTTGTACAGCATCATCTGTACAATGTACACGGCCAACGCTTTTGTACCATATCTTCATTTTCCATAGGGTGCTGTACGGTGTCAGGATCGGGAACACTGGGATAAAAGTTATCTACATACAAATGGCAACCCTTATCCAGCAGTGGGTGAACAGATTGGTCAATTGGAGCTCTCTGAGAGATGGCATGATGCCAAAAGACATGGCCCCTACCCAGGGCCGGATTAAGGTTGGTGGGGGCCCCTGGGCGCAAAATCTGGTGGGGGCCCCCCATTAAATGTAGTCCAGACAGGGAACAGAAATCGCTATACAAAGGCCCCCCGCAATAACTATATACAGCACCCTATAACTATATATATATATCTCCCAGTAATCACTGTATACAGCCCCCCAGCAATCACTATATACAGCTCCCCAGCAATCACTATATACAGCTCCCCAGCAATCACTGTATACAGCCCCCCAGCAATCACTATATACAGCTCCCCAGCAATCACTATATACAGCTCCCCAGCAATCACTATATACAGCTCCTCCAGCAATCACTATATACAGCTCCCCCAGCAATCATTATATACAGCCCCTCCAGCAATCACTGTATACAGCTCCCCCAGCAATCACTGTATACAGCTCCCCAGCAATCACTGTATACAGCTCCCCAGCAATCACTATATATAGCTCCCCCAGCAATCACTATATACAGCTCCCCAGCAATCACTATATACAGCTCCCCCAGCAACCACTGTATACAGCTCCCCCAGCAATCACTGTATACAGCTCCCCCAGCAATCACTATATACAGCTCCCCCAGCCATCAATACATACAGCCCCTCCAGCAATCACTGTACACAGCTCCCCCAGCAATCACTGTATACAGCTCCCCAGCAATCACTATATACAGCTCCCCAGCAATCACTATATACAGCTCCCCAGCAATCACTATATACAGCTCCTCCAGCAATCACTATATACAGCTCCCCCAGCAATCACTGTATACAGCTCCCCCAGCAATCACTGTATACAGCTCCCCCAGCAATCACTGTATACAGCTCCCCCAGCAATCACTGTATACAGCTCCCCCAGCAATCACTGTATACAGCTCCCCCAGCAATCACTGTATACAGCTCCCCCAGCAATCACTGTATACAGCTCCCCCAGCAATCACTATATACAGCTCCCCCAGCAATCACTATATACAGCTCCTCCAGCAATCACTGTATACAGCTCCCCCAGCAATCACTATATACAGCTCCCCCAGCAACCACTATATACAGCTCCCCCAGCAACCACTATATACAGCTCCCCCAGCAACCACTGTATACAGCTCCCCCAGCAACCACTGTATACTGCTCCCCCAGCAACCACTGTATACAGCTCCCCCAGCAACCACTGTATACAGCTCCCCCAGCAATCACTATATACAGCTCCCCCAGCAATCACTATATACAGCTCCCCCAGCAACCACTGTATACATCTCCCGGCAATCACTGTATACAGCTCCCTCAGCAACCACTATATACAACCCCCTAACAATCACTATATACAACCCCCTAACAATAACTATACACAGCCCCTAGTAATCACTACATGCACCCCCAGCATTAACTATATAAAGTCACCCCTATAACAACTATATACAGACCCCATAATAACTATAAACACCTCCTATAATAACTAACTATATACAATTCCCTATTATAACTATATACCCCCCATAATCACTATATACACCCCCCTATAATAACTAACTATATACAGTTCCCCTATTATAACTATATACACCACTCTATAATAACTAACTATATACAGTTCCCCTATTATAACTATATACACCACTCTATAATAACTAACTATATACAGTTCCCCTATTATAACTATATACACAACACCTCATATAACAATATACCCCATAATAACTATATGCACCCCCCTATAATAACTATATACCCCCTATAATAACTATATACACACCCTATAATAACTAACTATATACCCCCTATAATAACTATATACACAACACCTCCTATAATAACTATATACACCACTCTATAATAACTAACTATATACCCCCTATAATAACTATATACACAACACCTCCTATAATAACTATCTACTCCCTATAATAACTATATATACACCCCCTATAATAACTAACTATATACACCACCCTATAATAACTAACTATATACAGTTCCCCTATTATAACTATATACACAACACCTCCTATAATAACTATATATACACCCCCTATAATAACTAACTATATACACCACCCTATAATAACTAACTATATACAGTTCCCCTATTATAACTATATACACAACACCTCCTATAATAACTATCTACTTCCTATAATAACTATATACACCCCCTATAATAACTATATACACCACCCTATAATAACTATATACACCTCCTATAATAACTAACTATATACCCCCCAATAATAACTATATACATAACACATTTTATAATAACTAACTATATACCCCACCAATGATAACTATATACAGTTATATACAGTTTATTTTATAAATAAAATTGTACATCACCTTCACCTCCATTCCCCCGATGCGCGCCGTCCTCGTCTTCTTCCATCGCGGTTATCTTCGGAGGTGTACCTAGATGGCGGCGCCCTGCTAGCAGCCGGCGCAGTGACGTCACACTCGGCGCCGGCGCCGTGACGTCACACACGGCGTCGGCGCCGTGAACACAGGGTGCCACCATCTTGGTTTTACACGGATCGTCGAATGGCAGAGCAGGGAACTTATTGTTCCCTGCTCTGCCATAGCATTAAGCGTTAGTATGCCCCGGCAGTGCGGTAGTAAGCCCGGACCCAAATACACAGTGGGCGAATCGGGCGGTCATGCGACCGCTCGAATCGCCCACATTTGGTGGAGGCCCCTTTAAGGGCAAAGTGGTGGGTGCCCCGGGGCTCGCGCCCCGTGCGCCCCCCCTATGATCCGGCCCTGCCCCTACCACTGATGATTGGTGCTGTCCTAGACAGAAACAATTATCTGCGAGTGTTGCTCTTATTCACCCCAGCGATGCCCATTGTGACGAATATTGCTGCTACTGGCTGATCCAGAACGACCAGCCAATAGCAGCGAACATGAACAGAGGGGGGCAGCGAGAGCCCTCTGGACCGCAAGGCAAAATTGGTGGCTGTCAGAAACAGCCGCCACCTTGCCCGATCACCGTGTCTGGTGATCGGTATTACTGATGTTGTAAGTAAAATCGATCCTATTGACTGGTCTGATCATGAACTGGGGGGCCACAAAACCCCTCTGGTCCATGGGGCAGTATGGATGGCTGACAGGAACAGCCGCCATCTTCTCCCGATTACTGTGTCTGAACTGTGTTGGCGAGTAACTTCCCGCCGCACCGTTATATTACAGCGCGGGCCAGGAAGGGGTTTATAGGCCATACAATCTTTATTTAATTTTTTGGCAATTTGGACAAAAAAGGGCATGTTTTTTGCAAGACGAGATGCACTGTAAAAAAAGGTCATTTTAGTGGGTCTTTGGCTTATTGATGCAATTTTATTAACTCTTTACACATGGAGGAAAATAAAATCATCAAATTCTTGTTTCTAATTTTTAGCATTTTTATGGGGGGGGGGCATTCACTGTAGCATAAAAATAATATATTATCTTTATTCTATGGATCACTACGATTACGGTGATGCCTCATTTATATACTTTTATTTATATCTGTCCAATTTTATTGAAGAAAAACTAAAACTAAACTAAGAACAGAAAAAATAGCATTTGTTTTAGTTTTGCCATTTTTACAGTGGCATATTCATAACCTTAGTATTTTTTTAGTTGTGGGCTTATTTTTTGTGTAACAAGTTGTTCTTTTCAGTGGTGCTTGTAACTTTTTTGGATCACGTTTTAGAACATTTTTGTACAGCAATTTGATTTTAAAAAATTACATTTTTGGTAAGTTTTTCAGCTTTCTTTTTTTTCAGCATTCACTAAGCGGGTCCAATTATGAGTATGATTTATTGTACAGATTGTTACGGATGCAGCGATACCAAATAAGTGTGTTTTTTTGTGATTTAGTGTTTTTTGTACTTTATTACTTGTGTATAGGAAATTGTGGTGCTTGGGGGGACTTTCACTTTCTTTTATTATTTAATTTTATTAAGAAAAACTTTATATATTGTTTCAACTCTTTTATTCTTTTACTGACATGTAAACTTGAACAAGGGATCTCCTGATCACTTTTTCAAGCTCTTATACAGCTTACACAATGCAATACAGATGTATTGCACTGTGTAATGTAAGACACTGAGAATGCTAAGCAGGACCCGACTCCCGGGATGGATCGCGTGGCTCCGGGCCACTGGCAGTCGCCGGGGCAGCCAGCAGAGGATCGGACCCTCCCGATAAGTGCTGCGTGGGGTTCGATCCACGTCAAAAGCCCCTTACAGACGGGTACAGACGGGTGTCGGCTGCAATATGCAACTGACACCGGTTCTGTACGGTGCCGGCACCTGCCGCGCGCCTTAGTAATACGGTCACTTTGCGCCGCCGTGAAGGGGTTAAAACAAAATACTTGTCCCTGGATATGACAGTTTACGTAAATCTGGTGTAAACATTGATTTCATGTTTCATTTACATAAACGCAGTTTAATTCAAAGCAGTGTTAATGTGACATAAACGCAATGGGGGAGATTTATTAACCTGTCTATGACAGAATTCTGTCATAGTTTACAATAAAAAACTTTGATGCCCCATGTAACTTCATCGAAAGGTGCCGATCAGTTGCCATGCCATGGATTCTAATAGCCTGGGGCTGAAATAATAGTAGAATTAATTTTTTATATTTGTAAAAATATAAAGAAGTAAAAGCTTAAATCAACCCTTTTTTCTAGAACCCATATTAAAATAAACAAGCAATAAATGTCATGAACATGTATCGCCATTTCCCAAAATGTCATTCTATCAAAATATAACACTATAATGGAAAATAGCGCCCACATGTTATCTGCAGGGAATACCGTTATCTACTTAAAGAGGCAATCATGTCCAATAGGGGACATCATGTCCCCTAGATCAATAGGGGACATCACGTTCCAAAGGTCTCGCATTCAACTTTTACCTGACCTATCAAGGCTGACCTTGCTAAAATGTAGGGCGTTGAAGCTGTTCCTGGAGGAGATATGACAACAATATATACCCTACTCCTGGGGATTCCCGTTTTGCCTTTAGAATTGAGACACATGACAATGATGAAATACATATGGATATGCAACGCAAGACTTCAGCAACAAAAATAAAACAATCACAAAAATAAACACAGCTAAATGCAAAAAGTGCCCATTTACTCAGAACCATTAATGGAATCCCCAAAGAGGAATTTTTAAGTCTGCAAAACAACTATTCAACCCTTGAAAATTTTGAGAAAGGTGCTAAAGCCCTCAAAGAGCATCTGCACCAAAGATATTTTTCTGGATATGAAATAAACTGAGCTTATAACATATTTCTTCATACGATTAGAAGAACCTTATTACAAATAAGCCAGAAACAAGCTCTGTCAACCAAAATATATTAAAATTATGTCTCCGAAAAGATGGCGATATGAAAATAAATGAGATTTTCTCTGTATTCGTTTTTCTTCAGTAAAATTGTAAAAATATATAAAAATAATTTTTATGGTGCGGTGTACAGCCCCAAAAAAATACAAGAAGAAAGGAGACCAAAATTTAAGATTTTTTTTCCTACATACATTAAAGAGTTAATAACATCTCATCAATGAGCTAATGACCCACTGAAATGAAGTATTTGTAAAGTGCATCTAATATCACAAAAAATAAGCCCTTATATGTCCAAATTTCTCAAAAAAATAAAGATTGTATAGCCAATAAAAAGTGACAATGCATAATCTGATCTGAATGGTGCAGCTTCCCTTCAATGCCCTGGCGTGTGCCCAATCAGCAGGTTACCACCACATATGGGGGATTGTTACACTCAGGTGAAATTGGGTATCAAACTTTGTGGAGCGTTTTGGTATTTTATCCACTGAAAATTTGTACTTGTTTTGAAAAACACATTCATTTAGGCAAAAAAAATGTAAATTTCAAAATTGCATCCAATTTTATTTAAAGGGGTTATGCCACGAAACAATTGACTGCAAAAAGCTGTCAAAGAGGTTAAAATATTTCAAAAATCTATTTGTAAAGGTCACCTGGAAGTAAAAGTACCTTTCTATTTGTTATTATGATGTTTGTTCAGCCTCTATTCTGCTCCACACAGAAGCAGATGTGGGAGGGGCCAGGCACATGCTCAGCACTGACAGAGGCAACTCACTGGCCTCACCTCAGCGCTACAGAGCGCTCAGCCTTCAGAGTCTCCTTCCACCTGCTGTGCTCAAATAGTCCCTGCATTACTGATCCAATAGAAGTCCAATTGAAATGTGTCATACGCCCCATGTTAAAAGTGCACCAAAAAAAAGTTGGTGCAGTCTGTCAAAGCAGTGCAGGGGGCACCAGATTCATGAAGAACATGCGCCAGAAATCCTGAATCTGGCGCCCACTGCACACTACACAAGACACTGCATATAGTACACATGTACTATGTATTCTCACAGCATCAGGGTCGGTCAGGCTGACATGCATGGATGCATAGATAAATAGGTGACAGCTTCTCACATGTTACTGATCTTTAGCTACTTCCCTGCTAGTCAGGGACAGGAGAGCAGTGTAACATGGAGGGACAGTGAATGGAGGAAAGTACAGTAGGAGGACTGCAGGACAGCAGTGTAACATGGAGGGACAGTGAATGGAGGAGAGTACAGGAGGAGGACTGGAAGAGAGCAGTGTAACATGGAGGGACAGTGAATGGTGGAGAGTACAGGAGATGCATCAGGAGAGATCAGAGCTCAGCCTGTTACTTGTGTTATCTCTGCAGCCTCCTGTGTGACCTGACTAATGGTGGAGGGAGGAGAGGGCTGCTACATTGCTATGATCCATGTTATGGGGGACTCCTCTGTGCAGCAGATAGTCATGTCTGGCTGCAGTTACCTTGTATCTGTTGCTGTAGGCTCCTGTGTGACCTGACTAATGGTGGAGGGAGGAGAGGGCTGCTACATTGCTATGATCCATGTTATGGGGGACTCCTCTGTGCAGCAGATAGTCATGTATGTCTGCAGTTACCTTGTATCTGCTGCTGTAGGCTCCTGTGTGACCTGACTAATGGTGGAGGGAGGAGAGGGCTGCTACATTGCTATGATACATGTTAGGGGAGGACTCCTCTGTGCAGCAGATGTCATGTATGTCTGCAGTTACCTTGTATCTGCTGCTGCAGCCTCCTGTGTGACCTGACTAATGGTGGAGGGAGGAGAGGGCTGCTACATTGCTATGATCCATGTTATGGGGGACTCCTCTGGGCAGCAGATAGTCATGTATATCTGCAGTTACCTTGTATCTGCTGCTGCAGCCTCCTGTGTGACCTGACTAATGGTGGAGGGAGGAGAGGGCTGCTGCATTGCTATGATCCATGTTAGGGGAGGACTCCTCTGGGCAGCAGATAGTCATGTATATCTGCAGTTACCTTGTATCTGCAGCTGGAAGCAACTGTGGAGCAGTGGAAATCACCTCATTCACTGGTGTAGACGGCTGAGCTCTCTGCCCCCATGTCTCACTTCCTTTTGGCTGCAGTGTGTCAGGTGATCTCTCAGTGTGGAGTGATCTGTAGTGCAGAGCAGCTGGTGGAATGTTTGTGGGCAGACTCGGCCAGATCAGCTGTTGCTCAGGACGGGACACAGCTACCACTAGAGGGCGCCAGCAACCAGGACAAAAGGAGTTATCTCAGTAAGCCTGCATATTTTGTAATAAGTGTAAATGGTGAAAGTACTTGTCACAATGCATTGGACCCAATTACAGCCATTTGCTATGGTGACACAACCCCTTTAATCCCCTGTAAAACAATTAAAGGGTTGACAAACTTCATGAAAGTTGTTTTACATACATTAAGGGGTGTAGTTTCTATAATGGGGTAATTTGGGGTTTTACTTTTATATAGGTCTCTCAAAGTGACTTGAACCTGTAGCAGGTCCCGCAAAAGCCTGATTTTGTGTTTTTTATGAAAATTTGAGAAATCGCACCTACAGTTCCATGGAGACATAAAGTAGACATAGCTGTAAATCATCAATCTGTATTACAGTATGTTAGAGACACATTTGTATTGCAGCATACTGTGTGAGTGATCAGACACAGTAAATTAAATTACCCTTGGAGGTCTGAAATAATAGTAAAAAAATGTAAACATTTTTTTTTTAAATTTAGCAATATTAAAAAATATAAAAATAAAAATCACCCCCCTTCCCTAGAACACATATAAAAATAAATAAATAAGTAAAATCATAAACATGTAAGGTACCCCACATTCCAAAATGTCCAATCTATCATAATATATAACTGTTATTCCCGATGATGAACCCCTTAAGGGAAATGGTGCCCAAATGCTTAGATTGTCACTTTTTGGCCATTTTGTTACACATAAAATTGTAAATAAAAAGTGATCAAAAAGCCATATCGTCCCCAAAATATAAATGAAAACGTCAGTTTGTCCCACAAAAAATTACATCTGCACTAGGACCCGGAGGAATTCAGCTGTATGCTCCAGCACGCTCCAACACACATGTAGTCTATCAAAACGCAGAAATAGGAAGGAGAGTATGAGTACACAGCCTCCTGGGTCTGCAGTGGTGCCAAGGCACAGCGGAGGCATTGTGGCAGCAAAAAACTGATGCAGGTAATACATAATCTATAAGAATCTTACCCAACTGGAATAACCACAAGCGGTTGCTACGGGGCCCGTGAGGTTCAGGGGCCCGGGGATGCACGCTCCCTGCAGTGCTGCCGGATCGTGTCCCCGGGCCCCTCCCTCTCTGTGCATCTACACATCTCTCTTGAGCCCACCTACCCATCCACCTCTTTCCGGGATCGCCTGCCTGCTCATCTCCTTGACCCGCCCCCAAGCCACCTCTCTGACCCGCCCCCCAGCCACCTCTCTGACCTGCCCGCTCATCACCCTGCAGGGCGGCACAGTTGACACTCTGCCTCCCCCCTCCCCCGCTCGCCCCCCCCTCCCTCGCTCGCTCCGCCCCCCGCTGCCCCCCCCCGCTGTGTATATGTGTATATGTGCATATACTGTGTATATGTGTATATATGTATATACTGTGTATAGATGTATATACTGTGTATATGTGTATATATTGTATATATACTGTGTATATGTGTATGTATTGTATATATACTGTGTATATGTGCATATACTGTGTATATGTGTATATATGTATATACTGTGTATAGATGTATGTACTGTGTATATATGTATATATTGTATATATACTGTGTATATGTGTATATATTGTATATATACTGTGTATCTGTGTATATATATGTATATATACTGTTTATATATGCATATTCTGTATATATATATATATATATATATATATATATATATATGTGTGTGTGTAAATCCTATGTATATGTGTATATATGCATCTACTATGTATACATGAACATACTGTGTATAAATGCATTAAAGCAAATACTGTATTTTTACATGCATATATTTATATTAGCATATATATGTGCACATTTAAATATATGTGCATATATATATATATATATATATATATATATGATGTGTGTTTTTGTATGTGGTAAGTATGTATGCTGTATATACTGAATGTGTCTGTATTTGCTGTATGTGTGTATATTCTGTATGTATATGCAGCATGCCTGTATATGGTGTTTTTATCCTGCATGTATGTGTATATATGGTCAGTGTATACTGTATGTGTGTATGTGTATATATATATATATATATATATATATATATATATATATATATATATATATGTACACTCACTGGCCACTTTATTAGGTACACCATGCTAGTAACGGGTTGGACCCCCTTTTGCCTTCAGAACTGCCTCAATTCTTTGTGGCATAGATTCAACAAGATGCTGGAAGCATGCCTCAGAGATTTTGGTCCATATTGACATGATGGCATCACACAGTTGCCGCAGATTTGTCGGCTGCACATCCATGATGCGAATCTCCCGTTCCACCACATCCCAAAGATGCTCTATTGGATTGAGATCTGGTGACTGTGGAGGCCATTTGAGTACAGTGAACTCATTGTCATGTTCAAGAAACCAGTCTGAGATGATTCCAGCTTCATGACATGGCACATTATCCTGCTGAAAGTAGCCATCAGATGTTGGGTACATTGTGGTCATAAAGGGATGGACATGGTCAGCAACAATACTCAGGTAGGCTGTGGCATTGCAACGATGCTCAATTGGTACCAATGGGCCCAAAGATTGCCAAGAAAATATTCCCCACACCATGACACCACCACCACCAGCCTGAACCGTTGATACAAGGCAGGATGGATCCATGCTTTCATGTTGTTGACGCCAAATTCTGACCCTACCATCCGAATGTCACAGCAGAAATCGAGACTCATCAGACCAGGCAACGTTTTTCCAATCTTCTACTGTCCAATTTCGATGAGTTTGTGCAAATTGTAGCCTCAGTTTCCTGTTCTTAGCTGAAAGGAGTGGCACCCGGTGTGGTCTTCTGCTGCTGTAGCCCATCTGCCTCAAAGTTCAACGTACTGTGCGTTCAGAGATGCTCTTCTGCCTACCTTGGTTGTAACGGGTGGCGATTTGAGTCACTGTTGCCTTTTTATCAGCTCGAACCAGTCTGCCCATTCTCCTCTGATCTCTGGCATCAACAAGGCATTTCCGCCCACAGAACTGCCGCTCACTCGATGTTTTTTCTTTTTCGGACCATTCTCTGTAAACCCTAGAGATGGTTGTGCGTGAAAATCCCAGTAGATCAGCAGTTTCTGAAATACTCAGACCAGCCCTTCTGGCACCAACAACCAACCGTTCAAAGGCACTCAAATCACCTTTCTTCCCCATACTGATGCTCGGTTTGAACTGCAGGAGATTGTCTTGACCATGTCTACATGCCTAAATGCACTGAGTTGCCGCCATGTGATTGGCTGATTAGAAATTAAGTGTTAACGAGCAGTTGGACAGGTGTACCTAATAAAGTGACCGGTGAGTGTATATATATATATATATATATATATATGTGTGTATTGTAAATGTATTATATGTATATAATGTGTATACTGTATGAGTTTGTATATACTCTGTGTATTAGTGTATAAAAGTATATGAGTGCATAAATGTGTGTGTATAAGTGTATGCTTGTATGTATAAGGGTGTGAGTATACGAGTGTAGAACTTTATGTGTGTATATAAAGGTGTGTATATATCATTGTATAAATGTGTGTAATTGTATAAACATGTCTGTATAGGGGTACCTTCCCAAGAACATATGGGGGACGTATATCTGGCCGCAAATTTGCTGCCGGATATACTTCCCCTTTAAGCTTTTATACGCATGGGCTCGGTACGGTGAGCACAACGAGTACTCACTGTTTTGAGCAAAAGAGATAGAGCCTGCTCTATCTATGGCCGTAAGAACGGCCATGCAGCTCTATTCTCTATGGAGAGGGGAGGGGTGAGCTGCGATCACCTCTCCTCCTCTCCAGCGCACCCGACGTGTGCCTGCCATATATATATATTTTAAGGGGAAGGGGGGCCCCATGCAGAAATCTGCTATGGGGCCCAGCCTCACCTAGTTACGCCCCTGGACTCTATATTCAAAAAAGATATAACACAGCGCAGGCAGTGAATAAACATCAATAATAAACTTCAAGAATAAACTGATCTGTTTGGTACATCCGGTTTAAAGAGAATATGCGTTGACTATAGGCTTCTGCAGACGACCTGATACCCAGAACTGGTACAGAGCGGATGACTGTGTCAGAAAGAGATGCAGAGGAAAAAAACAGGTCTGTGTCGCGCTGCTCTTTGGATACAACGATTTTATTCAAGATACAAGAGGTGACTGGACAACACGTTTTGGGAACAAACTGTTCCCTTCATCAGGTCAAAGATGAATTTCTAAAAAAGTTTTTACAAACAATAAAAATAATAAATCTATAGGTAATAAATGCTTATAAGACATGTCAATTAAAAGAGCTTAAATAGTGAGCATAAATAATGAAACCATCAGGATTCCTCATTATTTCCAATAAATAAGTACATGAACTAAGGTATAAAATAGCATAAAATTTCATAGTAATTAAAGGGAACCTGTCACCAGGAGACCCATTTTTAGCACTCCCCCGGTCCCCACAGAGCATAGTACATACACTGCCAAAGTGTTTTTGTATAAAAAATTGGTTTTACAGAAAAAAAAGATATGTTATATTGT
Source organism: Engystomops pustulosus (assembly GCF_040894005.1). Lineage (NCBI taxonomy): Eukaryota > Metazoa > Chordata > Amphibia > Anura > Leptodactylidae > Engystomops > Engystomops pustulosus. The sequence continues at coordinate 240,986,151 of NC_092411.1, forward strand.
ACCTTTCATTAGCATCTGATGTGTGACTAGGCAGTTGCCAATTAGGAGGGGCTGGAAAGGAGCAGTTTCCCCCCACCCTTGGGAAACATCTGACCTTTTCAAATATATGAATTCCCAACACTCGGGATTGGCTGTAGAGGAGCAGGGGGCGTCGCTATATTTGAAAAGGTCACATGGAGACCTGCTCAAATTTAGGCCTTCTGTTATTTATATGTTCTCTCTCTATACCATTCACTGGGGCAGATTTTCCTATAAAGCATCCCATGCACTGTGACTTTGCTACTGTGAGTGGTACTGTGGCTCTGCTACTGTGAGGGACACTGTAGCTTTGCGACTGTGAGGGACACTGTAGCTTTGCTACTGTGAGTGGCACTGTGGCTTTGCTACTGTGAGTGGCACTGTGGCTTTGCTACTGTGGGGAGAACTGTGGCTTTGCTACTGTGAGTTGCACTGTGACTTTGCTACTGTGGCTTTGCTACTGTGGGGGGCACTGTGGTTTTGCTAATGTGGGGGGCACAATGGCTATTGTGGGTACACTTTGAATATATTGCAAATGTGGATGCACATTTACTATATTGTCTACTGAGGGAGCACTGTAACTATATTGGCTACTGTGAGGTCCATGTTACTATATTGGCTATTGTAAGCAGAATAGTAAGTTTTGAGTTTGTATTATGAAGTTGTGAAATCTGTGGGGATGAGTCATAGCTGGAAGAAGCTGACATGATGGCCAGGTAGAAGAAGAAATTTCAAATTCTTTATTCAGACGTCAGCTGTCACCATATTTTATAGTAAGTGTTCATATTACGCAAAAAAAGCAAAAAAAGAACAACCTCTGGCTCCTATAAAGTATTAAAATACAAAACACTGAAAAGGGGGAATGGGAATGTGGATCAATGCTTTTTTGGGTATAACGAGAAGGGGGCCCTGAGAAGTCAGAAGGACTCTAGTTATACCACTTAAGCTGACGTTTTTTTTTCTTACCTTTTGCCTATCCTATTGTCATTTATAATGGTTGTCAAGTAGGCTGGGAGAGTTTGGGAGGCATAGTGTTAGGCCTCAACCTAACCACCTCAAGCTCCTTTTCTTTCTTATTGTATGTACAGTAGATTAGGATTTTCTGTTCAATAAACTTTATTGAATCCAATAAGTAACAATATTCAAGCCATTGTCAGTGAGTCAATATAAAAAAGTATACAAACTTTAGAACATTCGGATGCAAATGTAACGTGTCAAGATCACTTTTGGAATACGCATAGCTATCCACATTATGTTTGAGACAATATCAATGCCAATGTGCAATCTACCTCCTTGTGGAATACATGGATATGATTTGAGAAGTCTATATCACTATTAGAAAAGACTAATAATATTAATCCCATTAGACATATACAACACGGAATGACGAAGGGAAACACAAACGGGGATACAGAGGGATAGGAAGAAAAGGGGGCGGGAGGGAGCACATAAGGAAAGAGGGGGAAAGAGTATGAAAAACCCCAAGCTCGTTCCAAGACATCCACTACTTATTGCAAATGATCAATACATGATAGGGGATCCACGAATTGCCCCGTTACCTGATCCAGGCAGCAAATTCCGCCGAGCTACGGAAATCGATCCACGGGGACCAAATTTTGGTGTACCTGTCCATCTGTGATTCCGCTAGTCCTTCTACAGCTCTCATCTCCTCCATTCTCATGATGTGATTCAAGGCTTCTAGATTAGGATTTTAAATTAAAGAGTGAATCCATGGACATCTAGATCTACAAGGTAAATATATGCCATTGTGAATATTTTGGGAATATATCATCACACTTTCTATGCAACCTTAATTTGTTTTGATAAATGGAGCAATGACAATGTCAACTGTTGTTGTGCTTGCTTATATTTCTAAGTGTATTTTATGCACCTTTTAAGAAAATTTGGTTTACTTTCAATATTATTAAATGTTGAAAAAAAGAGCAAATTTGGTTTGTTATTGAATAAAATACAAGAGTTGAGTCTTACAAAAGCTTCCTAAATTGATTTTTTTTAAAAGCCTGTAATCTACTTTTCAATTATTGATATATAGAAGACATCAAAAAGCATAAAACAAGTCTTTATTTTTTAACATTTTTTAGAACGTAAAAAAATTCTAAAATTTGAATTCAATAAAGGCATTATGAATTTGACTTGACTTTACAGATAAAGCAAGATTTTTACCAAGTATTTAAATTATCCTTTTTAGATTAATATGACATACAAAGATTAAAATATTCAGTTTCTGCTATGGAAGCATAGAGTCTGACAGTAAAAAGAAATTCTTTACTCAGAGGAATGAAAAACAATTTGGCTTCTTTTGAAAGACCTCTATTACTAAAACTTCACTAACTACAGAAAGTCAAATAGTTTTTTAAGGCCATAGTCATTCCCAATCAATCACTGTTGAGTTTGTTCTCAAATAAATAAAAGAGCTGCACTTATCTACACTTTATACTACATTTATATACGTACTTATTAAGGATTTTAAGAATCAAGCTCAGTTTCACCTTGAGGACTTTAAAGTATTAATGCCCATGAATGCCAAGACCAATCCTGGCATTACCGGCAGGGGAGGGGGACTTGAGCTGAACACTAAGGTTATTGAGATATCAGGACAGTGGAAAACCCCAATATATGACCACATTATTGAAACTATACCCCTCACAGAATCTATCAAGGAGATTGCACAGAGACCATTTTAACACCAAATGTGTTTCGCAGAACTTAATTAACTTTGAAGTTGCATGTAAAAAACTTTATTTTTTCCATAAAACATTGCCTTTGCCGCAAAATATTTGTAGGACAAATTTTCTGAGCTTCTGAGATACCGGAACAGTAGAATCCCCCAATTTGTGATCCTAATTTGTAAATTTAACCCCTTGAGAATTTTATCAAGAGGTATAGGGAGAATATTAGTCTGCAAATGTTGCATTCATTCATTGTCCACAGATGAAAATGGTGAAAAGAGATGCTATAAACGGTGTGGAGTACATTGGATGCACCAAATACCGGATTTCTCTCTACTTATCTGTAGGTTGGCAGGAGGTGCTTTCTTGGAAGGTCAAATCTTGTCTTATTTTTTCCTTAAATGCTAAACTTGCAATATATTCCCACACAATCTATACATGACTCTCCCCACTGCAGACAGTTTTGACCAAAAGGATGTTACAATATTTGGGGATTTTCAAAGGCGCATTTTACAAGCTATTTTTTTAATTAATATTTTTTAAAAAATAGTAAATATTAATAAATACGCTTTTTTTTTTTTTTTCGGGATGAGATGAACATTACAGTGATTTGGACCTTTTTGGGGTAGTAATACAACATTGATTGTAACAAACTGACATCATATTAACCCCATATTGGTTGAGATGCAAAAAATTATTTCTCAAATTGATTTTTAACTATTTTTTAGCTTTTCAATGTATAGCAGAGATAAAATAGTTTTCTTTTTTCTGTGGTCAGTACAATTGTGATTTCTCAGAGCTTTTTATGTTTAATTACTTGTTTTTACATCACCATCTTCCAAGGACATGCACATGACCAATTTGTGGCCAGATCAATGCCCGGTATGGTGTGCACTCTGTGGGGCACATTTACTTGCCCGATCCTGTCGTGATCCCCGATCCGGACAGTCCGACGAAGATGAAGTCCGGCGTGATTCACCAACATCGTGTGCCCGAGATCCTGCATCTGTCGCTTCCCCCGCTGAGGTCCGCCAGAGTTCACCTTCTTCTTCCTGGTGTATGTAAGTGCATGTTTTGCGACACAATTTAAGATGTTAAAATCTGCGCGTTGTCCGAATCCATCAGATCGTCTGACAGCCCTCCCTCCGATTTGTGTTACATGAAAGCCAGCGCCGATGCGCCAAATCGCGTGTGTCAAGAACCCTTGTTAAATGCAGTGCTAATCTGCAATCGTCAGGAAACCCAACAAAAATGCACTTCGCGGACCCTTAGTAAATGAGCCCCACAGTTTGATTTGTGATTCAGCCGGGCAGCTGAAAGCTTTACTTTCTATGGAGAGGGGAGGGTAAGGATCACACAACCCTCTTTTTCTGCACTTGGTTATGTGCTATGCTGGGGTTATTGCCTTGTTAAGTGTGCTGTCATGCGCAAGAGGCCTAGGGCATAGTATTTTTTTTTTGCTTACAGAGCTGTTTTAGTGACATTTTGATCTCTGTTAATGCTGTTTTTTGTGATATTAAAAAAAGCATAATATTTGGCGGTTATTTTTCATTTTTTGCAGTTTTCACTATGCTGGCTCAGTTCTGATTTAATTTTATTGTAGGGTTGTTATGGATGTTGCTATACCAAGTATGTGGGGTTTATGTAATGATTTTCACCTTTTATGTTAGATGGTATTTTTAATTAGACTGGGGCATCTACTGGACTTTTATTATATTTTAATGATTTAATTTTTACTGTACACTTATTTTTTCACTGTTTTTTTTTGTCCCACTGTGGGAAACTTCATACACTGATAATACAAACTAATACACTGCCATACTAAGACATGGCCCTAAGCAATTCTTCATGGATTTCACAGGCTTTGTTCCTGCTTACATGCACATCTAAATGTGGGAATGGGGTTAAATTGCAACAGACATAATGATCTTATATCATCAACATACCTGCATTATTTGTTTTGCAGGATGAGTAAATTTTCCAATGCAACTATAATTTATTTATATGCTTTTATAAATGTCTTGGTGGTAAGATGAAAACATTACCATCTCCATTATATGTTGTAATATTATATATTTTATATTTGCCATTATATTGAACACATTTTTCAAATGTTTAATCTACAATAAAAATAACAATTTAAATTTATTTTATAGGTCGGTAAAATGCAGCAATAACAAACAGATATAGTGATTTAAATGGGGAAGGAATATGCAAATATGTTTTCAAGAATTGGAAATCCAGTGAAATCCAGCCTCCGGTGCTACCTTTAAGAGACATTGTAACCAGATTTTACTCCACTAAACTACCAAACTGTTGGATAAATTTTAGATTTTAGAGGTTATATTTAATATTCCATGCAATATACTCGGAAGCTAGAAAACTAAATACATTAAAACAAAATTGCAAATTGCACTTGAAAAAATTTGTAAAAGCTTTGCAAAATTTTTTTCCCTGTATTGCCATTTTTTTAAATGTAATTTATTAAAGGGGTTGTCCACTTTCAGCAGATATTTGATCTGGTTTGTGTAAGGAAAAGTTATACAATCTTCCAAAATACTTTCGGTATCAATTCCTCACAGTTTTCTAGATCTCTGTTTGCTGTCATTCTATAGAAAGCTTCTCTGTTCACTTCCAGTGGATAAAAATCTGTCCATATGGTGTGATACACATGACCAGGGACAGATCTCTATGCACTGGAAGTAACCTAGAATCTTTCTTTAGCAGGACAGAAAGCAGAGATCTAGAAAACTATGAGGAATTGATACAGAAATATATTGAAAAAATGTAGAACTTTTCCTTACACAAATCATATATACAAATATTTGCTTACAGTGGACAGCCCCTTTAAGAGAGTAGCTGACGTTTTGGTTGATACAATTTTGTGACTTTTGATCAATGGCAATGAAGTGGAAATTAGAACATTTCGACTATTATGGAATTTTGCGATTAGAGGATGCCTAGCATGTTTATGATTTATTTATATTTATATGAGTTCTAGATAAAGGTGGATATTTGAATTTTTTTGTTTATTTTTTCAGTATAAGGGATTATTCATATTATACAGTCGGTGCGAGAAGTAACCAGACCCCTTTACATTTTTCACTCTTTGTTTCATTTGTAAGATCAAAAAAGTTATTTTTTTCTCATTAATGTACACACTGCACGCCATCATGACAGAAAAAAAAGAATATATTGTTTGCTAGTTTATTAACCCTTTAAGGACTAAGCCCTTTGGCTTTAGGACTAAATTGACCCTGTGTCATTTTAAGAGGCTATATCTTTGTGAAGTTTTACCATACAAGTATTTTGAGATTGCTCTTTCATCACACATTGTATTTTAAATTAGTAGAAAAATTTGGATGATATCTTTTGTGTTTCTAAAAATTCTTCATTTTCATTTGAGAGACCTAAATAACAGTAAGTAAAGCTACACCCCTCAATAAATGAAAAAATCAACTTTAAGAAGTTTGTTAACCCAAAACAAAATGAAGGTGTAACATTATTTAGACATTGTATTAATTTTGGCCAAAAAATACGCAGTCACGATGTATTAAATGACAAAAAACTCAGTTGCAAAGTTTGATATCAAATATCTCCTGAGAATGCCGATACCACATATGTGTTGGTAAACTGCTGTATGGGCACATGGCCAGGCATAGAACAGAAGGAGCGCCATTGAGTGCAGATTTGCATTGTCACATTTAACAGGGTATAAAATGTTTATTTTTTTAAATTTTGACAAATGGGGGATTACTTTTTGTGGGATGGGATCCACTTTTCAGGTACATTTTTTAGGGGGATTCAATAACTAATACAGGCAGTCCCCTACTTAAGAACACCTGACTTACATACGACCCCTAGTTAAGAACGGACCTCTGGATTTTGGTAATTTACTGTACTTTAGTCCTAGGCTACAATAAACAGCTATAACAGTTATCAATGGTGCCTGTAATTAAGATTTATTGTTTATCCTGGTTCTTATGACAATCCAACATTTTTAAAATCCAATTGACCAAAATTTTGACTTGGGTTACAATAATAAAGTATAAGGTTCCGACTTACATATAAACTCAACTTAAGAGCAAACCTAGAGAATCTTGTATGTAACCCGGGGACTACCTGTAGTGAGATTTTATTAACTCATTCTTGGTGGTAGTTAAAAAAAAAATCATTCTGGTTTAGAGTTTTTAGCTTTTTTTTTCAGGCCGTTCACCGTACCATAAAAATAATATGTTATCTTTATTCTTTTGGTCACTACTATTATGGTGATACCCAATTTATACAGGTTTCATGGTTGACTTGTTTTGAAGATTATAGAACTCATTTTGTGAGAAATTCATTTGATTATGCAAACCATACATGGCATTTTTATTGGTATCATGTTGGGGTAAATGTTACTTTTTGATCACTTTTGAATATGATTTTTTGAATTTTCTTTACTTTTTTACAGTGTTAAGTGTAGGTTCAGTGACAATTACAATTCACTAACATCACCTAATATGTAGTGCTTTTTTGTGATTTTTACTTTTTTATGCTCTAATTGATTTTTATTTGGGAAGGGGCAGCAGGGGACTTTAATTCTTTTTTAAAATAATTTTTTATTTGCATTTTTTTTACTTTGATTTTGTCCAAGGGGGAACAAGTGATCATTTAATCACTTGTTCAGTGTAATATACTGCAATACTAATGTATTGCAGCATATTCCATAGTCAGTCTATGCATTCTCAAAGCACAATCTAACAGGTTTCTACTGATGGCAGCCCTGGGGTCCCTCATCGGACTTTAGGGCTTCCATAGCAACAATCAGCACTTCCAATAATGCCCTATAGATGTGATTGTCATGATTACCTTAGCATCAATATGGTTAAACACACAGGAGGTCATTTACTAAGGGCCCGATTTGCGTTTTCCCGACGTGTTACCCGGATATTTCCGATTTGCGCTGATTTTCCCTGTTTTGCCCGGGTTTTTGGCGCACGCGATCGGATTTTGGCGCATCGGCGCTGGCATGCACGCAACGGAAATCGGGGGGAGTGGCCGAATGAAAACCCGACGGATTCGGGAAAAACCGCCGCATTTAAAAAACCGAAAGTGTCGCAGAGCTTGCACTTACCTTCATCCAGGATAGGCCGGTGTATTTGAGTGCGTTCCGATGCTCTTCAGCACAGCAGCGCCACCTAGTGGATGTCGGAGGAACTACTTAAACGAATCCCGGCCGGACCCGAATCCACCGCAGAGAACACCCGGCTGGATTGCGAACGGACCAGGTAAGTAAATCTTCCCCATTATCCTGATCCTTTCTGCTACTGCCGGGATCTGCCCAGGCGATCACCATGACGTCACTGTACATCATGGTGTGCTAACTACCCCTACCTTATGACGTAGAGTTACATCAGGGTACAGGAGTTAAACAGGGGTTAAACAAGAAAAACTGAAATGTTACATAATCAAAAGTATTCATACCCTTTGCTGTGACATTCATATTTAACTCACATGCTTTCTATTTCCTTCTGATCCTCCCTGAGAAGGTTTTACTCCTTCATTGGAGTCCAGTTGTATTTAATTAAATGGATTGGACTTTATTAGGAATGGCACACACAGAATTGTGGTAGAATAATGGCAAGGTTACAAACTTCTGCAGCACTTAAGGTTCCTAAGAGCACAGTGTCCTCCATAATCCTTAAAAATCTGAAGTTTGGGATGACAACAACTTCCTCGACTGGCCATGCATCCAAACTAAGCAATTGTGGCAGAAGAGCCTTTGTAAGAGAGGCAAAGAAGAACACAAAAATCACTGTGGTTAAGGTCCAGAGATGCAGTAGGGAGATGGGAGAAAGTTCCACAAAGTCAAATATCACTGCAGCCTCCACCAGTCAGGGCTTTATGGCTGCATATGCTAATGGAAGCCTCTCCTCAGTGCAAGACATATGAAAGCCTGCATACAGTTTGCAAAAAAACACACAAAGGACTCACAGACTATGAGAAATAAGATTATCTGGTCTGATAAAATAAAGATTGAACTTTTTGGTGTTAATTCTAAGCAGTATGTTTGGAGAAAACCAGGCACTGCTCATCACCTGCCAGATACATTCCCAACAGTGACACATGGTGGTGGCAGAATATATCTACTTTCCTGTTTTTTCTGTCAAAATGCAGAGTGTATAAAAAAAACTTTTTGTAACTGTTGTATAGCAGTATATTTCATATATATTGCTGATCTGTATCAGTCTGCCTCCAGCAGACTGTTACAGATCAGGCTGAGAAATATGCAAACACGTTTTCCAGGATGGGGAAAAAAGAAAACAATGTCTCTTTTTGCTACCATTTAAGGCAGCCCCCTTACCATCAAGCAAGACTTTCAGGAAGCCTAATGATATTTGTGATTAAAGCCAAGCTAGTATATCTAATCCAGAAGGAATAGATTCCAAACTATAGACAGTCCTGTTTCAACATGTTTGCACCTCTGCCGCAGAAGCAGAGTGTAGGGAACTGGTTTATCTGAATGAGATGCTTTTGACTAAAATTGAGAAATAAGATTTCTCCATAATGAGACATTTCCAATTATTGGAACAAGGAAAACAATGCCTCTTTTTGCAGCCCCCTTAACATTAAGCATGGCTTTCAGGAAGCCTAGTGGCATGATGTGGGTTCAAAGCTAAACCAGTATATCTATTCCAAAAGGAACAGATTACCAAGTGTAGACAGAACTGTGAGTCTTACTTCCCAACCCTAGTGAAAAGCCTCTCACTTAGCCAAACCAGTTCCCTACACTGCACTGAAGAGACACAACCACATTAAACCAGTGATGTCTACAGTTGGGAATCTGTTCCTTCTGGAATAGATATAATGGTTTGTCTGTAATTCAGCATCATGTCAAAATCATGCTTGATGTTAGGAGGGCAGCTTTTTAATGTAGCAAAATGAGGCATTGTTTTCCCTGTCCCAATCTGGAAAATGTATTTGCATTAGAGATGAGTGAGTATACTCGTCCTTCCTTGATGCTCGTTCGAGTATTAAGGTACTCGAAACGGCCCGTTGCTCGGACGAGTATTTCCCCTGCTTGAGATCGAGCATTTAATTAAGAAAAAACTGTGAAGAACAATGAAGAATAGAATAAAAACAGTGAACACAGGATCATTTAAGTGAAAAACACAGTGAAAAACACAGTGAAGAATAGATTACAGATGTTCGGCACATCTGCTTACTTGTCAGAAGATACGGCGGAACGGTGCGAACAAAATAGTATGTGAAGAACACATTGAAGAACACGGTGAGCAGGACAGAGACACCAGGGAGCAGCACAGAGACACCGGGGAGCAGCACAGGCAGCGGCAGGCACGGAGACAGAGGGGCAGCGGCAGACACGGAGACAGCGGGGCAGCGGCAGGCACGGAGACACCGGGGCAGCGGCAGGCACGGAGACACCGGGGCAGCGGCAGGCACGGAGACAGCGGGGGAGCGGCGGGCACGGAGACAGCGGGGGAGCGGCAGGCACGGAGACACCGGGGCAGCGGCGGGCACAGAGACATCGGGAAGGGCAGAGAGATCGGGGAGACTTCAGTGGAAGCAGAGGAGTGGATCCCGGGACAGCGTATCTCCCGACAAGTAAGCAGATGTGCCGAACATCTGCAATCTATTCTTCACTGTGTTTTTCACTGCGTTTTTCACTTAAATGATCCTGTGTTCACTGTGTTCACTGTTTTTATTCTATTCTTCACTGTTCTTCACATCTGCTAACTTGTCGGGAGATAATATAAGCGCAGAACAGTGAAGAATAGATTGCAGATGTTTGCATACATCTGCTAACTTATCAGAAGAGATTCTTTTTCAATTAAATAACACATTTTATTCCTGAACCATGGTCCCTTTGAAAAATGCTCGGGTCTCCCATTGACTTCAATGGGGCTCGTTATTCGAGACGAGCACTCCAGCATCAGGAAAAGTTCGTCTCGAATAACAAACACCCGAGCATTTTAGTGCTCGCTCATCTCTAATTTGCATATTTCTCAGAATACCCTAGTGGAGAATCAATGGTTACAAGGCGGCCACAATTGGCATAGATTCCATAAGATGATCTCTTACTCCCGACCCCAAATCAGGATGAATGCTAGGCTTTTGAGTCCCTAAGAAACCCCCTGACTGTGATGACAACTGATCAAAGCCCTCCAATGATATTACACACCAACACTGTCTAGGTTAACTAATGTGATAGGTGTTTAGATCAGTTAATGGCAATATAATTTCGCTATACTGCTGACACCTACTCTGAAAGGGAGAGAGCACAGCTGGCAAGCCCTTTGCTTACAGCCATTACAACACCATGAATATGTGTGTGGCTGAGCAGTGAGTAACACAGACAAGTCACATGTTGTTATTTGGAATGCATCCAAACCAAAGTCCAGCCCGTGTGACTACCCCAGGATTTTGTCAGGGTGCAAGGTAAGTTATAACACACAATTATACTGTAATGCAAATGCTTAGAAAAGGTAGAGAGGCATTTTTGCACTGCAAGTGTAATAAGCTTTTGCAACCTGTCTTTAGTGAAAATGAGGTCCCTGGTGACAGGTTCCCTTTAAGTAATTCAACATTTCTATTACTTGAAAGTATTTGTTAAGGATTTCTAGAATGAACATTCATGTAAAATGTTATAATATTTTTTGGTACCAATAGCTTAAATAGTTCTGCATTTTTGTCATTCTCTAGTACAAGTTGAAGTTATATATTCAGGCATATTTTTTGGTTAAATTAAGCACTTTTCATCTAATCACATAACTGTGATTAGTTTGCCATTTAAATGCAAGCTGCTTCCTAAAGCATTATATAATTAACCACATCTATTTAAGTAGTCCCTAAAGGAATGCAGGGGAAGAAAATGAAGTTTATGGAATCATTTTTTAGGTATCCTCACAGATTTTAATGTAGAGCAGAGTTTCGCAATATTTGTAAACACACATTATAAATGAGCTTAATATATAAGACTGATGTATTCTACTACACTGCTTCCTAAAGCAATAAGTTTGCAGTGTTCAAAGAACACTTCTTTGATTAGTGTTGGCGCCTTATTTAGACTCTGAGGGCCTATTGGCCTCGGAGCCAGATAAAAACAGGCAAATAAGGGAAATATTGGAGCAGATTTACTTACCCGGTCCCGTCACAATCCTGCGGTGCATTGTCCGGCGAGGATTCGGGTCCGGCGCGATTCACTAACATTGTGCGTCCGATTTCCTGCATGTGTCGCTGCTACACCGAGGTCCGCCGGAGTTCACCTGCTTCTTCCCGGTGCATGTAAGTGCTTGATCTTGCGACACAAATCCTTTTTTAAATTCTGTAGTTTGTCCGAATCCGTCGGGTTGTCCGACGGCCATGCCCCCCGATTTCTGTCGCGTGCCGAAATCCCGGGGCGATTCTGCGCAAAACGTAAATATTCGGGAAACCCGACGAAGGCGTGGCGTTCGGACCCTTAGTAAATGAGCCCCATTCTGTTCAACACTGATAATCAATCTGAGTCTGGGTAATTTAGTATAGAACATAAAGCAAAAAAAAAAAAATAGTGGTCATTTATGTTAGGATTTTCTAATTTTCTCTATCATATTTGTGACATTTGTACATATGTGCCTAAATTAACAACTTTAGCAAAGTTAGCCACACAAGATTTTTTCAGCGTTTTGCCTGATATATTTTAAAAATCCAGATGTGAAAAAAGTTGCAATTTTGCTGCATATTGTGGTTAAAAAATTGCAAATCAACTCCAGTCCCAATCAGGCATAGGAAAAACTTTAGAAGGGGTTGATATATCAATCTTTAACCCCTTAGTGATGCGGCCTGAAAAGGCTCTAGTGACCAGGTCAGAAGTGTAGAAGAAAGCGACGGCACTCAACCATGTAATCAGAAAAACTGAAGCGTCCTATATTTCAAACAGAAAACATGGAGGGGGAGCAGACCTTGGCAACGGGGCCGTTTCGGGCTTAGTAGCGTTTTGTCAAGCCAATGACGCCGCTTACTGATGACACCACGTATATGTACACGTGACGAGCAGTGGGCAGCGCCACCTGGACTTCTCACAATGTATCATTTAGCCTGCGGAACTTCAAAACTTCAGAATACAGGCTTAACCATGTACAATGATGTAGCGGCCAATCGATACATGCAAACAGGTAAGTTAGGGGGCAATCTATCTACCACAACCTTTCAGAAACCCACAGCTACCAACTCCATCCTGCAAACCCACAGCTACCAACTCCATCCTGCATCCTACAATTCCAGTATGTGTGGGTGATAGAGTCAGGGGGCAATCTATCTACCACAACCTTTCACAAACCCACAGCTACCAACAAAATCCTGAATTATAGTAGCTTACACCCAGAAAACACCAAAAGCAGAGTTCCTTAAAGCCAATTTTTATGGTTGAGGAGGATTAACAATAATGAGGAGCAGTTCTTGATACAGGCTGATGAGCTAAGGAGTAGACTGCTAGATCGGTGCTATCCACCTGGGTTACTTGATAATGCACAGGAAGGGGGGAGGAAGGGGGGAGGAAGGCTATGAATATATCATGTAAGGAATTACTAAAGAAAAGAAATAAAAAGATTGAGGGTGATAGTGTTGAGATCAAGAATATCAGGTTCGCCTTCTTCTTTGAGTTCAGCCTTGTGAGAGCGTGATACGCTCAGCCATCCAAAGAAAAAGGACAGGACCAGGACCTAGCACTTGTTGCATCTAGTACGCCCTTAGTCGCTTTTAGGAGGAGCACTACAATCAGGGACCATAGGGATAAAGTTGGGCCACAGTAGATTTTTACCCATTGGCGGCACCTGGCTTCAAGGATGAGCCCCGATTGGGAACTATAGGTGCAGCCACTGTAACCACTGTAAATTGAATAGCCAACTGAAGGTCATAATATTAGATCTTTCATAACTTGTCTCTCCGACTTGGATTATCTCACTTGTTGATTGAGTCCTTTATCGTAGATCTTGGTCTCTGGTTTGAGGCAGGACCTAGTGCCCGCCATACCTAGTCCTAGATTGGCTCTAGTGACCAGGCATTTTTATTTCCAGTTTAAGTGACATAACTTTTTTTTTAGCATGCAACCTTTTTTTGCCAGTGTTTTTTTGAGACACATACAGCTAGTTAAAAATGAATAAAAGTTTAAACATTCTTTTTCATAGTTTTCTAATCAAATGAACATTATTAATTAACTCTCTATTTTGTTTCGGTCGTTTGACATATAATATACATAGTCTCTGGCAAACGGGGCAACTATGGTCGGGTTTTTTGTAGCATAGCGTGGGATTTTTTTATAATATGAGGAAATGCAAATGTATTTTTATGAATATTTGGTTATATTTTGTGCATGTGTTTTTACTTTTTATATCCCCCATGAGGTCATAAAAGACCCATGGAGCACATTTTCACTTTTTAATTTTACTTAATTTTTTTCTTTTACAATTTTTCCCCCATAACTGGGGCATCTAGAAGCGTCAGTTACAGAAGAAAAGTAACACCTGCCACTGGGGATTCTGGTCTAATTAGAACTAGTAGCTCTGGTTAACCCCTTTAGATCAGGGGGTTATCTGACCGCCGAGTCTAAAGAACCGGCTCCGCCTCTCCGTGCATTGCACTCCTTCAGCGCAATGCTGTGAGGAGTGGAGAAGGGAGAAAGGGTAACAAACCACATCTCCCTTCTCCTTAGGGTCTGCAGGTGTCTCTGACACCCAGAGACCCGGTCCTGCTCCCGCGGCTAGCGCAAGACTAATAGAAAACTAAAACCAACAATTTGATCAAAAGTGATATAACACCCACAATAAGTAAATGTAAAAAATTACGATCTTTATTGATAACATATATATAATCAAGACAAACAATAGATGAACTACAATGGGTTAAAAACCATGTGTGGTACAATGAATGGTTTTATCTAAGCAATTAGGTTGGTAAAAACAGTCATATAGCATAGCCCTAAGTATACATGCATAGAACAGTAGGGTTAAATAAATACAGAGCCTAATCCTGTAAGAGAAATGACTGAGAGAAAATAAGAAGTAAATACCATACCAAAACAAATCACACATGGAGAGATACCCCGACACGTGTTTCGCTATGAGCGCTTTATCAAGGGGAGTAATAGAAAACTGCATCAACGTCTAAAGCAGTGATTTTCAATCAGTGTGCCGCGACACATGGTCGGGTGTGCCGCGGGGAAAGTTCCCCAAACTATGGTGCCCCCTGTGTTTTGTTTCCCGGCAATGCGCAGCGATGTAAAATGAAATACTATAGTCATGAGGCTGAAGTACTACAAGTACCAGCTCATATGCTGAGTATATGAGCTGGCACTTGTACTCTGGCCTCATGGCCATAGTACTTCTCATAGTAATAATAATAATCAGCACCATATACTAAAAACAGGGAGAAACTGAGAACTGTTGAGGAAGAGGTTTCACACTCACTCACTGAGTGAGTAAAATTAATTTAGAATCTATATTATTAACTATATGTATAATATGACTGTTTTAGTGTCATTTTGTGCTATTTTGGTTGGTGGTGTGCCCCAGGATTTTCTAAGTATAAAAAGTGTGCCGCGGTTCAAAAAAGGTTGAAAATCACTGGTCTAAAGATTAGGGGACGTGCCATCAGTCGGTCCGGCTGATTTGGACCAAGCACCATATTTAACTTGCAAATTGTGTTGTACGCTTTATGTTAAAAGCACACCACAGGATGGTGAACTCTGCCAGGCCAGTGCGGGGAAGCTACAGATTCATGATTTCTGGCGCAGGATCTTAGTGAATCGCTGCATCCATCATTATACACGGAAATAGCACTTTTAGTGTTTTAGTGTTTCTGACTTTCTAAGTAAATGTACCCCAAAAAATTTTACCATACCAGCAATGGAAACCAGCGTAGTCCATAATGATGGAGTGCACACTGGCATCTGTTCAGATAAATCCATATTAGAAAGAAAATGTTGCTGTGGCACCTCCAAGATAAAGTTCACTTATTCTTTACTTGAAAAACATTATAAAAACATGTAGAACACATATGGTTGTGTAGGCCGAGACATGTAGTTTATAGTTAACTAGGGACCATACTATAAGATTTTCACCATGGAAAATAGTAGTGTCTGATATGTTACATAGTATAAGAAACACAATTTGTATTCCTTCTAAATTTAAGGGATATTTTTAAATGGGCATTTACAGCACATCAACTACTCACAGTAGTACATTTTTGAGAAAACGTGTTTCTATATTTTATGTTTTCAGTATGTTACTGGTGAGGTATATGCAGAATTTCTGCTTTCTGGTAAACGACTATTACAATTTACATTTGTTTCTTGAAGTAAACTGTGTGCCCTTCTATAACCTGGAGACATATTAGTGTTTAATAAAGTTCCTCTCTTCATTGTAGCTTATTAGATTTGGTTATGAACTCTTCACTATTGAGTACATAAAACTCTCACAGTTTACCTCAATTAATAGACTGTTTCAATTCTATTTTACTTTAATTTCCTCTTTATATATATATATGTTACTTCTACACTTCTACATCTGCAACATGTTAGCAGAATGCTGTCTGGTAGCTTGTGGAAGCCTTTGAAATCTATTATAACATTCCTTGTATCCCAAAATTTCTTGTAAGTTCACACTATAACCTAAATTGCAAGCAAAAATGTATATAGTGTATTTACTTGAGTATAAGCCGAGTTTCCCCACATGGCTTATACTTATACTCGGTATATAAAAGAAAATAAACTGAGTACTTACCTATCCTATGCCCCAGACAGGTCCTCTTCTTACGTAATGTGTGCTGGTGCCAGCTCCAGGTCAGTGACAGGTCCGCGTGCACGGCCTGGTCAGTGCACAAACTGTGATGTCAGCCGCTGCCATGGGGCACATGAAGAAAGAAGAGGACCTGTGCAGGGTGTCGGAATGGTGAGTACTCAGTACTTATTTTCTTTTAATCTGCTGGGTATACTGGGGGCTGGCTGGCTTTATTCTGCGGGGGGCTGGCTGTATACTACAAGGGACTGGCTATATACTACAAGGGGCTGGCTATATATAAAGGGGGTTGGCTATATACTAAAGGGGACTGCCTGGATAGCTATATTACAGGGAGCTCGCTATATAGTACAGGAGGTTGGCTAAATACTACATGGGGCTGTCTATATACTGCAGTGGGCTAGCTATTTAGTACTAGGGGCTGGCTGGCTATATACTAATGGGAGCTCTCTGGCTGGCTATATACTACTGGGGGCTCGCTGGCTGGCTATTTACTACTAGGGGCTGGCTGGCTACCTACTACTAAGGGGCTAGCTATATACTACTAGGGGATGGCTATATACCACTAAGGGGCTGGCTGGCTATTTACTACTGGGGGCTGGTTGGCTATATACTACTGGGTGCTGGCTGGCTATATAGCACTGGCGCTTGCTGGCTTTATACAAATGGGTGTTTACTGGCTATATACTACTGGAGGCTTGCTGGCTATATACTGGAAGGCTGTAACCAATGCATTTTGTACTCAAGTCAATAGGTTTTCCCAGTTTTTAATTGTAAAATTAGGTGCCCAGGCTTATACTCAAGTATATACAGTAGTATCCTCTTTAATCTATAATGTATTTAGGAACAGACAAATACTGAAAAGGGGAATTGGTGGTGACAAGAGGCTTACAAACTTCAACTAATCACAATTTGTGTCATTATGTTTTAAATTTTTCAATAAAATAATTAGATCAAATAATTCGTAAAATTTAAATAATGATAAACTCCAACTCTCTCTGTGACAGAATGGTCAAAGGACGCAACGGAACGTGTTCCTATTGGCACTGTGCCAGTAGAATTTTACATCCAAACCCCAGAGCAGTTTAACATTGAAATCTCTGGTGATTGACCTAAATAGATCAGATGCAATATGGGCTTCCAGCAGGTTTAAGTCTAAAAGTCATAAATAGATCAAACCTATTCCCTTTTGCAAACTCTTGGATTGAAGGCAGATGGCGTCATGTGTGTCTGTTCCTTGGGGACAGAAGATAAAAGCTATGTGAATTAATTCAGAGTAACCTTCAACCAAGATTTCAGATCTATCGACATGCCAGATTTAACATGACACAACAGTAATTTAAGAAAGTGGAAACATTTATTGTGGCAGAACACTGTTAGGATGAAGCCTGCTTTGTTGTTTTAATGAATAGAAATGGAGGAGAAGGGTTATACTGCAAATAACATCTTCTAGTTAGAAGAGTGCAACGTTTAGTAGCAGTTTTAAAATATTATAGGGGAATTCCCACATAACAAAATAACTAATTCACCGTTATTAACAAAAATGCAGCATTTCACAGATAGAATTCCAACCTGTCTCTATCAGTCCTGGTGTACACAATTTCAGTTGCCCCTAGACATGACCCTGTTACTTCTGACTTAGGGTTGAGAACCATCTTGGAAGAGATTGTGCAGATGAGATTTTTGTCTGTCTCAGCTGTGTGGCTGTAGCCACGCCCCCTGCATGGAGCTCACAGACACTCACTGATTACATCCTGTCAGCACATGGTGAGCAGAGAGAGAAGCTGCAAACTAGAAGCTACAAGGAGATAAGTGATCCGGAAGAAGGCGAGGCAGGTGCATGTCTGTGAGATGTAGCTGAGCTCACAGTGTAACAGTGTAATAGTCTAACAGCCTCTGTGTAATCATCTCATGCATCTCTGATCTATCTCATCTCTCTTTCTATGTGTCAGTGTGTTAGTAAAATGTCAGATGAAAGTGCATATACACCTTGTACCCTGATAATCTAACCCCATCGCCACCCCACAAAACTTTTTGTATTGAGCAGCCGAGGGAGAGCTAGGAGCTGAAACAGAGTAAAATTGCAAGCATTAAGCATAAGCATTAACAATTTGTGTTAATCAGTCAAAGGCTTTTTTAAATATTTTTTCAATAAAACATAGAACAAACAAGTTTAAAATACAATGGTATAAGTAAAGATAGGCCACAGCGACAGAGGGGTGGAGATGCCACGTGTGAGGAGCGTTGTCGACTTTTGCCCCTCCTGCTGGTGATGTTACCCACTCAACAGAGCTGAAGCCTTGAGGTCACATTTGTGTAATTTCTTTTTATTTCCCTGCTATTTTTGAGTTAATCAAGACACATCTCATGATGGAAACGACTGGCTTGACAGAAAGCCGGATGGATGATGGATAAATGTCATGCTTTTTTATATGCCTCTTCCAGGAATGATTTCAAATTGATGAGGGCCATAAATGTATTTTGGGCTGCAATGTATATTCCTCTTCCTTTCAGTACCTATATTAAGCCCGCTGTTACTTTTTTTGGAGGGCCTGCTTAAATGTCCTATCCTAGTAGCGGGGCACTTAAACTGTCTAATGAAGCTAACCATGACATGGTTAGATCTACTCCAAAAAAAACCCTCTGGTACATCTCCCCTTCTGAAATTTTGCCAAAAGGGACATTTAATCAATATTTGGAGAGTTAAATATCAGCAGAAGATAGTCTTTTCTTGTTATAGTTCATATAAATGTATCTCTAGAATCGATCTGACTTTGGAGAATGATCTCATTTTGGGTAAGATTAAATCTATGAAATGGAGATTGGTGGTAATGAAATAGTAGCAAGACCTCTGTTTCGCTTGAACCCACACTGGATGCTAGTTTTGACCAGAGCTTAGAATTGTCACGGGTTGCAGACGCACCCGTGTACCTCCGTGTGTTTCAGTGCGGAACTTACCTTTCCGGTTCCAGCTGTGGTCCTCGCGATGCCCGCGCTCCACAGTCCCCATCTCCAAGGGCATGCGCGTGCCGGGTCTGTAAAATTTAAAGGTTCAGCGTGCTGATAATTAGCACTGGCGAGCTGCCAATTCTGTTAAATAGTCAGCCACTTCCTATGTTCCCTGCCGGATCTTTGTGCCTCACAGCCTTAGAGAAAGATTTGTTCCTGATGCCCTGTGCGATTATTCTGAATTCCCGTTGTGACCTCGATTCCATTCCTGACCTCGCTCCTGTGCTTCCTGTCCTGACCTTCCTCTACGTCCCCAACTCTGATCCTGTGCTGCCTGTCTCGACTTCCTGCCTGTGCCCAATCATGCTTCTGCCTAACAATTCTGTACTCTGCCTTGGGCAGCACCGTGGCCAAAATTGCACCTGTGGAACAACCTGGTGCTACCACGCCACAGCAAGTCCAACCTGCTTTGCATCAGGCTCTAGTAAAAACCTGGTGGCACTTAGACTCCGGTCCCAGTTAACATCTTACGTCATCGTCCACTGTGGTCCAGAGGATCCACTACCCCTGATCCTGACAAGATTTATACTTTTTGGGAGTTAAACATTCACATGATACAATTAGAATATGTTTGGGATATGCTTAAGGCTTTTATTTGTGGAATCATCTTTCAAAAAATTGATAGAGCCAAGAAGGATTTTAGGAATAAGGAAGAAAAGTTGAAAGAAAATATTCAGGACTGTCAAAACATTTGTCTAAGATCCGTCCATCTGCCAGTTTTTAGAGCCAAAAATGTATTTTTCAAGTTTTTTTGGTTACTTTTGAATTATATTGAAAAGCTTCAAGTTCTCCATTACTTAAGTTGTTGGAAGTAGTAGATAGGGTATATTAGGTAGGTTACCAAAATCAATGTTGGAAGATACAGTCATCCTAATCTTCAAAAATCCATTGAAGGTAGATTCAAGAAAACCAATTTCACTCATAATTACAGATGTTAAACTCCTGTCTAGGAGAGATGCTGGCTGTATGTGTCTCGTTGAAGAGAATTCCTGAGGGAGGTATACATGAAGGAGCTAAAAATCTGCTAAATAATGCCAAACAAAAGTGATATGCTAGTATTTTTTTCATGTACTAATACTAAAACACTAAACTGAAATGTATAAAAAATTTGATGGAAGGTTAAAAATCCATTTATGTTTTCTGAGCAATAAGCAGATATTGTGTTGGAACAGTAAACTTGGACCTGTATAATAAAAGTAAACTAAAATAATGTGTTACTCACCTCTAATCAGGTCACATGCTTTTTTATCCCCTGAAAAAGACATGTCAGCAAATAGATGCAAGATTGAGTGCAAGTAAATTATATTTATTAAGTTACTGTATATACTTGTGTATAAGCCGAGTTTTTCAGCACAAAAAATGTGCTGAGAAACGTCCCCTCGGCTTATACACAAGTCAATACTTAATATATATACCTAAAAAATATTTAAAAAATAATAAACTTATATACTCACCCTCCGGTGGCCCCGACGTGCAGCGCTGCTCCCCGGATGTCCGCGCGGGTCCTCTTCTGGCTTCCGCGCCTGTCTTCTTGCTTCTCTAACTTTGTGCCAGGGCCGCCATGTTTTTCTTTCAAGCCGGCGCCTAGTATGACGTCAGCAGCGGCGCGTCATACTAGGCGGCGTCCGGGGGAGAACAATCGCGGCGCCCAGCACGAAGTTAGAGAAGCAAGAAGATGCTGAACAAACTACTAGAAGATGGGCGCGAAAGCAAGAAGAGGACCCGCGCGGACATCGGGGGAGCAGCGCTGCACGTCGGGGCCACCGGAGGGTGAGTATATACGTTTATTTTTTTTTTTTTAACGCTTGGCAGGCTGTATACTAGTGTAGGCAAGCTGTATACTACTGGGGGCAGGCTGGGCTGTGCTGTATACTACTGGGGGCTGTGCTGTATACTACTGGGGCAGTGCTGTATACTACTGGGGGCTGTGCTGTATACTACTGGGGGCTGTGCTGTATACTACTGGGGGCAGTGCTGTATACTACTGGGGGCTGTGCTGTATACTACTGGGGGCTGTGCTGTATACTACTGGGGGCAGTGCTGTATACTACTGGGGGCTGTGCTGTATACTACTGGGGGCTGTGCTGTATACTACTGGAGGCAGTGCTGTGTACTACTGGGGGCAGGCTGGCTACATACTGGGGGGGTCTGTGACCAATGCATTTCTCTACCTCGGCTTATACTCGAGTCAATAGGTTTTCCCAGTTTTTGATGGTAAAATTAGGGGTCTCGGCTTATACTCGGGTCAGCTTATACTCGAGTATATACGGTATTATATATCGGCTGAGAACCACAGAATCTATATTATAATGTGTCTTCCCATTTTATTAAATACTGTTATACCCTTTTACATTGTGAAACTGTAAAGTAGTATAACATACTGAAAGAGAAATCATTCATCACTGCTGCAAAAGTTTGGCCACGACTGAAAACTCTGTATAACTGAATTCAAATTTGAGTCACTCTCCCACTGAGACTTGTGTGACAAATAGCCAATAATAAAGTATTTTGTTCTGTCTATTTGTAGAATTGTTATAGAAGCTCTAAAACACCAAGGTACTAAAGGGAATTTATCCTTCAGAGGGAACAGAAACTGCAGCATTATTTTTATAGCTCTGTGGAGTCTCAACAGACTCTATTGAAGTTGTAGGAGATTTATAATAATCTTTTACTGTGTATTTTGCTTTGCTTATATATTTCTTCACTGCTGACACTCACTTGTGTATCATTACGTTAAACAATGTGCTACTTTAACATTTCTCATCATTCCTCTGATTCATGGGGAGCCTTGGGAAATAATTGTGTTTTAGAATTGAATTAAAGTCTAGAAATTGACTGTCGTTAGAATTGTCCTGAAAAATGTTAAAAGCACAAACCTCTGTATTCTCTCCCCATCTTTGCCACAGAATTAAAATTACATTTCAAGTCCATGCGAAAAGTCATTTTATAGCATTCGCAGTTAGTGTCAGAAGTTTGACAGAAACTCAGATACAGTGAATCTAATGAAAGATTCTAAAAGAATGGGGCAAAGTAAAATTTTGCAGACACGATTTGTCAGAAATAATCTAGGAACAAAATGTAACAAAAGTTTAGGTGGATTTCCGATATATTTTCATTTATGACTTCTGTTTTTTTGCATGGCAATTGTTATAGTTTCAGTAAAACTGGATATCGTTTGCTAATAGAAAAAATGCTACATCGCTACTATGCCCAACATTTCTACCATTCTAAATAAATATAGTATTTTATTAGTAAGCTGCTTGAATGTTAAACTTAATTTAATGTTTCAGAAACAGAGGAGCAAAGAATCCAGATGTCATTTCAAAGAATAAAAGTGTGCCTGGAAATTGTATGTACATCTCATTTACTTATCTCAGCTGGTTGGCTATGAGGCAAATAATAAAAATAAGAAAAATGCTCAGGGACAGAAGTGAACTGCTTACTGTCTATCCCAAGTCATTGTCAATTTATATAGCCAAAAACACCAAATAAAACTTGGGAGTGTGGCCATTACTATCTGCTCCAAGAGTAGCCCTGGGAAGGCTAGAAGAAACAAAGACATACATACAGGGGAACATATGACTGATAATGAACTGAAAATAATCAAATAATTGCAATAGAATACATTCTTATATAACTTTATTTATGTCATAGTGGAATACTATTTATACCCTGATTCACTGTTCATGGATTAAGCTAGAGTTGAGCGGCTTCTGGCATTAGCCTTATGTAAAGAGCATTGATTGCCAAAAATTCTTTGAGGAAGGTAGCCATGACAGGATTCTGCTTCTGAGCAGATGTCTTGGTTCAAAGCACATTTTTTTGCATCCGTCTGACATACGCCAAAATGTATAGGTTTAAAATTGACAAAAATGAATGCATTTTATGTAATCTTCAAAAGGCCTGTGAGCCATTGTTAGGAGGTTAATCCTATAATTTTTTAAATGATTTTTCCTTCATTTTATATTTTGTTATTATTTTAAGTACCGTATTTTTCGGACTATAAGACGCTTCTTACTATAGGACGCACCCCAGATTTAGGCTTCCAAAAAAAGGAAAAATATATAATTTACACCAATTAAAATATCCCTGTTGGTCGCACTAAAGCACAGCACACATACACATACATTTACACACTCAGCATCATCCATCCACATACACACTCAGCTCAGCTATACACACTTAGCTCAGCTGTACACACTCATCTTAGCTATACATACTCAGCTCACCTATACACACACACAGAACCACACACACACACACACACACTTCCCCTATTCCCCTTCTTCTTACCCTGTCCCAGGGCAGCATGGCAGTATCAGACCTGTGGTGATGGAAGAAGCATGTGATCGGTCACATGATTCTGACATCACCGCAGGTCCTGTAGGACATCGGGGAGAGCAGTACGGAGGCTCCTCTCTGGGAGATTGGGTGCAGCTCTGTGACAGGGCATCACCCGATCTCCATTACAGCATTCAGGAGGGTCTGGCAGTGCTGGATCCTCCTGACCTCCATTCTATAAGACGCAGGGACTTTTTAGGAAGATTTTTTCTTGCTAAAAAGTGTGTCTTATAGTCCAGAAAATATCGTAGTTTCTCTGGCCCATTGTGGGAGGGTAACTTCCATTTATTTCCACAATTTTTTCCTTACTAGCCCTATTTTACAGCCATTTTGGAGTGTTAAAATTCTGGTCCCTATTGACTTTAAAGGAAACCTACCACTTGTAGTGGCAGGTTTCCGACACCAGCTCACCCTGAGCTGGTGCCCGGTATTTCCATCGGAAACCTGCCACTACAAGTGGTAGGTTTCCTTTAATGAAGCTTGTGTTCAGGAGCAGACCTTACTTAAGGATGGAAATAATTTGAGTTGATGAAGGTAATAAAAGGTTATGTTTTGGCTAATCTAGAAAATATTAATGAATATATCCTAGTATAAGTCTAATTTAACGGTTGCATTCTTAAGCAATGCTTTTGTTTCCTTTGGTAACTTTGTTTGTCATTGTTGCCTTCTTCAGGCCTCCAATGACCATTCTCATGAGGTCAGGCAAGGCAGAAGTTTTAAAATGTGATTTGGCTGTGCTTTTTTTTGCCTCTGAATCAAGGAACATTTTATCTTAGCCAGTTAACCTCTGTTTTGACCCCGATTCTCATCTAGACTTTTCCTTTAGATTAAGACTTTACTTTGATTCTCTGATTTTGACCTCTTACACATCTTTTGGTAATGTCCTCTTCTCCTTTGGCTTGTTGCCCTTTGTCCACTCTCCCTATGATGACACCTGAGAACATTGATTGGTAGATTGAACGCTGTTCTGCTGCAGTTGAGGTATATATTATGATGTTTTGATGGAAATGGGACAAGTACTGCATTATAAACACTACAGCTCAGATACTGCACATCAGTAGTTGCAAAGAATAAAAGAGCTTTATGCATAAACACACAATTTTTACAGGAAGGATAAAAAACACCAGTGCACTGACACTTATCTCTGTGTAATATACAGTATATATTATATGGTTATAGTTTGAGACGTAGGTAATTTAGTCTCTTTATTAACATCGACGGGTATTCCATTTTGTAATATAATTTTTGCATTAATATTTTACTTTTTTACATTTTAAATATTACATCGCTATGAAGGAGCCCTCTCTGCAATGCTGATATTTATAGCTCTATATCATGTTTTATGTTCAAATTTGCATTTTTGACTCACCTCAGAGCCCTCGACAAGACAAATATTTAGCACCCACGGTGTAAGGTCAAATATATTAAAATATTTTTCCTGAAGTGTTGTATTCTTTTTTTCCTTGGTGAGTTTATATAATTTACATCCCATTACATTAGATTTACTTCCGATCGCCGGTAATCATTAAATAATCATTAAATAAATTGTTCAAATATGTCTAGTAAATAACACCAGGGTTTAAAAAGACTGTTGGAAGGTTTTCTATTTGAGAGTGCATATTACTAAATCCATTAAGGGTAAATTAGCTTTTAGATATTGTATTTTTATAGTACATTATGTCTCTGAAGGCAAGATTATTATTTGCAATAGGCCTAGACATGTAATTTTCTTGAAGATTGCAACTCATATTTCTTCTGGTGCAATCCTAAAATTAGTTAACAAAATAAAATTAGTTAATGAAATATATTGGAATGATAATCAAATTGTCATTTTTGATATATAACATTAATACTACAACTAGTTTGTTCTGTGTATCATACTGAAAGAGAAAACAAATGCTCTGATCCACAATCGCTATGTGTTTTAAGTTTTATTAGTGTAATTATATAATGTGCACAGGATAAATGTGCTGCAAACTTCCGCAGCATGCAGTATGATTCAATATACAAAGCCTTAAAGAGAGGTCACCTGACCAGGTCTCTATAACTCTTCTTTTGAATGCTTGCAAAACCCATAAAATGGCATTTACACTGCAGATTTTTCCACAATGGCCCACATTTGTTAAATCCACTGCATTAGTTTTTTCTTACTTTGCCAGGCTATATGCTACGACTTTATCTGTTAAGACAAGACAGACCTGGAAAAACACCTCCTGGAGCTAAGGTCTGAATATCTACAGTTGGACGATTGACCAAAAGTGACTGACAACCAAATAAGTAAAGCAGCAGCCATCAAAAGACCATTTACTCACTTATAAGGAGACCCTACAGGAGGCCAGAGTATCCCTAGTAGTCACTTGCAGCCCATTACTGGAGATCCTAAGTTGCATTGCCAAAGGACTCCAACCGATTCAGCAAAAAGATACAAGACTAAAAAATATTCCCAGTCCCTCCTCTCCTGTTCTTCCGGCAATCACAAAACCTGAAACAACTTGTTGTCCGGAGTGCCCTGAGACCTCTATCGGAAAATGGTACTTCACCTGGCCTGCAAACCAGGTGTAAAACATGTCAGCACATTTGCATGCACATTTGCATGTACCTCAAACACAGCAGGTACATAATAAGATCAAGGGGATGTTTCCTGTAGGTCTTCTAATGTGGTCTACCTTATTATGTGTGAACAATGTCCAACCACAGGGGAAACAAGCCAGAAACTCCATCAGCACATGAACTCGCACCAATCTTATATTAAAAATGAAAGTAAAGATCTCCCAGTAGCTGCACATTTCTCCAAGGAGGACCACACTATGGAAGATTTGCGGATTACTATTTTAATGGGACATTTCAAGACAAAGAGGGAAAGGGTAGAATGGAAGTAAAATGTGTGCCCCCAAGAAATTTTAAGGACTTTATGAACTTTTGATCATTTTTTTTAATAAACATGTTTATATTTAGCAACAAGTTAAAAACAGGCAATTTGGATATTCCCCGTCCCCCTCCTCCTTATGGGGTTCACCCCCTGGAATAATCATTTTTACATTTTGATAAATTGAGTGATTTGAGATGCTGTGCTACTTAAACACAGTGCCAGGTATCCACGAGGAAGCAAAAAAAGCTCCATCCTTTATAAACTCCTTAGATAACCTCTACATTCAGCATTATAACTGATGGTGGCTTTCAGAGCAGGAGAATTGACATCAGTCAGTGAAAGGCTTCTGTGGTTATCAATTATGTATTATAAAGGGCTTATTTGATGTTTAACTTATTTGTACAACTTTTTAAAAGTTTTTTTGCCCTCTTTTAAAGTTTCGATGCAACTGAAGTAAAATATAAAACAACTTTACAAATAGCCTACATTAGCAGGAATCTATCATTTTCTGTCTACAATCTCTTTGCAGATCCACATATCTGTACTCAATTTGTTGATAATTTGCCAAATATAAGAAGTAGGGAGGGAAAAAAGTATATACAAGAAAGTCTTTAATAGCAGAAGAAAAAGAATCCTACAATACATCATCAGTGAGTCTAGTCAAAAAATGACTTCCCTTTTTGTTTAGGTGCATAAGAGAAGAAAAGAAATGAAGAAAACATTGGTTGAGTTTATATGTACCTGGTATGCCTAATTTAATACAGAGATTATGGCATTTTGTCCTCCTTTAACTTTAATCGTAATAATAATAATTGCTGATATCCGTTTTTAATTACTGCGGACAGGAGGACAGTTAGAAACTATAAAAGTGCTGAAGGAAATTTAATTAGAGATAAAGTTTTTATTAGAGGTCTTAATGTATTTTACCTCAACTAACCTAACAATAAAGGTAGTACAAGTTACAATGACATCTGGCACAAAACCACATGTACAAATTATGCAGAGGTAATAAAAGGCAGTTAATTAGCAATGGAAATGATGCTACAACATTTTTGAGATGCCTGCACATTTGCATACAGAAACATAATTACATCATCTGCAGCTGTTGTGTTTTCCTTGTTGTTGTAGTACCTTCTTGCATCTTCATTTCCAAATATCGTTGTGTCGCTTTATAAATATGCGTTGTGCTTCATGTTTGGGTTACTTCCTTAATTTAACATTTTTCTCATGTTTGATGACAATGTTCAGAACATACTCACACACCAGAACATCTTTAGCGTTAGAGGTCCACTGAGAGTTACAAGTAAATGGGTAATCATCCATTTAATTTGCTTTGCATGATTATGTAGTTTGTGTTCTTGTAATAGGTTTCTCACTTTCTCAGCTTTATTTTAATTTAGAAAATTCTGTCCAAAAGAGTACAAACTGATAAGACCAAAAGATAATAATGATTTTAAATGATAATGGTAATCTTATATACTTACAGAGGCTGAACAGAAAAGTGAGAAAGTATAAGGGATTTTCTTATGAACAAAATATTTACTTAGAAATTTAAAAGTTTAAGAGAACCTGTCCTCAGCATCATTCATTTTCACCTAATGTTCCCATTCTGCTTTTATAATTAAGTTCCACTCACTTTTAAAAGTTGATAAAAATATTGAAATCCCTCTCAGCAAACTGCATTGAGTCACAGAGACATACCTGGTGTCATCATCATCATTATCTTCTCTCTGCTCTGCTAGCTCTTCCTTCCAATTACAAGTAATTGCAGATGGGATGATATTTGCACAAAAAATAACCTGCCCATTAAAAGGAAGCTTCTGACACATTTTAGCTATAGAACATATCCTGCATTAAAGATCAAATGAATTGTCACAGGACAAGAAAAAAGACACTTATGACTTACTAAGTGTGAACATTTTTTACAACTGTATATACTCATGTATAAATATATAATATATACTTATGTATAACCAGAGTTTATCAGCACCTCAGCTTTTACACAAGTCAATTTAAAAAAAAAATCACATACTCACCGTCCGGTGCCCCAATGCTTGCACGCTCCTCTTCTGTCTTCTCCACGATGCTCTGGTCCTCGCAGCTCCTCTTCTGTCTGCTGTAACAGCCGGAAGAGCTGCTGCCTCTGACAGCAGAGCGCATGGCCGCATGCCTGCTGGCTGTTACAGCAGAATAGTACAGAAGAGGAGAATTGAGGAGCCGTGCTGGGAAACAGGGGGCTGGTTGTATACTAAAGAGTTCTGACTGGCTTGTTACTAAAGGGGTCTCTGGCTAGTAAAAGGGGCTGTCTGGGTCTATACTACAGGCGGATAGCTGTATACTAAAGGGGACAGACTTGCTGTATACTACTGGGGGCTTGCTGGCTATATACTGGGAGGCTGTGACCAATGCATTTCCAACCCTTGACTTATAATCGAGTCAATAAGTTTTCCCAATTTTTGGTGGCTTATAATTAAGTATATATGGGTATATATATTTGTGTATATATATATATATATATATAATTAACAAAAACACATACTGTTATCCCATAAAGCTGTAGGCTGTGTATGCTCTTTTTAAGATTAACATAGCAATATATTGTCTTTGAGACCATTTTCTACCATTTCTTCTTTTCTTTCATTTGGCAAAATTCCTAAATTACCAGTACTAAACAGGTTGTAGTGCTACAATATGAAGTCTATTGGAAGTAAAGAAAAAAAACAAAGAGCGTACCTTTGTGTATTATCTTTCACTCACTGAGGGTTCATAAAAAATCAAAGCTTATGGAGTTGTGCAATGTAGAGGCGCAACTCTCCAAGCATTTTAAGATCACTGTCTGGTCGCCTTGTCATAGCTCATGTGGATCATCTGACGGACCTTTCACAACTAGAGATGAGCGAGCACTAAAATGCTCGAGTGCTCGTTATTTGAGACAAACTTTTCCCGATGCTTGAGTGCTCGTCTCGAATAATGAGCCCCAATGAAGTCCATGGGAGACTCGAGCATTTTTCATTGAAAGAACACATTAAAAGAACAGTGAAGAAGAACACATTGCAGATGTTTGCAGATGTTTTCACTGAAAGAACACAGTGAAGATCACATTGCAGATGTTCCGTACATCTGCTAACTTATCGGAAGACACGAGTGCAGAACGATGTTCTTCACAATAGTATATGAAGAACAATATGCAGAACATAATGTTCTTCACATACTATTGTGAAGAACACCGTTCGGCGCACGTGTATTCCGATAAGTTAGCAGATGTTCGTAACATCTGCAATGTGATCTTCACTTTGTTCTTTCTGTGCTGTTGGTCCTGCTCCAGCCCGCTCCGCTCCAGCCTTCACTTCAGCCCCCGCTCCGATCCTCCATGCCTGCTCCAGCTCCGCTCCACTCCTCCATGCCCACTCCAGCCGCCGCTCCACTCCGTGATGCCCACTCCTCCATGCCCGCTCCAGCCTCGCTCTGCTCCTCCATGCCCGCTCAAGCCCCGCTCCGATCCTCCATGCTCGCTCTAGTGCCGCTCCAATCCTCCATGCCGGCTCCAGCCCCGCTCCGATCCTCCATGCCCGCTCCTCCATGCCCGCTCTGATCTTCCATGCCCTCTCCAGCCCCGTTCCCTCCGTGATACCCCACTCCTCCATGCCCGCTCCGTTCCTCCATGCCCGCTCCAGCCCCGCTCCGCTCCTCCATGCCCGCTCCAGTCTCCGCTCCGCTCTGTGGTGCCCACTCCTCTGTGCCTGCTCCGATCCTCCATGCCCGCTCAACCCTGCTCCGATCCTCTATGCCCGCTCCAGCCCCCGCTACGCTCCTCCATACCCGCTCTGTGATGCCCGATCTGATCCTCCATGTCCGCTCCGTGATGCCCGCTCCCCTCCTCCATGCCCGCTCTAGCCCTGCTCCGCTCCTCCATGCCCGCTCCAGCCCCGCTCCACTTCAGCCTCCCTCCTGAATGCCTGATCCAGCATCGGCGCTCGTGTCTTCAGCTAAGTTAGCAGATGTTCGGAACATCTGCAATCTGTTCTTCACTGTGTTCTTCACTTAAATGATCCTGTGTTACTGTGTTCACTGTTTTAATTGTATTCTTTACTGTTCTTCACTGTCTTTTCTCGTCCGGGCAACGAGCCGTTTCGAGTACTCTACTACTTAAGCGAGCATCAAGCTCGGACGAGTATACTCGCTCATCTCTATTCGCAACAGATTGTTTGCAATCTCTGAAACGGATGAATGAATCGTGACTTCCTATGTTCGTCCATTTCAGGGAATGCCAACAATCTAATATGAACTATACCTTTTATGCATATTCTATTAATGTTCTATAACAAATATTTCCTCCAGAGCTGTGTGGTGCTATATGGAAGGCATATGATCACATAATATGGATCAGTAAGAGAATAAGTGATATAACAGTCTAAACTTTCTTTGTATGTCATAAAAAGTAAAGGGATCTTGTAATAGCAGAATGAAACTGCCACCTACAATATGTTCATATTTACATACTTAATGTGAAAATTATCTTTATAACAAGAATTTCAGAGACCAATCTTTTTTAATTATCACAGTGCAGCACCATTACTGTCACTTCCCATGATTCTTAACACCTAAAGAAAATTCTTTAGTCTGATGCTCTGTGTGTAGTCGACACATTTGAAAATTATACGTTACATATAGGGCATTGCACAGCTCATTTCAATACATGATTTCATTGAAGCAACCAAACAAGTTTTTTTTAGTTCCTATATTTTTGTCTAAATATTGATGATATTATTTATACTTTTTTATTGTTTGTGATTGGGATCAATAATGTAAAATGGGTATGATCTGCTGTAGTAAAGGTAATTGAACGTAATTTTACATTCAATACATATTAATATACAGGCAGTACCCAGGTACAAGATGGGGTCCATAGGTTTGTTCTTAAGTTGAATTTGTATGCAAGTCGAAACTGTATATTTTAAAAATGTAGTTCCAGACAACATTTTCTTTTGACCAAGTGACAATTGAAGTTTAAAATTTTTTTGCTGTAATGGGACCAAGGCTTCATTACAGACACTTTTAAGCTAATTATTGCAGTCTGGGACAATAGTAACGCATGCAGAGAGCTTCACCAGAGGATACAGTGGGCAGAGGGGTCCGTCTGTAACTATGGGTCGTCCTTAAGTCGGTTGTCCTTAAGTAGGGGACCGCCTGTACTGTACATATCTATGACAGAACAGAAAATAAATAGTTAACTGAAAAATGTATATATCAGTGTAATGATATCCACCTGCAGCTCTGCTTTGGTTTATCAAAAGTCAACCCACTGTGACTGCTCCAAAGCTCTGCTCCAATCATTCCTGGGGATGGGTATCTGGCTTCACATAAATCATCTTCTCACAATTAGTTCAGTACTGCATATAAATATTGACTAGACTTTCTTCCTGTATTTTGACTTTTGACTATTTCTGCATTTGTTTGAAACAGGCTATGGAGACTACTGTTTCATGTTTATATTGTCTTATCTTCATCTGTGTTTGGCACTTTGGCACAGGAAGGAAATATCAACCAGTTGAACCTTACCATCTAGGGTAAGTGGAGGCAATCAGGTAAGGAAAACTGGGAAGGTAGATCAGTTTTCAGGGCCCACTGTCACCTGTTTGTTCCCAAAGCCTGCATTATATGAATATTAAAAAGGTAAGCAGATAGGAATACAGCCGGGATGACTTGCACTTATAAAAGAAGATTTTATCAACCATCTCCTGGTTATGCTTGGTATCTTGCCTTTTAAACTGCTTAATCTCATGTCTCTTAATTTCCCTTGCACCTATGATATTAAAGGGATGTTAATTGTTGATTGTGTAAAATTTTGCATGTGGTCTCTTAGTCATTGCAATGGTGAAACTGAGGATAAGGCAAGAGCATGGTAAGTGGAAACTCTATAGTAGAGTTTGTGGTCATTAAAATCCAGGTAATAGGTCAGGAAAAGCAGAGACGATTCTGAATGTCTGATAAACAGGCAAAAGAGGAAAGATAATAAACAGCTGAAAGCCGCTTTGTGAATGTGGGAGCAAAAACATTAAAGGGGTATTCCAGGAATATAACTGTCTGATACAAAAACACATAATGCAATAAAGAAATGAATATAACACAACTTAATGTCATTAGTCACAAAATGGAGCTTAAATAGTTTGATTTTATAATTCAAAAAACTTTATGGTCTCTCTAACGTAACCGGGAATTGGTTAATAAAGATTTAAAGTTGCATGCAGATAGCGGGTGTGATAGGCTTGTCTAAATGAATGGGTTTTTAAGGCCCTTTTACTATTCCACATTAACAATATTATACAAACATATATACTGTGTATAAACAAGAAGGTAACTGTTTGTTGCTTAAAGAGAACCCGTCAGGCAAAATAGCCCCCCAAAACTAAATATATTTTCATAAACTGTCATTAGAAAGCATTGCCTCTATTCCTTCATTGTTCCTCTACATGCCTGTAAACCTGAACGATGAGGTCGTAAAGCTGTATGCAAATGACTTGTGAAATGTCCAATGAGTCATTAGCATATTCAAGCTGTCCAGTTTATTCATGAGTGGGAGGCACAGCCACACCCCCAGTGCTTGACTTACAGCCTGTATAACGATGTGTGGCTGTATAATGATGTGCTTCCTGGTGCTGCCGGCCACACCCCCTGCAGCTCCAGGCAGCCATGTTAAAGCAGAAGATGTCTCTGTGTATTAGGAGGATGCAGCAAGTCAGCAGATGCAGCACACACACTAGCAATGCTTTACTATACATTACACACAGACACGAACAGGGGAGGAGAGGGGTAACAGGTGTGACATCACTGCCTCTGACCATGTAATCCACCTCATTTGCATAATAAAGAAATGATGATTTTGCAATGATTAATGTATGAATTGACTAGATAAAGGTTGTGATGGAATCTTTGTGAGCCGCTCCAACAGATAGAGGTGACAGAAATAGTGACACAGACCTGATGACAGGTGTCCTTTAATTCTAATAAATCGTAGTGACATTAAGTTAATTGCTTTGCTAATATACATTTTTATAAATGTTTCAAATTAACTATATTAGTGAATATCACAGGAGGAAAAACATCAGCAATTTCCATTGAATTAGACCTGTAACTTTGAAAATGCCATGAAGTAGATAAAATGTAATAAAGACGATTCACCGAATGCTTCATACAAAGGAAATGGCAATTATGAAGGGTTAGGTATTTGTATATCTGTGCAGCTACATAGATATAGAGTGATATAAAAGACCAATTACATTATGAAACCTATAAAAGAAGTAATTTAGTGAAATGCCTGGAAACTATTTTATGATAACGTGTCATATATTAGGCAATTGGATTAGGAAAATAATTAACCTATGAAAAGTGTTACAAATGCCATCTACATAAAGATATTTAAAGTCTATTAATGTTAAAATATTAAAACTGTAAAGCCCATTATGTTTTTTCATTTCTTTATAATCTTTCTTTTATCTTGTCCCAAAAAAAGTTTTTGAAAGCAATTACCATGAAAGAGTGTAGTACTGAATGCTTTATGTCTATTTCTGAGCCCTGGTGGAATATATTTCATTTGTAAGGATGACTCAAATTACAAAATGGCTTATTAAAACTTTTTAACATAAATTACATATTGCTCAGTGGGGACAATTTACAGAGAAGCTACTTGAATCCAGTGCTGAAATTTGGTTCATGGGTGCTGCCAGACACCGAACAAGTGGGATTGTTTGCCATCTGGGTCCTTGTTTGGGAAAAAGCACCAAACTGCTTGACTGACTGCTGATGCAGCCAATCAAGCAGTTTACAGCCCCTTAGCAACAAAAGGCATGTCCTCTGTAGTCTGCAGTATAAAACCAGTGTCACATCTCTAAAATTGTAATCTTTTATATAAATAACTGGGTCTAAATACACAGACCGCTTTTGTCTGCACTGAGAGAAAGGGTTTGTGGATTTACCATTTGGTTCTTTTACTGCTAAGAGACTATCTTTAAGCAATGTGACATCATTTTTTTTTATAATTTTCTATTTGTTTATTTATATTTTATGTTACTATTTTAAGTACTTTCCAGATCCCATTGTAGGCAGGGCAATAGCCCTTTTATTCCCACCATTTTGCAGCTCTTTAGCAGGTACTAACCTCATTTTACAGCCATTTTTGGGTGTTTAATTGACTTCAATGGGGTTTCATGATTAAATCAAAGATCAGCCCAAAGTCCAGGTCCTGAACCCAATTTTGTCCTGAAATTTGAACAAACCTGTTGAACTCAAATATCGACCAACCCACTCATTTGTAGTTATAATGTGTCTGCTCATGTATTAAGGGTATTTTCCAAAACATACTGTACAGTAAAAAAGCATTCCAAATGTGGCATATGAGGCATATGTGACAAAAGTTCTACCTGTGATGACATGAGGAACCCTTTGAGTATGCTAATGGAATTTTATGAAGCAGTGTTTTTTTTATGCCTCAAAATCCTTATTTGATGATATGTTGCCATCTGGGGATTCTAGAAACTTACTTACATCTTTTACCTGATAATGTCCCACACACATACATACTAATCATGATTATTTTGGTAATTATTAAATGTCTCACTGTTGCTTGGGTTCCATTCAGTGGGCTTTGACACAGTAACAGCATAGACTGGGAGGGAGTAATTAGGGAAAACATATGGCTGAAATATGAATTATTCCATGTATTTCTTTGATGTGTATAGCAAGATGGGGGGGGGGGGTCTACAGTTGGCCTCCATTACCCAGGGCATAGCCTTTCACTGAGCTCAAAAATATAATTTCCTAGCATCCCCCATATCAGGCCATTAAGTTTTATGATAGGATCTGGTTCCTTTGGATACTGGTTTTATGGCCTAAACATCCTCACCTGGTTTTAGGGACAAGTAATTTGAAGGAAGGGGTACCTACTTTTACTTTTAATATTGATGTTTCCCTATTTTTATAACCACAAAAAAAAATCAAGGATTATAGATTAAAATGTCAGAAAAGCGGTGTCCAAGAATCCCCGAAAGAAGCTACGTGAGCAAATCCCAGGGTCAGATGTGTGGTTAGCATGCTGCTTAAAGGATTTTGTTATATGCAAATTTTAACTATGGAAATTGTAAGAAAACTACAATGAAGATGATTTTTTGTTACAGGCTACACATTGTGCTTGTATTATCTCTTCTAGTAATGAACACACCGACAATCTAATAAAGTGTGAAGGAATGAGAGGTCTATTGTATTGCATTGATGTCTGAATGATGACTTAGTTTCTATCTTGATACTTGATACAATTGATGATCCTCACATTGGAATTGTTTTTTTATCTGAAAATTAACTATTTGCTACCCTGTATAGAGCGCCAGTTTGAAGATTAACTCCCAACTTAAACAATATTGTGGATTATTATTATTGAACTTCTCTTATAGATGGCCCAATAAAGTTAAGATGCATCTTCGCCCTGTGTGGTCAGTAAACTTACCATCCAACAAGACGAGGGTGGGTGAGTGTATCCTAAACATTCACTATTACCCATAACAGGAACATTACTGCTATTGCAATTACTATATCAAGAACAAATACGGCCATATTTTTAGTTACTAGAGTATAAGATAATTTATTCTTGGGATTAAAGATCTATAGAAATCCTGCAATCTGTATTTATTAACTCTATCCCCACTAATACCATTGAGGGTCTCTTAACAATTACATGCTGTAATCCTAAACTTCAACTTCATTGGACCATTTATAGCAATTCATTACAAATCACAGAGTTAAGAGTTAACTGTTGGCAGCTACTCTGTACACATAAGAAGTATAGGCTGTAAACGAATTTACTAGCTTCTCTGTTTCATCCTTCAGTTAGCTAAATTGTATGTCATCAAGCAATATGTGTTCTGATTTCCTGTGCTTTTATCTTATTGTTATAGTCAAAAAAGATACAATGGAATAATAATGAATAAATTACTGTGTATTTGTGCATATCCCCGTTTTAGTGCTGATTTTGCCATTGTAGGGCAGTTTAATTGTTGATGTGGATGTAGATTGCCCTATTGTTTATTTTTTGGTAATACATCAGATAATTCTGTCAATGTAGGTACTGGACTATTTGATGTTTACCAAAGTAGAGTCCTCACTTTTTTTTACCATTGTCAGCCTTGTGTTGCACAGGGTACCAATATACAACATTGGCAGGTTCAATTGAGGAAGAAGAACAGCATAACTCTGTATATATATATATAACTTGTTGTGTTCAGTCCAGTGCTGTCATTCTCCTTCACTATGTTATAGAAGGACTTTCTCCACACTCTGACCTTGTTTGGGAGATAACTCAATATATTCCATATATATTTGTACAAACACGACTGGACATGTCGAGATATGTGCATCTCAAGTTGTTTTTTTCCCCCAGAGGAACATGATGTCATTATACGTTAACCAAATATATTATTTGGAATTAGGACCCTCTGTATTAGAGGCTTCTTCACATGCATACTTTTTGATATGAATCCAAAGGAGAGTGTAGAGTCTCTGCACTGTTCAACCTTATAAAGACCCACACGGATTTCTTTTATGGGAATAAAATCATAGAGGCAAAAAACTGTATCCATGAGGTTCCGAAAATGGCGTTGCTTAGCCCGAGAGGAAGAGTCCAAAGTGAGCATATATAAGAAGAGAAGGCGGCACTCACCGCCAATGTTTCCCCTCTATTGCACTGTCTCTTGAATAAAAGAATTAGTTCCACATGCATGGTGAGTGCTACCTTCTCTTCTTATATACGCATACTTTTTGATATAGTCAGACAAACAGAGCTTTCCCTATTAAATGTATGTCTAATTTTATTGGGGAACTGATATATCTCAACATACAGTACTTTAGAAGCCTTCATGTTTTGTTAAACAATTGTTGAACTTGTAATACACGTATATTGACATATGCCACCAAGAGGACAATGAGAAGAGGACTTGTATATTTTTATAACCTATAATTGGAGAAAAAAAATCTGAAAAAACTTTCAGATGGTACATTTTCCAAAACAAATTAAAGCAAGAACCCCTAAAAATCACTTTGTAAAAGCAGTTTATTGAATAAATAGCACACTAATTATTATTAGGCATTTATGAAATCTGTACTAATGTAACATGTGCAACACGTGAAAATTTGATATAAAATAAAATATTTCAGTTACTTTTTTCTTTCTGCATTTCTTATAAAACTAGAAAATATACAGTTGCTTATGTGTATGCAAGCTTAAACCTTCCAGAAAAATGGCTTGTTTTGTTAAAAAAACAAGACCTAGTAAACTTTTGTGACATTAAACTAATCCACTCTTAATTTATAATACATCCAAAGATGCTCAAGAAATGCAAACACCATTAACAAGATGTTACCATTGCCAACATTTCTCTGAAGATTTTCTAGGATATATGATGTGTTATGCATCTTCTATGTATTTTTAGTCTGTTCATGTAACACCACCCATATTTTTTTTAATTTATCTCTTTGTACAGTATATACCTCACTCCGAGATCTTATGTTTGTAAGATTTCTTCCATTTTTGTTTTCTTAGCCAAACGACTCTAGCAATGAAATAATCCATTGCATCATCCAGCATGAACTTGATCACAGCTTTGATTTTCTCCTGACAAATAAACCAAAGTCCCTTTGATGGGAGATTTTTTTCAGTGTCTTTTTTATTAAACATTGATTGAAAGGCAGAACACACAAATAATACTGCAATGGATTGGGATAGTGTAGATAGGGGGGTGAAGACATGTTACTGCTATATTTCGAGATGTGGCTCATTTTAACTGTTATTTGTGTAGCTGCAAATACTAGGAGTACAGAAGAATAAGAGGATATTTATAATGCAATGTTTTAAAGGGCTTTAGTGATCTGACAGGATAAAATGGGAGCTGGGAATGTAATTAAGCGAGTGTTAAAGGGTTTTGTATAAACAGTGTGAAAGGAAACAGGGAATAAAGATGCCCAAAGATCAATTGATTAATATATTTTAAGGAGTAATCACAGAGAAGCAACGCAAAGTAAGGATCTAAGAAAAGATGTGTCACAAAATTGTTATTTCATGGGGAAGCCAAACACAGTAGAATCAGTAGAGCTGAGATGTCATCTTGAACTGTGTGAGAAGGAAATCAGAAATTTTGAGGGTTTGACAGGATAGGATTTTTTTTTTTAATTTGTCTTTGTGTTGTAAAAATAACAAAGAACTTATATGTATCTTGGTCCTTACATCCAGCTCTGTGCACTGTCAACAGTATGCTCAGTTGGTATACAAGAGTCAACAGCGCATACATATGTACTACATTCTTTGGCCTTTATTAGGTTGTAGTGGGTGCACGCTGTGATGTAAAGGTAAGGGCCGAGGTATGGATGGTTATTAGTTTTATACCATCTGGGGAAAATTAAAAAATATCTGATCTTGGGTGACCCCTTCAGCATAAAGGATGATGTGTATTGTATGAGGTTTACTGTACATATTTCATTATAAGTAGGGGCCCATAATTTTACCACAGAATACTAGGAAAATGTATTGACTTGAGTATAAGCTTAGGCTGGAAAATGCATTGGTCACAGTCTCACCGAGTAATGAAATGCCCAGCAGTTACCCTCAGTAAAGAAATGCGCCAGGCTGCAGCACCCCCAGTAATGGAATTCTCTGCAGCAGCCTCCCTATTAATGAAGTGCCCCATGCAGCCCCCATACCTCAACCGATGTATAGAAAAATAAACTTATATACTTACCTTCCGGCACTTCCCACAGCTCCTCTTTCCTCTCGTCTTTATGTAACAGAGCGGGCAGAGATGTGTCCATGTGCTTTGCCCACGCACGCACTATGAAGCGGTTAATGACATCATAGTGTATGCATGGGCAGTGTGCATAGACGGTTCTCTACAGTAGACGAAAGGGAAGAGGAGCTACATGAAGCATTACAAGGTTCCATATTTTTCAGACTATAAGATGCCCCTTACTATAAGATGCACCCTAGCTTTAGACACCGCTACCGACACACAGAGACAGCTGTGCTACATGCGTACACACACAGGTCTGCTACACTTGGGCACCCCACCCCCACCCCTCATTAGTTCTTAATCCCTTTTAATAAATAACCCCCCTAAATATCCTGAGATCCCTAGATACCATATTTCCTAAATCTGCTCCCCATCTTTAGTTTACCCCCTATACAAATACAATCAGTTCGCAACTTCTTCTAAATAATAACCCCATCACCTTCCCCTTCTCCTGCAGTTTCCCAGACCCACAGCTACTCAAAGCATTCAGCTACAGAGCACAGGCATTGCATCCTGTATATAAAGCATATTCTTCTATGTCATGTGACTTGAGACTGTCACATGACCTGATGAAATAATCACAGGTCCTGTATCTTACATTTCAAGGTGGCAGAAAGAGGAGAGCAGTGCACAGGTACTTCTCTCATGAAAACCATGCTTTATCAGCGCTTCACCCGATCTCCATTACAAAGGGCAGGAGGGTTTGGTATTGCTGGTCCTCCTGATCTTCGTACTCTAAGACACAGACTCTTTTTAGCAATATTTTTTTCTTGCTAAAAAGTGCATCTCTTTTCACTCATGTAAAAGCGAAGTTGTTTTTTTCAGCACTTTTTTGTCCTGAAAAACTAGTCTTATACATGAGTATGTAAAGTGCTTTAAAGTGTAGTTTGCTTTATTATTTATCTTTATATGATATAAACATTTAACCATAAAAACGAGGAATACATTTAGATAAATACATATAGAAATCCTGTTTTATACTTCTATATCACATAATATTACTTTTTTAAGCCCATTTATGGCTTCTTTTGTCTTGCTCATATGTGTATTTGCTTATAAAGCATATATAAAATATCACAACCTTTTTTATCTGTTTTATCTCCAAACATCTACTTATACTTGTTACAAAAACATTGTTCAGCCATGATACTGTTTTAGATGGGAGAATGAAAGAAATATATCAGGAGGTCAGTATGTGAAATAATGCATGCTGAGCTTACAGTACAGCCTTATTTTCTTCTAAAATTCTGTTGAGGCCACCGGTTTACCCAATATTGTACTGGATAGAGTAAAACACCATTTTTTATAGACCAGTCACATTTTTCATATACAACAAAAAGCTCTCCAACACTCCATAAGTCAAACGTCTGTACTCAAGATTTGTTTGTTGCCCATACTCTTTTCCTTCAGTGTTAGGTGATAGAAACAAAATGAATCATGTTTGACTAAAGTTTATTCGCTTGTGAAATGGTCTCAGGGGAAAAGCATAAGAGTGTCTGGAAACTTAAGTCTAAAATTGAAATCTCTAGTCTGTTATAAAATCTGCTCCAGATATGGGAATGAGTAAGTAACAAATGCTTTGATTGATATGAAACATTTGTTTTTAATGTAGATGCTGTAAGTCATTGTGCCTGACCTCAAATTGTATTTTGAATGGTTTCCTTCTGTTGAAAATCTACTAATGTTGGTATGTTTGAAAATCGATTGTGTATCAAACAATAAATTGTGAACAAAATTCTTGAGATAACAATACAACTCATGCAAATATTATTATTATACATGCAGGTTCTTTTTTTATTATAGCTCATCCATGCAAATATAATAAAATCCTTGCGATCAAACATATTTCAGCCTTAAAGAAAACCTTATGGACCATACAAACTCTCAATAAAATTGTCAGGATTTATTGAGACCTGTTTAGAATAGGATCTGTCATAACTATCATGTTACAGTA
Source organism: Engystomops pustulosus (assembly GCF_040894005.1). Lineage (NCBI taxonomy): Eukaryota > Metazoa > Chordata > Amphibia > Anura > Leptodactylidae > Engystomops > Engystomops pustulosus. Next base: position 241,027,631 of record NC_092411.1, read on the forward strand.
TAAAATGAATGTAGCACATGATGCTCACGTAAACAACATATACTTGATACCTAATAGCTAATTCTTAAATTATTAGTTCAATGACAATTCATATCATAATACCGTACATACAGTATAAGCATCACTTGGCTTATACTCGGGTATATAAAAAAATAAACTCCATACTCACCTTCTGATGCCCCCAGCAGGTCCTCCTTTTGATCTCTGCCCGCCAGTAGCGCCAGGTCCATAGCGGCGCACAAACTATGGCAATGACAAGAGGCTGATGTCATGGTTTGTGTGTGGGGGGCGTCGGAAAGGTGAGTACAGAGTTTTTTGGTTTTGTTTTTAGGCTGGGCAGGGGGCTGCTGGCTATATACAGGATGGGGGTGGGGGGATTCACTGGCTATATAAGGGTGTCTGCAGGCACTGGCTATATACTGGGGGCAGGCTGTGGCTATATACTGGGGGGTAGCCACTGGCTGTATACTAGGGGGCAGGCACTAGCTATATACTGAGGGGCAGGCACTGGCTATATACTGGGGGGCATGCACTGGCTATATACTGGGTTGCACTGGCTGGCTCTATGCTGAGGGGCAGACACTGGCTATATACTGGGGGGCACTGGCTGGCTATATACAATGGGGATGCTGGCTACATACTGGTGGCAAGGGGGTTCTGGCTACATACTGGGAGCAGGGAGTGCTGGCTTTACATAAGGGGGCAGGCACTGGTTGTATAAAAGGGGGCCTCTGGCTATATACAAGGGGGCCGCTGGCTATATGCAAGGGGCAGGCACTGGTTATATACAAGGGGGCAACTGGTTTTATACTAGGCGGCAGGGGCTGGCTACATACTGGGGGCTGCTGGCTATGTACTCGAGAGACTGGAACCAAATTCATTTCCACCCTCGGCTTATACTCGAGTCAATATGTTTTCCCAGTTTTTTTGTGTTAACATTAAGTATCTCAGTTTATACTCGGGTTAGGCTTATACTCAAGTATATATGATATATATGGTAGTTATACTGCTTTGTTTAAAACATGTATACCATGCAAAAGAAGAGTACATTTTCATTGTTTATGTGTGTTTGTGTATGTCAACAACTTGCAGCAAACCTGGCTTGCGGTAATTGTAATTGAACTCATGTCTAATGATGCTTTTTGCATTTATAACAACAGTGATTGGTATACTTCTCTTACAATCCTGGATAGCACAATCAAATCAAATATATGAATATAATAATAGCAAAATCAAATAAATGAAAATAATGTCATAATCAAGGTTAAGTATCCAAATCAAGAAAAAATGGGGGCTAACAATAATGGGCGCTGGACAGCCTTAAACGGTGGAGTGTCTACACCAGTGGATGATAAACTGATTCTACTCACACCCGTATATCAGGCAATGGACATTTATTGAGGATAAAACTAAATAAAATTGTTAAGACAAATGCAAGAGTAAAAACATGAATTAAATCCAATAAAGATACTTTTTTGTCCAATAAGGTTAAGAAGAATGATATACTGTACATCAAAAGACAGACAGCATTAGTGCTATAGATACAGTATTCAGGCATAGTCTATTCCATCTATATACTTTATGTCATTTTCAGCACAATTATCGACGTGCCTCGAACTAACCAATTTTGTTCATTTATTTATTTATCTATGTATTTATTTAATTATGTATTCATTCATTCATTTACTTATTATAGACCCATGCTTTTCTATTCCATTGTATTTTATCCTTCTCTACTTTATTACCTCCCCCAACTATAACATGGGTCCTCATCTCCCACTGGCATCACTGCGATTCATTTAAGCACAGCGCATTCTCGCAATACTCCCCGCACATGCGCACTCCGTCCCGCTCTCACACCAAGCATGCGGAGGTGCACATGCGTGCCTCTCGGCCATTGATCGATCCCTATGCCTCTCCGGCGCATGCGCCACTTTATTCAGGTGTGTGCATGCGCCACTTTGTTCCGAGCGCGTGCGATGTTATCCCCTTGTACGCAGCCGCCGGCGTCTCCCACTCCAGGGCCATCACACCCACATCACACTCCGCATGTAAGTGCAGCCCTCTCCAATTATTTAATTTTAAAATTATCATCACTTCATACTGCTGTCTGTCTTTAGATGTATATCATTCTTCTTAACATTATTGGTTGTTCTAGATACCACTCCCCTATTTACTTAATTAACTTAATGAGGTTGGTCTTATATATCTGTCTATCTGCAACTGCTGTTATATGTCCATGTTTTAGAAGGAAACCTTCCCGAAACGCGTCACTTTTTTGGAGAAAAAAGTATCTTTATTGTATTTAATTCATGTTTTTACTCTTGCATTTGTCTTAACAATTTTATTTAGTTTTATCTTCAATAAATGTCCATTGCCTGATATACGGGTGTGAGTAGAATCAGTTTATCATCCACTGGTGTAGACACTCCACCGTTTAAGGCTGTCCAGCGCCCATTATTGTTAGCCCCCATTTTTTCTTGATTTGGATACTCATTTATTACCAGTCCATCTCTGATGGTACCGGCCACTTCGGGAGCTTTGAAGCTGCAGGATTTTTTCTGGACACTGAGGACCTCCTGTCTGGATTATACACTGCATACCACCAAGTCGTAAACAGGTGAGCAGTATTGCTTACGCTCTACATCACTAGTGTGACGGTATTACACGAGGCGCGGTCCTCCTGCTGTTCTTTTTTTGTCTTTATATATATAATCAAGGTTAAAACATCCTAAAATCCATGTTCTTATGTATTAAATAAAGGGTTTTTGTTCATATTCAGAATAGTCAAATGTATTCTCTTGCAGGAAAATTAGCTGGTTTTCTTCACAATTATGGGCAGGCACAATCTAGAAAATATATAATGCACAGAGTTGTACTGTTTAGTTTTTTTTTTAACAATCACTTGTGGAACCATCCAAGTGCATAGAGATTCTACATGTAAGTGATCCTTTGTAAAACCTTTATATCTTTACCTTTAGCAGTGTTATAATGTGATTTGCATAATTTGTTCTTTAATTACTCCATTCCTTTCGTTTTAGATCATAAGTAGAGGGCTCAGTCCAAGAGGATATTTAGCATTAGTAAATAACACCCCACTCCACACTATTACTGCATGAACTCCCATTTCTATAAGTTATTGCCTCTTTTTACCCCACTTCAATAAGTGATAAACCCCTCATGACCCTACATTTTATACTTTTACCACTTTTGTTTCCACTCATATACACCATTCCCCCCTATGCCCCCACTTTTATGCATTATGACAGCAGTTCGACCTTATCCTATAGACAATTTTTAAAAATGTTAAAAAAAATTCTTGCTCTCTGTTTGCCCCGTGTGTATGGTCCAAACTAAAACATAAATAAAGACAAAAATATTTCTGAAAAAATATACTTAAAATATACTTAACCCCTTAAGGACGGAGGGTTTTTTGGCTCATTTCTCGCTCTCCAACTTCAAAAATCCATAACTTTTTCATTTTTACATGTACAGACCTGTGTGAGGGCTTATTTTGTGCGTAACAAATTTTACTTTCCCGTAATGTTATTTATTTTAACATGCCGTGTACTGCGAAGCTGAAAAAAAATTCCAAATGTGGAAAAATTGAAAAAAAAACGCACATGCGTCATGTTCTTGTGGGCTCAGTTTTTACGACTTTCACTCTTCACTCCAAATAACATGCCTACTTTATTCTTTGGTTCGGTGCGATCGCGGTGATACCAAATTTATACAGGTTTTATTGTGTTTTAATACATTTTCAAAAATGAAAAGAATGTGTACAAAAAAGAAAAAAATTTTTTGCCATCTTCTGACGCTAATAACTTTTTCATACTTTGGTGCACGGAAATGTGTGAGGGGTCATTTTTTGCGAAATGAGGCGCCGTTTTCATTGCTATCTTTTTGAGGTCTGTGCGACATTTTGATCATTTTTTATTTCATTTTTTATGTTATGTAAAAAGGTGTAAAAGTCGCATTTCGGACATTTGGGCGCCATTTCCCGTCTCGGAGGTCCCCGCCGGCCGTAACCGTTTTTATATTTTGATAGATCGGGAATTTTGGGAAGCGGCGATATCTAATATGTTTGTGATTTTTACTGTTTATTATGTTTTATATCAGTTCTAGGGAAAGGGGGGTGATTTGAATTTTTAATATTTTATTAATTTTTTTTATTTTTTAAACTTTTTTTTTTCTTTTTTTTTCACTATTTTTTAGACCATCTAGGGTGCATTAACCCTAGATGGCCAGATCGCTGCTACCATATACTGCAATACTTCTGTATTGCAATATATGTCATTTTTGCAGCACTTTCATTACAATGAGCCACTGGCTCATTGTAACGAATCTGCAGATGCCAGATAGTCTCGGGTCAAACGAAGACCCAACGCTACCACGGCAACCAATCGCCGCCCCCCCGATGACGTTCGGGTTATTAGCGGTGGGGGTTTTATGCAATATGCAAAAACACCCACCTTTGTATGAAGAGAACTCAGCCCGTGAGCCCTCTTCATACACTCCTTATACCTCTGCGCCGTAGAGCTACGGCGCAGAGCGTTAAGGGGTTAATAAAAAATATACTTAACATACTTATAAAATTAGCTCATCAGTATTTCCAAAGATGGCCAGTATAGAATTATTATCTTTGTGTATCTTTGCAGAGAGCACAAGAAGTAAGCCTTGTCGACTTGGGTATAAATCTTGAATAAAATGAAGGTGGGTCACAGACAAGCTCCTACATGTATCTGTTTTTAAGAAGATGCTATTAAAGTTATACATTTTTATAAACCCACCTTAATTTTGTTCTGATCTAAAACAATGGGCCAACTATATTGTACTGGCTTCTCCAGTTTTCTGTCTGGAGTTGCATTAAAAAGAACGTGTAATCTGGTTGCACATGAATTTATTAAGTGTGTGCGCCAGATTTGTGTTGCAGCTGCACTGTGTCCGACAAGACAGGAAAATGTGCACCTAAAGGGGGGTGTAAGTGCTTATTCAGAATTTGCGACACATTTAATACAGTGACACAATTGTGCCACATGATGTACGTTAAAGATGCACCTAAAAAAATGGTGCACACTTCCTGTGCAGTGCGTGGTGCGCCATATAATTGAAGACCATTCGCCAGTATTCAGCTATCTGGTGCACCCTGCACATGCGTGAGGCAAACTCCACTTAGTAAAGTTTGCCTCACTCTTGAAAAATTGGGGCCAATGGCTTTTATGGTTTGGGAGAAACATTTATAATCCCAACACTGATCAATATCAGGTTCCAATAAACCTTGGATCCAAGTGAAACTTCTGAATTGCCCACACTTTTATTAAACCTGCTTATTCCATCCATATTATTTATCTTACAAGCTTTCTGAAAATTACTGCCAGAGTTAAACATTTTTTTTTAATCTCACTATGATTTAGATTATAATTTTTCTTAAAAACATCAGCACATAGTATACATGTAACACAGTGTGATAACCTAGCTTAATTTCAAACCTACTGAGTCATAGTCTATCCTATAACACCTTTATCTCTCAGGCTCTACATGTGGTCTGTCATGGAAAATTGTGCAGGAAAGATCCAATTCTCCCCACATGTGGTATTCCCTTTTAAAGTGGTGATGTTAATTCAAAAGTGTGATTCTGTAGCTTTGGTGGATGCATTTTGTTCTTGTAGGCTAGTGATGACAACCAAAGATGTGACCTATGTTATACTGCCTTCAGGCACATGCAGCACCACAGGTTAATTTAAAATGGATTGAGGTGAAACATAATCTAGTGATGTTTTAGGGACACATTCGGCAACAGCTCTGACAGATTTTCTGTTCTTTCTATATTATCATTTACAAATGGTTTGGAAAAGGTTTTTTGTACAAGATCAGGTGGCCAATTTTTTTTGAACTGTAGGAACTGTGACACAATGAAGCTATAAATCATTCTGTTCATCTGTATTGATTAACTGAACTGTCAAGTAGGTTTTCTTTCTGCTGTCTACCTGCTGCAGTATTACTGAGTAACAAAAAATTTGTTTCACCCATGTCTATAGTACTTAACGCCTGATCAGTGCAAATAAACATCTACATACACGTAACATCTATGTATTAATTATTTAACTCAATGGGTTTTACAGCCCCAACTGTGTTTCTCAGCCACATTAAATATATGAGGGATTCCTTTTTATCAACAAGTTGTATTTGTCAGGGCAGTAGCAGACTAATAGGATAGGTTTGTATGTGGCACATTTGATAGAGAGTTATGTAAAGGCAGTGTCATATGTATACCACTGTATACCACTGGGGGCAAACTGTATACCACTGGGGGCAAGCTGTATACTACTGGGGGCAAGCTGTATACTACTGGGGGCAGGCTGTATACTACTGGGGGCAGGCTGTATACTACTGTGGACAAGCTGTATACTACTGGGGACAAGCTGTATACTACTGGGGGCAGGCTGTATACTACTAAGGGCAGGCTGTATACTACTGGGGGCAAGCTGTACACTACTGGGGGCAGGCTGGGCTGGCTGTATACTATAGGGGGCTGGTTGGCTATATACTGGGGGGGGGCTGTGACCAATGCATTTCCCACCCTCGGCTTATACTCGAGTATATACAGTAGTATTGTAATATGTTTATTATGTTTTAAAGGGAAAAAAAACAGACCAATCTTTATTTTTTTGAGACACATTTGAAAAGTAAAGCTGCATTTTAAGTTGCACTTAAAAACATGTTTAATGCTTGCCAGGCTACAGCATACTTTACAGAAATAGATTACACAACTTAATTAAATACTGCAGAATGTCCCTAAGTGGGAATTACTTTTTCCAGTCATTAAAATATCCCTAAAAATTAAATGCATGGTATATAACAATAGTAATGTATATTCCACAGTACAGGGAGTGTTAATCCCTTGCCACAATCAATGTAACTGTACGGGCAGTCCCTGGGTTACATACAAGATAGGTTCTTTAGGTGTGTTCTTAAGTTGAATTGGTATGTAAGTCGGAACTGTATATTTTATAATTGTAGCTACAGACAATTTTTTTTTTTGCCCCAGTGACAATTGGATTTTCTGTAAGCTTAATTACAGACACCTTACAGCTGATCTGTGTAGTCTTGTAGACTAAAGAAAAGCATCCAAAGAGCTTCAGCAGAGGCCACAGTAGGCAGAGAGGTCCGTCTGTAACTAGGGGTCGTCTGTAAGTTGTGTGTCCTTAAGTAGGGGACTGCCTGTATTAATGTTTCACACAACCATTATTATTATAATTCCTAAAGAGCACAAACAAACAATGATCCATTTAGTGATCAACTAAATGTATGGTCTTTCCTATTCCCTTCTGTATATTTGTAGAAAGATGTCTCCATCTGCTATTTAGTGGTTGTTGCAAGGTACTGCAGGTTAGGCTCCAATCCACTTCAATTAAAGCAGGGCCTACAGTACTCCATCATTTCCACTACAGGGCATATGGGGACATCTTCCTCCCTTAGTGCCAGTGGTTATATAATAGCTTATCAATGCAAAGTTCAGATGTTGGTAACTAACCATCAGGTATGAATGGTCAATCCTGAAGATTGAATTCGGTGGAAATCTCCATCAATGCTTAGATTAGTAATATTGAACAAATAAAGAATGTCCCAGATATATGAAAACTGGCGCAAACTGCCTTTGTGTACTTTGTGCCAGATAATCCACTCTGCACAATAGTGGAGCACACTCATTAATCTGGTCTTTTTCAGGATGTGACACAGCACTTTTATTTTGGTGCACTTTGATTAATGATGTTGTGACAGAATTGTCACATTGCAGTAATAAATGTGGCACAAACCCTGACTAAGCACTACCATGGCCCTTGCAGAGTTTTCTAAAGTGTCGGACAAATGGTGGTTCAAACACTTCATAAATATTCCAAAGACCTTCTTTTTAGTACAAACATCGACAGAAAACCAGTTGTAAGGGATTAAAAGCTTTTCCAAATTATAAATGAGGATTTTTCCATAGGACTTTCAGACCAGTGGGGAGATTTATTAATCTGTCCACAACATAATTCTGTCATAGTTTGCACTAAAAAATGGTCTGCACCGCATTTATAAAGGGTTTAGACAGTTTTCTGGCTCTCCGAAGACTAGCTTGACAAAAGGTCCTAAGAAAAGGGTGTGGCTTTGTGGCAAAAAAAGGTCAGTGAGCCAGAAAGACTGCTGACCCGACAGAATTGTGTCCTAACTTTCTGGCGTAGAGTAAGCCAACTAATAGGATGGGCAGAGTACGACTGCACTGTCTAACCTCAGGACACTTTTTGAAAAATCTGCCCCCATATGTTGATAAATGGGATGCAATGCTAAACGTGTTCTTACAGTTCTAACAAATACACACAACTTCATTTTACTTGGTGTCCACTAGTTGCCACATTCAGGAAGATAAAGATATCAGTTATGGAAACCATCAAGCAAATATTCTAGCTCCTATAGACGTGAATAGAGAGAACTGCACATTTAGCCACCACAACATTAAATCACAGCTCTAATGGGTTAAGCTTCAAATCTCTCAACTGTGATTTATAGTATTTTTTTAGGAGTATGTGTTTCTGGAAGACAACATTTACCAAAAATCTTCTGTGCACTCTTCATTCATACACTCCCAATGGAAATGGTGATATAAAATGGCAAGCAAGAAAACATAATAGCTTTAGATGAGATTAGTAATGGAAATGCACTGGTGCAAAGAAAATGTTAAAATAGCACAAACTTTTACAAGAAAACATTCTCCTTTTGTGTAATTTTCTGGGACATCAGCAGTAAGCCATTTTACAGCATAACAATTTTTATTTCTGCAATTTTACATTGTTTAGATCAATGAAATAGTAAATTTTACGAGGAAACTAAGTAGTATTGTAATACGTTTATTATGTTTTAAAGGGGAAAAAAAGCAGACCAATCTTTATTTTTTTGAGACACATTTGAAAAGTAAAGCTGCATTTTAAGTTGCACTTAAAAACATGTTTAATGCTTGCCAGGCTAAAGGTTTTACTTTACAGAAATAGATTACACAACTTAATTAAATACTGCAGAATGTCCCTAAGTGGGAATTACTATTTCCAGTCATTAAAATATCCCTAAAAACTAAATGCATGGTATATAATAATACTCAAAAGCCATAAACAAAAAAATATTCGAAATACATTACAATACACGCTTAGTATATTTTAGTAATTTGTAGGTGTAGTTAATAGTGTTTAGGTTATAAACACTTAGGCCCCTTTCACACTTGAGTTTTTCCCGTGTGTGTTCTGCGCATGCTTTTGACATGCAGAACTTGCATTGCTCTCTGACCCATTGTAATCAATGAGTTTTTTCAGACTTGCATTTTTTTTTACACGCACACACACACATTTTTTTAATGCACATATAAATCTCAGTATGTTCTACTTTTGCAAGTCACGCGTGTGAAAAACGCACCATACAAGTCTATAGAGATGCATCAAAAACGCATTGCACTCTGAGATACATGCAAATCCAACGCAAGTGCAATGCAAGTGCAATGCGTTTTTCACTGATCAATTGCCATAGAAAAGATAGAGCTCAGCCGCGTCTTTTTCACGTGTGTTATCTGCATGTGAAAAACACATTGAAAATGCATTGGAAACACCAATTAAACACGCGTGAAAAACACTAAAGACACTGAATGTACTCTGACTGAAAACTGATTGAAATCTGATGAAAAATGTCTGTTTTTCACTGACCAAACCCTGATCGCACCCTGATCAGACTCTGACGTGATCTGCAACAAAAGTGTGAAAGAGGCCTTAGTAGTCTTTGAAGATAAAATAAGGCTCCAGCCTCCTGATACATTCGGCAGATGGGGTGGGGTTGGGAAATTTGACAGAAGACGTTGCTTGGTGAAAAATTTTGCTATGACCAGCTAGTGCTGGAACATGGTGGTCCGCACAGCATTCTTCATACCCCTTAACTACCAATTGGCTTAAAGGTGGAATAAGAAGAGAAACAATCATGGGGGGGAAACAGACGGACAAGATTCAAAACAATTGTTTATTAGCCCTTGAAATCACAAATGTGTGATACTAATTGACATGTTGATATTTTACCATGAAAAAAAAGTGGTGATGAGAGAGTTAAAATGCAAACCCTATCGGCAGTAACTTTGTGTCGGCTATACAAGTACATACTTTCTGAGACAATATCTCTGCCTCATTGTTAGACTGTTAAGGCTTAAGCTTAAGATTATCCCTTACAATAGTAATTATGACTATTGTTTATTATTCTATGTCATAGACTTCCCACCTTTTCTCTCCATGGACCATTTTTTTGTTGATCTCACAGATATATGTTTACATATATCACATGACATGGGAGATAATTGATACAACTGGTGTTTGGCAGCATGTTGAGACGTATAGTGTACATAGTGTAGAGCAGTGATTCTCAACCTGTGGGTCGCGACCCCGGCGGGGGTCGAATGATCAAAACACAGGGGTCTCCTAAAGCCATCGGAGCCACAATTTTATTGCATTTTTTGGCACAAATACAATATTCTTGTACATGGTTTGGGGTCACCCCAACATGAGGAACTGTATTGCGGGGTCACAGCATTAGAAAGGTTGAGAACTAGAGATGAGCGAACATACTCGTCCGAGCTTGATGCTTGATTGGCCAGAAACAGAGCCAATCACAAGCCAGGAGACTCTGCACTCCACCCAGCATGACGTGGTACCCTTACACGTCGATAGCAGTGGTTGGCTGGCCAGATCAGGTGACCCTGGGATAGACTAGCCGCTGCCCGCGCTGCTCGGATCATTCTGTGTCTGGATGCCGCTAGGGAGAGAGCTGCTGCTGGTCAGGGAAAGCGTTAGGGTGTTCTATTAGAATAGTGTTAGGCAGGAGTGATTCAACAAGAACCCAACAGCCCTTCTTAGGGCTACAATAACGTTATACTTTTTTTTTTTTGTTTGCTTGTGGCTGGGCTTGCTGGCACTAGTAGTGCAGCTAGTACCATATTGTGAGGAATTTGCAGGGGGACTTGCTACCGTTGTGTTTAGCTCTTAGTGACACACATATCCACCTCAAACACCAAAGTGGGAAAATTTATTAGGGGTTTGATTTCAATTAGGCACAGTCTGCCATTTACTTTTTATTTTACGTTTATTTTTTTAATAACTCAGTGTCATCTCATCTGGCATAGCAGTGTGCTTTCATACTTGGCTAGAAAATAGCCATAGGAGAATCCAAACGGCTTACTTACGCCTACAGTAGCGTTATATATATTTGATTTCTGGTTGATCTGCTGGTGGCTGTCCTTGCTGCAGTGCATCTACTAGCAAATTGTGAGCAATTTGTAGTGAGAGTTGCGACCGCTGTGTTTTGCGCTTAGTGACGCACATATCCATCGCAAAGACCGAAGTGGGAAAATTTATTAGGGGTTGGATTTCAATTAGGCACAGTCTGGCAGTTTCTTTTTATTTTACGTTTATTTTTTCATAACTCAGCGTCATCTCATCAGTGTGCTTTCATACTTGGCTAGAAAATAGCCATAGGAGAATCCAAACGGCTTACTTACGCCTACAGTAGCGTTATATATATTTGATTTCTGGTTGATCTGCTGGTGGCTGTCCTTGCTGCAGTGCATCTACTAGCAAATTGTGAGCAATTTGTAGTGAGAGTTGCGACCGCTGTGTTTTGCGCTTAGTGACGCACATATCCATCGCAAAGACCGAAGTGGGAAAATTTATTAGGGGTTGGATTTCAATTAGGCACAGTCTGGCAGTTTCTTTTTATTTTACGTTTATTTTTTCATAACTCAGCGTCATCTCATCAGTGTGCTTTCATACTTGGCTAGAAAATAGCCATAGGAGAATCCAAACGGCTTACTTACGCCTACAGTAGCGTTATATATATTTGATTTCTGGTTGATCTGCTGGTGGCTGTCCTTGCTGCAGTGCATCTACTAGCAAATTGTGAGCAATTTGTAGTGAGAGTTGCGACCGCTGTGTTTTGCGCTTAGTGACGCACATATCCATCGCAAAGACCGAAGTGGGAAAATTTATTAGGGGTTGGATTTCAATTAGGCACAGTCTGGCAGTTTCTTTTTATTTTACGTTTATTTTTTCATAACTCAGCGTCATCTCATCAGTGTGCTTTCATACTTGGCTAGAAAATAGCCATAGGAGAATCCAAACGGCTTACTTACGCCTACAGTAGCGTTATATATATTTGATTTCTGGTTGATCTGCTGGTGGCTGTCCTTGCTGCAGTGCATCTACTAGCAAATTGTGAGCAATTTGTAGTGAGAGTTGCGACCGCTGTGTTTTGCGCTTAGTGACGCACATATCCATCGCAAAGACCGAAGTGGGAAAACTTATTAGGGGTTGGATTTCAATTAGGCACAGTCTGGCAGTTTCTTTTTATTTTACGTTTATTTTTTCATAACTCAGCGTCATCTCATCAGTGTGCTTTCATACTTGGCTAGAAAATAGCCATAGGAGAATCCAAACGGCTTACTTACGCCTACAGTAGCGTTATATATATTTGATTTCTGGTTGATCTGCTGGTGGCTGTCCTTGCTGCAGTGCATCTACTAGCAAATTGTGAGCAATTTGTAGTGAGACTTGCGACCGCTGTGTTTTGCGCTTAGTGACGCACATATCCATCGCAAAGACCGAAGTGGGAAAATTTATTAGGGGTTGGATTTCAATTAGGCACAGTCTGCCATTTCCTTTTTTATTTTACGTTTATTTTTTTAATAACTCAGCGTCATCTCATCTGGCATAGCAGTGTGCTTTCATACTTGGCTAGAAAATAGCCATAGGAGAATCCAAACGGCTTACTTACGCCTACAGTAGCGTTATATATATTTGATTTCTGGTTGATCTGCTGGTGGCTGTCCTTGCTGCAGTGCATCTACTAGCAAATTGTGAGCAATTTGTAGTGAGACTTGCGACCGCTGTGTTTTGCGCTTAGTGACGCACATATCCATCGCAAAGACCGAAGTGGGAAAATTTATTAGGGGTTGGATTTCAATTAGGCACAGTCTGCCATTTCCTTTTTTATTTTACGTTTATTTTTTTAATAACTCAGCGTCATCTCATCTGGCATAGCAGTGTGCTTTCATACTTGGCTAGAAAATAGCCATAGCAATAGGATAGCATTGTTTGGTTTTAAAAACTATAAAACACAAAAAAAAACTAAAAAACACAAAAAAACACAAAAAAAGTAAAAAAAAAATTAAAGTTATAACTTTCATTTTCAAAATGTTTAACCCGAGGGCTAGGGGTAGAGGACGAGGGCGGGGACGTGGGCGTCCAACTACTGCAGGAATCAGAGGCCGTGGTCCTGGGCGGGGTGAGACACCACCTGCTGATGAGGGAGCAGGGGAACGCCGCAGAGCTACACTCCCTAGGTTCATGTCTGAAGTTACTGGGACTCGTGGTAGAGCACTGTTGAGGCCAGAACAGTGCGAACAGGTGATGTCGTGGATTGCCGACAATGCTTCGAGCAATTTGTCCACCAGTCAGTCTTCCATGCAGTCCACCCATGTCACCGAAATCGGCACTCCTCCAGCTCCTGCACCTCAGCCTCCTCCCCCCCAGTCTGCCCCCTCCCAGGAAAATTTGGCATTTGAACCGGCATACTCTGAGGAACTGTTTTCTGGACCCTTCCCACAGTCACAAACCACTTGTCCGGTTGCTGCTGAGCAATTTTCCGATGCCCAGGTTTTCCACCAGTCGCAGTCTGTGGGTGATGATAACCTTCTTGACGTAGTGGAAGAAGTGTGTAAAGAGGTGTCCGACGATGAGGAGACACGGTTGTCAGACAGTGGGGAAGTTGTTGTCAGGGCAGGAAGTCCGAGGGGGGAGCAGACTGAGGGATCGGAGGATGATGAGGTGACAGACCCAAGCTGGGTTGATAGGCCGGGTGAACACAGTGATTCTGAGACGGAGGAGAGTCCTCGACCAGAACAGGTTGGAAGAGGCAGTGGTGGGGCCAGACGGAGAGGCAGGGCCAGACCTGGTGCATCAGCGCCAAATGTGTCAACTAGTGAAGCTCCCGTGGCGAGGGCTCCTGCAGCGAGGGCTAGATTTTCAGAAGTCTGGAGGTTCTTTAAGGAAACACCGGATGACCGACGGACTGTGGTGTGCAACATTTGCCAAACCAGGATCAGCAGGGGTTCCACCACTAATAGCTTAACTACCACCAGTATGCGCAGGCATATGAATGCTAAACACCCCACTCAGTGGCAACAAGCCCGTTCACCTCCGGCCGTGCACACCACTGCTCCTTCCCCTGTGTCAGCTGACAGTCAGCTCCCTGCCCAGGACCCTGCCACAAAAACCCCATCGTCGCCTCCACGATCCTCCACAGCATCCACCAGCGTTCAGCTCTCCATACCCCAGACGCTGGAGCGGAAACGCAAATATAGTGCAACCCACCCGCACGCCCAAGCCCTTAATGTCCACATCTCCAGATTGCTCAGCCTGGAGATGCTGCCCTATAGGCTAGTAGAGACCGAGGCCTTTCGCAACCTCATGGCGGCGGCCGCCCCTCGGTATTCGGTCCCCAGCCGCCACTACTTTTCCCGATGTGCCGTCCCAGCCCTGCACCAGCACGTGTCAGACAACATCATCCGTGCCCTGACCAACGCCGTTTCTGACAAGGTCCACCTGACCACGGACACGTGGATGAGTGCTGCCGGGCAGGGCCACTATATATCGCTGACGGCACATTGGGTTAACTTGGTGGAGGCTGGGACCGAGTCTGACCCTGCGGCTGGTCATATACTGCCGACGCCAAGGATTGCGGGGCCTACCTCGGTCCAGGTGTTTCAGGCCTACTATGCCTCCTCCTCCTCCCACCCCTCCTCCACCTCCTCCTCCGAACTACCATCCGTGGGCATGGCGCCATCAGTCGGTAGCTCTAGGCACAGCAGCAGTGCCGTCGCTAAGCGACAGCAGGCGGTGCTCAAACTGCTGAGCCTAGGCGATAAAAGGCACACCGCCCAAGAACTATTACAGGGCATCACGGCGCAGACTGATCTGTGGCTGGCACCGCTGAACCTGAAGCCAGGCATGGTTGTGTGTGACAACGGCCGTAACCTGGTGGCGGCTCTGCAACTCGGCAGACTGACACATGTGCCATGCCTGGCCCATGTGTTAAATCTGATAGTTCAGCGTTTCCTCAAGACATACCCCAATCTGTCTGATTTGCTCACGAAGGTGCGCCACATCTGTGCGCATTTCAGGAAGTCCAGCACAGATGCTGCCACTCTCAGGGCAGCGCAGCGCCGCCTCCAACTGCCCGCTCACCGACTGTTGTGCGACGTGCCCACGAGGTGGAATTCAACACTGACCATGTTATCCAGAGTTTACCAGCAGCGCAGAGCGATTGTAGACTGCCAGATGTCAACTTCCACCAGAACTGGTAGTCAGGTCAGTCAGCTTCCTCAAGTCTACAATGAGGAGTGGACGTGGATGTCTGATATCTGTCAGGTGCTGAGTAACTTTGAGGAGTCAACACAGATGGTCAGTGGCGATGCCGCCATCATCAGCCTCACCATCCCGCTGCTTGGCCTGTTGAAAAAATCTCTGATCAGCATGAAGTCGGAAGCTTTGCGCTCGTCACAAGAGACGGGGGAAGAAGATTCCCTTGTTGATAGCCAAAGCACCCTTAGGTCTGTTTCTCAGCGTATATCGGAGGAGGTGGAGGAGGATGAGGAGGAAGAGGAGGAGAATGTTGGCGAGACACAAGAGGGGACCATTGTTGAGTCCTTCACTGTTCAGCGTGTATGGGCAGAAGAAGAGGAGTTGGAGGAGTTGGAGGAGGAGGAAATGGACAGTCAGGCCAGTGAGGGGAGTGAATTCTTACGCGTTGGTACTCTGGCGCATATGGCAGATTTCATGCTAGGCTGCATATCCCGTGACCCTCGCGTTCAAAGAATTTATTCCAGCACCGATTACTGGGTGTTCACTCTCCTGGACCCACGGTACAAGCAAAATCTTTCCACTCTCATCCCTGGAGAGGAAAGGAGTGTGAGAATGCATGAATACCAGCAGGCCCTGGTGCACAAGCTGAAACAGTATTTCCCTTTTGACAGCGCTAGCGGCAGAGTGCGTAGTTCTGCGGGACAAGTAGCGAGGGAGAGTAGGCGAGCAGGCAGCTTGTCCAGCACTGGCAAGGGTACGCTTTACAAGGCTTTTGCCAGCTTTATGTCACCCCAGCAAGACACTGTCACCTGTCCCCAGTCTCGGCAGAGTAGGGCTGATCTTTACAGAAAGATGGTGAGGGAGTACGTAGCTGACCATACCATCGTCCTAAATGATCACACAGCTCCCTACAACTACTGGGTTTCAAAGCTGGACATGTGGCACGAACTGGCGCTGTACGCCTTGGAGGTTCTTGCCTGCCCTGCCGCTAGCGTCTTGTCCGAGCGGGTTTTCAGTGCAGCTGGTGGCATCATCACCGATAAGCGTACACGCCTGTCGACTGACAGCGCTGACAGGCTGACGCTTATTAAGATGAATAAAGCCTGGATTTCTCATAATTTCCAATCTCCACCAGGTGAAGGAAGCTCAACCTGAATAATTTATCCACTCCTCCTCCTCCTCATTTTCCTCCTTCTCCTCCTCTTTGTACAGTAAAGCAGAGGAAACTGGCTATTTTTTGACAGGGCCCACTGGCTCTAGCTATAGTACTTTATGCATTTAATTTTTCTGGAGGGCCACCGACCCGGTCCTCTGTTTTAAACAATTTTTGGGAGTGCCACATACAGGCACTCAATCTATTCAATTTTTCTGGAGGGCCACCTACCTGCTCCTCTGGTTTGAAAACTTTTTTGGACTGCCACATACAGGCACTCAATCTATTCCATTTTTCTGGAGGGCCACCTACCTGCTCCTCTGGTTTGAAAACTTTTTTGGACTGCCACATACAGGCACTCAATCTATTCCATTTTTCTGGAGGGCCACCTACCTGCTCCTCTGGTTTGAAAACTTTTTTGGACTGCCACATACAGGCACTCAATCTATTCCATTTTTCTGGAGGGCCACCTACCTGCTCCTCTGGTTTGAAAACTTTTTTGGACTGCCACATACAGGCACTCAATCTATTCCATTTTTCTGGAGGGCCACCTACCTGCTCCTCTGGTTTGAAAACTTTTTTGGACTGCCACATACAGGCACTATCCAAATTAAATTGTCTCCATAGCAGCCTCCACACGTTGTCTCCATTGCTACCTCCAAAAGTCGTCCATATAGCTGCCTCCATACATCGTCCCTTTATCAAACGAGGTGTGTCAGGCAGAAATTTGGGTTGTTTTCATGGATTCCACATCAAAGTTGTTAAATTTGTCGCCACCCAGCTGTGTTATCCACAAAATATACTGGCAAACTTTTATCATTTACCAATATTATTTCAGCGCTTCTTGCGCTTCTGTTTACATTCCCCTCACCCGCCATATCCTAAACTTATAAGAACGCTACTACACTTGATCTTATACAAAAGGTTCTTAGAAGTGCTGTTTGGGGAGTAGCCTAGACACACGGGCTTGGATTGGCGAAAGCTCGCCTGGCAGCGGAGCGCCAGCTCCATGCCAAGATCCAACTAACATAGTTTTAACTGCAGCACCTTTAATCTACTACTAGTTCGCTGCCTCCATACATGGTCCCCTTATCAAACGAGCTTTGTCAGGCAGAATTTTGGGTTGTTTTCATGGCTTCCACAACAAACTTGTTAACTTTGTCGCCACCCTGCTGTGTTATCCACAAAATATACTGGCAAACTTTTATCATTTACCAATATTATTTCAGCGCTTCTTGCGCATCTGTTTACATTCCCCTC
Organism: Engystomops pustulosus; assembly: GCF_040894005.1. Taxonomy (NCBI): domain Eukaryota; kingdom Metazoa; phylum Chordata; class Amphibia; order Anura; family Leptodactylidae; genus Engystomops; species Engystomops pustulosus. The sequence goes on from NC_092411.1 coordinate 241,045,463, forward strand.
ACCCACCATATCCCAAACTTATAAGAACGCTACTACACTTAACTTGGTGCACGCTGGGACTGAGTCTGACCCTGGGGCTGGTGATATACTGCCGACGCAGAGGATTGCGGGGCCTACCTCGGTCCAGGTCTCAAAGGCCTACTATACCTCCTCCTCCTCCCACCCCTCCTCCACCTCCTCCTCCTCCGAATTACCATCCGTGGCCATGGCGCCATCAGTCGGTAGCTCTAGGCACAGCAGCAGTGCCGTCGCTAAGCGACAGCAGGCGGTGCTCAAACTGCTGAGCCTAGCCGATAAAAGGCACACCGCCCAAGAGCTATTAAAGGGCATTCCACATCAAACTTGTTAACTTTCTCGCCACCCTGCTGTGTAATCCACAAAAGATACTGGCAAACTTTTATCATGTACCGATATTATTTCAGCGCTTCTTGCGCATCTGTTTACATTCCCCTCTCTCGCCATATCCCAAACTTATAAGAACGCTACTACACTTGATCTTATACAAAAGGTTCTTAGAAGTGCTGTTTGGGGAGTAGCCCAGAGACAGGGGCTTGGATTGGCGAAAGCTCGCCTGGAAGCGGAGCGCCAGCTCCATCCCAAGATACAACTAACATAGTTTTAAGTGCAGCACCTTTAATCTACTACTAGTTCACTGCCTCCATAATAATAATAATAATAATAATCTTTATTTATATAGCGCCATCATATTCCGTAGCGCTTTACAAATCATAGGAAACAAATACAAATGTAATGTAACAGAGCACAACATTTGTATGGAACAACAGGAGTGAGGTCCCTGCTCGCCAGAGCTTACGGTTTATGAAGATGATGGGGTAACACGAGGTAAAAGAATTTTTAATGGTCAAGCCATTCTTCTTAGGGAATAGAACAAAATATAATAAATGGAATTGCTGTCGCTTGAACCACTCAGCCGTCACCAGGTCCAGGGTGAATGGGACTGCATAGAAGTCTGGTGCCTGTTGGTTGCTGGATAACAGATGGGAGGACGACACAGGACGGGTTAGTAGAAGAGTTAAAACTTCATGCAGTTAATGAGTGTTATAGGCTTGCCTAAAGAAATGGGTTTTAAGAGCACGTTTGAAACTTTGGAGGTTAGGTATTAGTCTGATAGTCCGGGGCAGAGCATTCCATAGAATTGGTGCAGCTCTAGAGAAGTCTTGGAGACGCGAGTGGGAGGTCCGCACTAGGGTAGAGGTTTATCTAAGATCACTTGCGGATCTAAGAGCACGGGTTGGGCGATAGACTGAGATAAGAGAGGAGAGGTAGGGGGGGTGCAGCATTATACAGAGCTTTATGGATGAGGGTTATTATTTTAAACTGTATTCGAAAGGAGACTGGCAGCCAGAGCAGCGACTGGCATGAACTGTAGGCATACATGGTCCCCTTATCAAACGAGCTGTGTCAGGCAGAATTTTGGGTTGTTTTCATGGCTTCCACAACAAACTTGTTAACTTTGTCGCCACCCTGCTGTGTGTTACTGCAATTATTTTGGTATCCTTACAGTTAGGATAATTATCATTGTCTGTGGGCACCAAATTAAAGTTATATCCTCTCTTAAAGGGGACAGCAGAGAGAGTGACCGGCCGGGAAGAGACACAAGAAGCACACACGTAGCAGGTGTTCAAAAGGGTCTCTTAGCCCTGTCTTTCAGACTTCTTTATTTATAGGAATCTCATGGTTTCTCCCCCTTACAGGCTAAGTATAGCATTCCACACACATTCCCTTGTTTGTCTAGCAAAATGTGTTAAAGCAAGGTAGGAATGTCCGAGCCAGTAGCTGTATCTCACAGTGACAACACATGTCTATTTACATCTGAAGGTCACTGGACAACTGCTGAAGTAGTATAATTGGCAATATTGTATTCACAATTAATAATTTGCTTTCACATTTCCTCCTTTTGAACACAATATTGCCCCCTTATGTCAGTCATTGCACCCGTATTAGCTACTTCTGACCAGTTCCCCTGGACCAGGACACATTATGATGTCGTTCACCAACACGGGGCCCTGACCAGACATAGGTTTTCTGCTAGTGGCTTGGACCTCCTACCAAGCTAGGATTTTCACTTTATTTACAAAATCAAACACATATGATATTCATTTTAAAAAAAATTGATCATCTTCTTTAAAGCCAGACATTAGAAGTCCTTCCGTCACATCCTCTGGTTTCAGCAATTCAGATGACTTCCTCCTGGGTTATATCTTGTTTGAACCACGCAGACTTGTACTGGCTTGGCATCCTTTTTACACGCTTTTCGAAACCTTTTAACTAAAAAGAATAAAGTTTTAATGCCAACATAAAGAACGATCATACATATTAAAACTTGTAATATCACATGTATTATTCCTATGATCCATCCCCCCAGGCCCTTAAACCAGTTAGCTGGGTTCAGCCAGGTAAGCCAACTTGGCCACTGGAAATTCCAGTCCTCTAGAGAGTTAACCTTCCTAAACTCTTCCTTTAACCTTTTAGCTTGTTCGATATCATGCTTCACCTGCAAAACACCTGAGGGATCAATATAATGGCAACAAGCAGGACCCACCACCTGGCACATACCACCTTGCGCTGCCGTCAAATAGTCAAGGACTAGAGCATGCTGATTACTTACCAATGCCAGCTGCCCTGTAAGTGTTGATGTTACATTCAGGGCATCAAATATATATTCTGTAACATTATCAAATAACTCAGCTAGTTTCTCAATATTATGAGCATTCCGCACTGGCAGGCCCATAAGAGTTAATGATAGGCCAAATTTCTCATGCCAGGGTATATGCATAAGTTCTTTTGCCTTACTTTTTCGTTTATACAGCATGTGCTTGGGTACTGTACCATATGGGAAGTCCTTACTCTCCCATACCCAGGTAGCAGGAGTTAATCTAGCAAGGGTACAGGAACCTTCTGCTCCCAAAGGTATCCACTTGTATGCATTATGACCACACACAATATAGACATCTTTGGGTAGCTCAAAGGCGCTGCTTCTGTAATGCACCAACATATCTGCAAGTTCTACTAACCTCAGGGAATTGTCAAAAAGGCACCAAGGTTTACCTGTCTTATTTCCCATGGGGCTATGATATCTTTCCCTTCTACATGCTGAACCATCACTCTGATTATACTCAGTTCCAGGATCATCAATGGCTCCTTTCTGGACACAAGTTATATTATCCCCACCTGTAAAATTAGAAGCCCATGCCCAAGCTGGATCATGTATATATCGTCCTAAACAATCCTTTGAATATGGCATGTTACAACCCAGTGGATCTGGAGCCTTTTGGAAGCTAATTTTAATTTTTCCACTGGTTGTTTCTCCTAATTTTAATGCAGGAACCTCAACCCTTTTCCAATTCCCTGGGATCCCTTGCCTATAATCCATCATTTTTGAATTATCCCTTTTAGTTAGGTTGGCCACCCACCAAGGATCAAAAACATGCCCCACTATTGGGAGTGGGACACCAACATCTGTCCATTTATTATAATCATACAATTCTAATTCCCAACATTCTGACTTAAGGAGCTCCTCCTCTGTCAGTGGGATAGCTAGATAGGGCATACTTTTGGCCGCTATTGGTGAGTGTGTGCATATCCAACAGTCTGTCAAATTAGTTACTTTTGCTATGGCCACATGATGTCCAACAAGCTTATTGTCCCATTCATCCTTTAGGACATGGTTAAAACATGTTATACAAACAATAACACAACACCAGACCAGGAGGCTCATCATGACTGGTCCTCCTGGTTTAAAACCTTTTTACAATGACTGGCGTGTATCCAAGAAGACTTCCCTTCCAGCTTCACTGATGTGGGGGTGGTTAACTGGATCAGGTATGGTCCGTCAAATCTGGGATCCAATGCCTTCCGAACGTGTCTCTTTATGCACACCCAATCACCTGGTTGCAATGAGTGCCCGCCTTCCACTGAGTCAGGATCTGGAATAGAATCAAAGACCCGTTTATGCAGACATGTCAGGTGTTTCTGAAGTGCCCCTACATATGCAGTTAAATCGGAGTGTTTCAATTGTGCCTGCTGAGGAAAATATAACCCTGTCCTTGGTGCCTGTCCGAACAAAATCTCATAGGGACTTAATCCCTCCTTTCCACGAGGAGTTGTTCGTACAGAATACAAGGCCAAGGGGAGACACTCTACCCATGATTTCCCAGTTTCTCTCATTGCTTTTTGAATTTTTAACTTGATGGTTCCATTAAGTCTTTCCACCTTCCCACTACTTTGTGGCCTGTAGGGAGTGTGGAAAGCCTGATCTATCCCCAGGGCTTTTAAAACTTCTTGTAGCACCTCTCCTGTAAAGTGGGTACCTCTATCACTCTCAATAGTTTCTGGCACACCGTATCTGCAGACAACTTCTGAGAGGATTTTCTTTGCTGTATTTTTGGCAGTTGCCCTAGCAACTGGCCAAGCCTCTGGCCACCCTGAAAAGAGATCTACACAGACCAAAACATCCTCATACTTACCCACCCTTGGCAGTTGAATGTAATCAATTTGCAGTCGCTGAAATGGATAAGCTGCTCTAACCATATGCCTTTTTGCAACACGCACAGTTTTGCCAGGATTATGGCAGGCACATATCATACAGCCTTGCACAAATCTGGCGGCAGCATTGCTGAATCCCGGGGCCACCCACCATTTTGCCACTGTCTCACACATTCCCTCTCTGGACACATGTGTCCCTCCATGTACCAACTGAGCCATCATAGGAAACAAGGTTCTAGGCAGGCACCACTTTCTTCCTGATTGCCAAATTCCATCCTCTGGTGCTGCTCCTAAGGCTTCCCACTGTTTCTTTTCAGATTGCGGGGCCTGTTTCTGAAACTTTTCCAGCACTTCCAAATCTACAGGGCCCTTATCCTCAACAATTATGTTAAGGACCTCTTTTTGTGGGAGAGGGAGTAGGGCTGCAGCCTTAGCTGCCTCATCAGCCATTCTATTTCCCTTAGCCTCAGGAGTGTTTTCTCTAGTGTGTGCCTGTACCTTGATAATACCTACCTTCGAGGGAAGTGTCAGAGCCTCAAACAGTTCTTTCACACTTTCGGCATTCTTAATAGGTTTCCCCGTGGACCCAACAAAGTCCCTGCTCCTCCAGATAGGGCCATAATCTATCGCAATACCAAAGGCATAACGTGAATCTGTATAAATGTTAGCAGTTTTACCTTTTGCCAGCTTACATGCCTCAGTGAGTGCCTTCAACTCCGCCTCTTGCGCTGACATAGAGGGCGGGAGTGGTTCTTTCTTTATTACCTCTGTCAGGGTGGTAATTGCATATCCAGTCTTGTAGACCCCATCATGGTGGTATCTGGAACCATCTACAAAAAACTCAAAATCTGGGTTAGGCAATGGATCTTCAGTTACATTCTCAAGTGTCCGTGTCTCTATTTGCATCAATTCAGCACAATCATGTTGTTCCCCTGAGTACTGTGGGATCATATGCTCAGGAAATTTGTCCTCCCACAGAAAGGGGCCTTCCTTGTCTGACTCTGCCTGTACTCTTTCCCATTCTTTGTCAAACTTCTGCCACTGCTCATGTAGCTGTATAACCTCTTCCTCCTTTGTTGAAGCCTGAGGAAGTAATGTAGCAGGGTTCAACACAGTACAGCGTTTAATGGTAAGATTGGAAGGTGTAAGAAGGCTTGTTTCATACTTAGTGAGACGAGAGGCTGACATGTGTTTTGTATGGGTCTGATTAAGTATCTCACTGACTGCATGTGGTACCATCAGGACCAGGTGATAATCAAGAACAATATCTGTAGCCTTGTCCTTTAACAAAGCAGTTGCTGCTATCGCCCTGATACATGAAGGGGACCCCCTCATGACAGGATCAAGTCTCCCCGAGTAGTATGCCACTGGTCGATGTTTCCCACCATGCAACTGGGTAAGAACACCCTGAGCATGTCCAGCAGACTCATGACAAAATAAGAAAAATGGTTTATTGTAATTTGGGAGGCCTAAAGCTGGTGCTGACACAATAGCTTCCTTAAGCTGTGTTATGGCATCCTCATCCTCAGGGGTAAGCATAAAAGGCTGGCGACTAAGAGCATCATATAGAGGCTGCATCAATGTGGATGCAGAAGGGATCCACTCTCTACAGTACCCCACAAGACCCAGGAAGGTTCTCAGTTGTTTAGCATTTTTGGGTAAAGGGGAAGAAAGTATGGTATCCCTGCGATCCTGTGACAAATGCTTTTTCCCCTGGGTGATGCAATGGCCAAGAAATACAACTTTACTTGAACAGAACTGAAGCTTGTCCTTTGAAGCCTTGCAACCATTGTGGGCCAAATAGCACATAAGGGAGATGGAGTCTCCCCTGCAAGCATCAGCTGTTTCACAGCAAAGTAGTAAATCATCAACATACTGAAGCAGGACAGTGGTGTCATGTTTAGGAGCCCACCCTTGGAGGACTTGATGCAAAGCCTGATTATACTGATTAGGGGAATTCTTTCCTCCTTGTGGAAGACATGTCCAACAAAGCTGCTCAAAATTGTGTGTAAAGGAAAAAAGCAGCTGACTCTCCTCATCTAGTGGTACTGAGAAGAAAGCATTGGCTAAATCAATCACAGTAAACCAGACTGCTGTGTGTGGAATTTGAGAAAGCAAGGTATGAGGATTTGGGACAACTGGAGTGTCGGCTTCTGTTATGTCATTTAGGGCCCTGAGGTCATGAACCATCCTATATGTTACAGGTTGACCTTTGACCGTCTTTTTCTTAACTGGGAACAGAGGTGTGTTATATGGGGAAACACATTTACGCAAGACCCCTGCCTTCAAATACTGCTGAATCTGAATGTCTAAACTTTGCATTTGTGGCAAACTGAGGGGGTATTGTTTCAACTTTGGCTTAGCACTCCCAGGCAGCACTTTTACTTTAACAGGAGTCACTGGCATTCTACCGACATCCATCCTGTCAACTGCCCAGAAGGATGTAGGCACTTCAGCCAATAATTCACTGTCCACAGTTTCCTCATCATGGTGCAAACCACCAAAAAGAACTGCACACATTGAATTTAGAATATCATCACTAAGTGGGCTGCTAACTGTAATCTGTCCATCTGAGCCATACTGAATAACTGCCTGTATGGCTGAGAGGACATCCGCTCCCAGTAAGTTGACAGGACAGGTGTCTGAGACCAAAAACTGTGTCACTAACTGCTGCGTGTCATGTAGTGTCACTGTGATTGGTTTAGTCTCCTGCAAGGTAACCGTAGTGCCTGAGAGACCTGTTCCAGGCATCTTAGTAGAAGTCATGAATTCAGGTGGAACTATCCCTGATGATAATATGGAACGGCTCGCCCCAGTATCCACTATACAGTTAATGTGCCTCCCCCAGGGCATGGTAACATCAATCATAGCAGATGGACCTGTCTCATTGGGTACCTGTAGGGCGGCTATAGGGATAGAGGGGGATAAGGGGCTGCCTATTTCCTATTGCAGGGGAGGGGTCTTTTCAGCCCCCTGCCTATCAAATCTCTGGGAATCGGGTAATGGGGGTTCAGGACAATTTGCTTTAAAATGCCCTTTCTTCCCACAGTTGAAACAAACTCCCCGTCTATATAAACTCCTTCTCCTTTTCTGTGATTGACCCTCATCCTGTTCCCTCACTAACATGACCATATTCATTGGTTGCTTTTACTTTTTCTGTTGCTGTTCCTCAATCCCTTTAACCACTAAAAGTGTCTGGTTAACATCAGTCTCAAAACATTCTGGTCTAAGTTTTAGTAGTTCTTCCTTTAATGTACTTCGTAACCCATGAATGAAACAAGTCCTAAATAGCCCCTTGTCTCTGGGTAAATCTAAGTCATGACCTTGATCAGTGAAGGCCATCTGTAATCTAGTAAAAAAGTTGTGGGTTGTTTCATCAGAATCTTGCTTAACATTCTGAACACTCAATCTTTTTATTTACCCATCTTTGGAGTACATTTAGAAACTCTTGACCTGAAAACTCATCATCTATCACTGTCCCTTCCTGCTCTTCCTTAAATTGTTCAATCTGCCTAAGGAAGGGAGTGCCTCTAGCTGCAGATATAAGACCAGACAGATCTGCCCAAGTGCATTTGAAAGTAGCGCACAAGGTATGTAATTTCCGAAAAAAGCCCATAGGGTCTTTGCTAGGATCTGGGAGTGATCCTGCAATGGTAATTTGTTCAGAAGGGGACCATGGACGAAACCAAGTAGTTTGGGAAGTAGCCCCCTGTGGACCCATTGTAGTTTGTATAACCACTGGGTATCCAGTGACTGGAGTCACTGGTACAGAAGATTCTAGGGCAGATACAACATTCCCACTAATTTCTCCTGATCTGTTCCCTATTTGCTGTAACATGTGTCCAAACCCACATTGTACACAATGGTGATCAAATCTCAAGTACTTAACTTGATAACAACCCCTACATCTGCCTATTTTTAAGGCTGTCCTTCTATGTGGTGTATCTATATAAGGAGGTGGAAGGGACACAGGGGTCACAGAGGTTGCAGTATCACTAACGCTATCTAGGGTTATCATACTAGGCTGACTCATAGGTATTTCAGGATACAGGTTAGGTGTGGGAGCAGATGGAATTTGAGATGTAATAGGAGCTGGAGTAAGGGGGGGTGAGGGTAGTGAACTAGAGACCTCCACTTGCTGGGGGGTTGGAGCTAGGTGTACCATCTGTCTCCCAACAATCCCAGCAGCTGTGTGTTCCTCATCTTCTTGGAGATTATAATAGAACACTTGCTGACCTTTCGTCTCAACTAGTCTCTCTGTATACCCAATTTCCTGAACTTGCTTACAAACTTTAACCCACGCTTCTACCTGATCTCTCACTCCATGCTTTTCTATCCAGGGGCCTTCTGTCCTAAGAAAATCCTCCCAAAGTTTTAAGCTCAGGCATCCATTTGGAGGCATCTGAGCCTTTTTGGTTATTTTTACTAAATCTTTAACTGCCTTCTCCCCACATTGTCTAATAACTATTTCTGCTGCCGTAGCTCCCCACTCTCCTGTGGTCTTTCCTGCATTAGCTTTAGACCCCGATATTCCCATACTACCAGTCCGCACCTGACCTTACAGGCGCAACTACAGTAATTAAACAAAAGAAGTGGATCAGACTTCTGATATCGCAGGCCGTAACGTGATCCCTCACCTGAAAAAATCAGTAACTATCACCGGGTGTAGCGAAACCAATCTGCACCCTACCTTCACAGCCAACCTGATTTCCACCGGATCAAGCGTCTAGCATCAACTTGTATACCGCAGCTGGTTAAACTACCACCAGAATCTGCTAGGCTCCATGCAGAATGGCCTTAAACAACATCAATGAGTTACTTAACAAATGTAGGATTACTCAACTTTATATTTCTAAACTAGAATGGCCCCTAGATACTTTCCTAATTACTACTCAAAGCTAGTTCTTAACAACCTGTATCACTTTCACAATTTCACACAAAGTCTCTTTCCCCCGGCTGGGCGAGCCTCACATGGGTCACGGTCCAGATACCGCGAGGGAACTAACCCGACTCATGGGGCAGAAAACCTGTGTCTTTTCCCTTTACTCTCAACACAGGGGAAGAGAGACTATCAACAGGTTTCTGTCACTTCTACAAGGATCAACTTGCCTTCTGATCTCAACACACATGAAAAGTCACTAGACTCACTGCGCCCGAACGTACTGCATGGAAGTGAGTAAAGAATCTTTTCAGGGGTGTGTTTCTTGAGATCACAATTCAAGCGCTCCCTTATCTCAATCACACGTCACTCACTCACTCATGTAGTCAGCTTTCCTAGTAGTTATACATACACACAAACCCACAGACAATGGAGTTCAATAATCCCACAAAATCAGCAAGAAAACAATACCTGGACAGTAGCTAATACAAGGGGGAAAGGCACAGTAAGAATCAATGGTCTTACTCACCGGTGTAGTTGTGCGATTCCCTGTTGTCCTGTTAACCACTGTCCTCCGTGGATTGTTGCCTTGGATTGTTGAGATCGCGGACGGGCCCCCAAGAAATGTTACTGCAATTATTTTGGTATCCTTACAGTTAGGATAATTATCATTGTCTGTGGGCACCAAATTAAAGTTATATCCTCTCTTAAAGGGGACAGCAGAGAGAGTGACCGGCCGGGAAGAGACACAAGAAGCACACACGTAGCAGGTGTTCAAAAGGGTCTCTTAGCCCTGTCTTTCAGACTTCTTTATTTATAGGAATCTCATGGTTTCTCCCCCTAACAGGCTAAGTGTAGCATTCCACACACATTCCCTTGTTTGTCTAGCAAAATGTGTTAAAGCAAGGTAGGAATGTCCGAGCCAGTAGCTGTATCTCACAGTGACAACACATGTCTATTTACATCTGAAGGTCACTGGACAACTGCTGAAGTAGTATAATTGGCAATATTGTATTCACAATTAATAATTTGCTTTCACATGTGTAATCCACAAAATATACTGGCAAACTTTTATAATTTACCAATATTATTTCAGCGCTTCTTGCGCATCTGTTTCCATTCCCCTCACCCGCCATATCCTAAACTTATAAGAACGCTATTACACTTGATCTTATACAAAAGGTTCTTAGAAGTGCTGTTTGGGGAGTAGCCTAGAGACAGGGGCTTGGATTGGCGAAAGCTCGCCTGGCAGCGGCGCGCCAGCTCCATGCCAAGATCCAACTAACATAGTTTTAACTGCAGCACCTTTAATCTACTACTAGTTCACTGCCTCCATACATGGTCCCCTTATCAAACGAGCTGTGTCAGGCAGAATTTTGGGTTGTTTTCTTGGCTTCCATGTTAACTTTGTCGCCACCCTGCTGTGTAATCCACAAAATATACTGGCAAACTTTTATCATGTACCGATATTATTTGAGCGCTTCTTGCTCACCTCCTTTGGTTCCTCTCTGCCACCCATTGGTTTGAAGCCTGAGTCCATTTAGGGTATGTCGCCATGCCACTCTCTAGTCTGCCGCTGCTGCCACTGCCTCTGCATGAAGTCCCCTATAGTGTCAGGGTCAATTATTGGATGTTTTAGATGCTATCTAGCTTCATTCTGTCACTCTGTCATGGCCATGCTGTTGCCCATAATTTTGGCATAATGGTGCGATTAAGCAGCCTCAGAGGCATCCATGCATGCTGCCCCTGCTGTTTCCTGTCCATTTCCGTGGTGTTTCCATCCTTTTCTGAGGTTCCCAGGTGTTTGGCCAAGCTTCCCTGTGCAGAGCCTTGGTCCCCTTGAAAAATGCTCGAGTCTCCCATTGACTTCAATGGGGCTCGTTATTCGAGACGAGCACTCGAGCATCGGGAAAAGTTTGTCTCGAATAACGAGTACCCGAGCATTTTAGTGCTCGCTCATCTCTATTGAGAACCACTGGTGTAGAGCAAGGAAATGCAATGCACTACAGACAGTGTAGAGACCAGAAGGTTGGAGGATCGGTCAGTTGAGATTGGCTACTTTATATCTATGCAGCCATACGGGCATTGTAAAACCATTTTATGAATATTAATTCCATCCTTAGTTTACCTCTTACAAAGCCAAAGTGACAGAAGGTGCAATTTTGGTAGACCCTTGATTCCCATAGTGAAACTTTCTTGATTCTTAATGAAGAGCATAGACCAAGTAAGATATAGTAAAGTTTTTATGACTAACAGAAATGAAATGTGAAGGCTATTTAATCTATGAAAAAGGGCTGTAGTTTGGATGCTTGAGGAGGTCCAAGATTAGCAAGTCATAGTTATGGAAAATAGGCAGTCCCTGGGTTACATACAAGATAGGGTCTGTGGTTAAGTTGAATTTGTATGTAAGTCGGAAATGTATATTTTATCACAGTAATCCCAGACAGAACTTTTTTGGTCTCTGTGACAATTGGATTTTAAAAATGTTGGGTTGTCATAAGAATCAGGATTAACACTAAAGCTTCATTACAGAGACCTGTGATAACTGTTATAGCTGATCATTGTAGCCTAGGACTAAAGTACAATAAATTACCAAAATCCATTTGTAACTAGGGGTCGTATGTAAGTCGAGTGTTATTAAGTAGGGGACCGCCTGTAGTTTTCTATGATATGAAAGCAAATTTATACAATTAGATTTAGCATTTTGATAAGATATGTCAAATGAAAGGTTCAGCTCTGCTATAGTACGACATCATATATTATTTTGTAACAGATATTCATCTTTAGTCTAGAAAATGCAAACAAGGTTCCAATTTCATGCTGTTTGAGCTGCATTTAACCTGCTTAATTGATAGCAATAAGTAGAATATTCAACATTTAACCTGTCACCCCAGACGTTATTCATTCACACAGCACTAAAAGTTCTAATGTAAAAAAAAAATCTATATTTTGCTTGTATTTTATTATACTTCTGAGAAAACTCAGCACAGCTGCTATTATGAGATCTAAACCAGAAAAAACCACACATTTTGCAAAGTGAAAAGATTGGAGCGAGCTGTATCCACGAGTCACACTTCACTAGTTGTATTACTTTTGATTTCAATGCCTGCAAAGAAACACTTTAGGGTACACATGATGTTGAAAGATGTTTCACATTATAATTGAATCAAGCTGGGGAACTACTTGTGAACTTACCAAATGTTCTTTCCTCCTGACATTGTTTGAATTTTCATTTGTGCCACCCACAGACTAGGCTTTTCAACATTGTCAAAAAAGAATACAAATGTTAGAGGCAGATCCATAAAATTAATTGGCAGAAAGCCCTTTTCTAAAAGCCCACTTTATTTTCTACTAGGAAAGTTGACCATGGTACATCAAGCTAAATATATACATAAACAGCGCATTTTTTGCATAATATGAATATTTGACTTCTCCTTTATTTAACTTTATTTCTGTTGCCTGAATTGTAATTTTAGATAAAGTGGTAATTGTGAATGTTAATGGGCACAGAACACAGAGATGTCCTTCATCTGACCCAACACCATTTACCATGTATCTTGGGTCATTAGATTAATAACAACAATAATTTGCATTTAAATTGGTTTTCGATGGAAATAAAGTAAACGCAGTGTCCACTGTCAGACATGGATATGCAATGCCTATTGGCCATAAAAATAGAAAAGGAAAACTATGAAATCAGCAGGACTTTTGTTTATTTTCTAAGACAAATGCAGCTATTCATAAATAGTTTATGTTGAATAAACAGTTTTGTAAATAATAGCCATTTCTTTAGCGCAGTCTTTTTGACTTATGGAGTGTTAAAATGATTTTTTTTAAAATAGAAAGGATACGTGATTCAAAAACTAATATTTGTAAATCTTATCGTAAAAAGTAGCTGTCATGCATATGTGCCCTATATAATAATATTAAAGATAGCATTGCATATTAATACCATATTAATAATTATAAATGTAATTATCTCTAGTACCCCAACTATGCAGTTACTTGCCCGTTTAGGTGCACATTTTTCTGTTTTGCCGGACATAATGCAACCGTGCCAAAAAACTGGCGCAGATACTTTATAAATACATGTGCAAGAAGTTTGCATGTTCTTTTCAGTGCAAAGTCAGACAGAAAACTGGCGCAAATGATTTAATAAATGTGGCCCATTAACTTGATTTCCTACCTAACAAAAGTTCTGTCTACTTTTCACAATACATTTAAGCATAACAAAAGGTACTGCAGGGCTTTAAAGAGGACCTTTCACTACCTCACTTATATAGAGATTATGATACAATTCTGCAGGGGCTGCTACACAGATTCACTGGCACTTTGAATTTTCCTTCTAGCCCCCACGGTTGCGGAGTTATTAGTCCCGAGATCTGACCATTATAATTTGTGTTTGGTCAGAGAGGAGGAGCTGGAGATGGGGCTAGAGGCATATGCATTGCAATTCCGGTTACATGGCATTTGCTTCTGCCTTTGTGGCGTTTGTCTCACATTTACATTGAGTTTATGCATACGCACCATTTGTGGCACGTTTACGCTTATGCAGTGCTTGAAATGCGTTTACACATACGTACATTTTCCATTTAAACTTCGAAAATCTACGGATGCGTAAACGCACCTCAAGCACTGCATAAGTGTATATGTAAACGCTGCAAAAGAGTAAAAGCGGTGCAAAAGCCACATAAACATAAATGCTATGCAAACGGGCTGTAGGTATAAATGTGCTGCAAATGCTGCGTAAGCGTGCCGCAAATGTAGCAAAGTGTAAATGTGACACAAACACAGTGTAGCTTTACTATGATGAAAACGGCACATGAACAGAACTGTGATGCAAGTTTGCATGCGGTGTAACGCATGCGGTGCGTAAATGTGACATAAATGTCGTGTGAGCGCAATCATAACGCAATGCCTCTTAAGCGTAAAAATGCTGCAAACATGACGGCGTCTAAGTGTAACGCAAATGGCGTGTAAGTGTAACCGTGCTGGTGCGTAAGCATAATGTGATGCAAACGCCACGTAAGCACAAACGTAGCTAAAGCACAAACACTGCGCAATAGTAAAA